>NC_140639.1:49173528-49608528 GCF_057382275.1 Copadichromis virginalis
GTCTATGTGTTGTTGTATTTTTGGAAACACGCACTTTAAGTCTGCATGATTGAAATCCCCAGCCAGGATGAGAAAAGCATCAGGATGGGCTGTCTGCTGCTCACTGATGTGCTGGTACAGTTCATTCAGTGCCTCATTCCTGTTGTTGACATTGGAGGAGGGAGGGATGTACACAGCGCACAGGAGTATGGCTGTATATTCCCTCGGTAGATAGAATGGCCGGCACTTAATAACCATTAACTCCAGCACTGGTGAGCAGTGTTTGCAGACCGCAACAGCATCGCGACACCAGGCATCATTGATGTAAACACAAAGTCCTCCCCCGCGGGTCTTACCTCCCGCGACGATGACTCTGTCAGCACGGTAGCATGTTAGCTGGTCGAGCTGAATGGGGACACTGTCGCTGAGCCATCATCCATAAATATTGAGTAAGAACTGGACTCTCATACAGCGAGACTCAAATGCCTTTAAACATCAGCTTATCCTGCTGATCCAAGTCCAACACTGAGTTTGTAAAAACATGTTTGTCAATCATTTTGTTTGGTTTCTGAGGAAAATGATTCAATAACTTGCTGCTAATACACAACATTTCATCATATTTCCTCATAACCCTCTTTTGTCTGACCATTTGATCCCATTTGAATTTGCAATAAAGGATCCACAGAGTTTGGTGACAATAATGACAGTAGATGTTTGTGTGAAAGTGCTGGAAGCAAATGAGTGTGTGATGTTCTTTCAGTGTTGCACTTTGTAGACGCTCCCTGAGCACTGGTCTCACAGCCAGCTGCACATAGAGACCAGTGTTGTTAGTCCAGGTCAGAAGATGACTTGTTGGAATGAAAATGAGCTTGTAGTTTGTCTGCTTTAATAATGTGACTGGAAAAAGGTGTTGGACTTCAAATATGTCCATTTCTGTCACACTTCACCTTTAAAAGTGAAGCCATGTGGTTCCTGGAAGGAAAAACACGACTTTTTCAAGTCTTTGTCCTGTTTTTATGAGAAATGTACGACTTTAATGTGAAACATTCAGAGTTTTTTCTCTTGTTGTGTTTGTTTGAAGCTGCTTCCTGTTGGCTTCAGCTGTTTGGAGTTTCCATTTTCTAAACTTCTACATTCTGAACCTTCTTCAGCTCTGAACAGATGATGAAACACTGAATGATTTCAAGCACTTTGTCTAATAAACTTACATCTTTCATTCTTTATACAGATTGAAGAGCTGTGATTTGTCAGAGATCAGCTGTGATTATCTGGCAGCAGCACTGAAGTCCAACCCCTCCCATCTGAGAGAGCTGGACCTGAGTAATGACTCCTCCTCTTTGAATAAGAACAACAAGCTGCAGGATCCAGGAGTGAAGCATCTGTGTGGTTTCCTGGAGAGTCCAGGATGTAAACTTGAAACTCTGAGGTCAGTCAGCATGTTTTAGTTGTGCTGAGATGAATATGATGTGAAAGTTGTGCTGACACTAAACTGCAGACATCAGGCTGATATTATACTGATCCACACTGAGGATCTTCATGGTAAAGTCTGTTTTCTTCTTCTCTGGTTTAGTCCATTGACTGCAGCAGAACAATGTTCACATTTCAAACAGTGATACTCAACGTATGGCCCGCGGCCCACACGCGGCCTGCCCACCTTTCCTGATTCAGAGAGAGGGGACCCTGATTAACTGTGTAGCTTCTTCCTCACAGTTCTAAGTATCAGACACAACAATGAATAATCCACAGCTGACTGTCTTTAGCAGGTCAAAGGTCACGGCACACAGCAGACAGTCAGAAATATTCTAACTCTGATCATTTATCAGTTGTGACACTGTGAGACTTGATCAGAGGTGTGATCATCACAGCAGAGGCCTTTGTGTCAAAGTCACTGAGGATCAAACAGAAACACATGAAGCAGATTTTCCTCTTCTGGCTTTTTATAGCAGATAACCTTCAAAATATTCTGCAGTCGATCAAAAACTGAAGCAAACCATGAAGCAACATGTGAACATGAGCTGATGCTGCTGAAGTGAAGCAAAGTTACAGAGGTTTGATTACAGACACAGCTGAGAGTTTGTAATCTGTCATCATTTTAAAAAGTTTCCATGGAACAGCAGAAATGAGGCTTTACTGTCAGAGGCCGACAGCACTGAATACAACAGCAGACTGGTGGCTAATAAACAGTGAATGATGCAGAAACAGATGTTTGAAGCTGTTCTTGGAGTACACTGAGAGAGAGAGAGCTGTGCAGGCAGGAACAGCCAAAGTCAGAGAGAATTCATGAGCATATTGATCAAACGTGAAGCAGAGTTTGGATCTTCTTTTGCTGCTGCTTCACTCAGTTTTGGTTGGAGACAGATGAAACCTGCAGCTTCAGGATCTGTGAGCTGTCCACTTTCAGCCCCGACGGCGTGTCCGTGTACGTGCCGTCGAGTGAACAATCCACGCTCTGTGTTTCCATCTTTGTGTGTTTAGCTGCTCTCATTTACTGTTTTAGCTGTTTGCTGCTTGTTGAAATAGTTTGTGAGCTTTAACCTGAGATTCTGGCAAAATACATTTATATTAAACATCGATTCAGGATTGAATGAATCAACATCGTTTTATTCAAATTAAAACCATTTAAATGGGAACATGAATTTGTTACAGCCGCCTCTAATGCTGGGTAATGTCAGCTGGTCCATGTGCAGCTGGCTGTGAGGCTCAGGGAGCGTCTACAAAGTGCAACACTGAAAGAACATCATCCATAAATATTGAGTAAGAACTGGACTCTCATACAGCGAGACTCGAATGCCTTTAAACATCAGCTTATCCTGCTGATCCAAGTCCAACACTGAGTTTGTAAAAACATGTTTGTCAATCATTTTGTTTGGTTTCTGAGGAAAAAGATTCAATAACTTGCTGCTAATACACAACATTTCATCATATTTCCTCATAACCCTCTTTTGTCTGACCATTTGATCACATTTGAATTTGCAATAAAGGATCCACAGAGTTTGGTGACAATAATGACAGTAGATGTTTGTGTGAAAGTGCTGGAAGCAAATGAGTGTGTGATGTTCTTTCAGTGTTGCACTTTGTAGACGCTCCCTGAGCACTGGTCTCACAGCCAGCTGCACATAGAGACCAGTGTTGTTAGTCCAGGTCAGAAGATGACTTGTTGGAATGAAAATGAGCTTGTAGTTTGTCTGCTTTAATAATGTGACTGGAAAAAGGTGTTGGACTTCAAATATGTCCATTTCTGTCACACTTCACCTTTAAAAGTGAAGCCATGTGGTTCCTGGAAGGAAAAACACGACTTTTTCAAGTCTTTGTCCTGTTTTTATGAGAAATGTACGACTTTAATGTGAAACATTCAGAGTTTTTTCTCTTGTTGTGTTTGTTTGAAGCTGCTTCCTGTTGGCTTCAGCTGTTTGGAGTTTCCATTTTCTAAACTTCTACATTCTGAACCTTCTTCAGCTCTGAACAGATGATGAAACACTGAATGATTTCAAGCACTTTGTCTAATAAACTTACATCTTTCATTCTTTATACAGATTGTGGAGCTGTGGTTTGTCAGAGATCAGCTGTGATTATCTGGCAGCAGCACTGAAGTCCAACCCCTCCCATCTGAGAGTGCTGGACCTGAGTAATGACTCCTCCTCTTTGAATAAGAACAACCTGAAGGATCCAGGAGTGAAGCATCTGTGTGGTTTCCTGGAGAGTCCAGGATGTAAACTTGAAACTCTGAGGTCAGTCAGCATGTTTTAGTTGTGCTGAGATGAATATGATGTGAAAGTTGTGCTGACACTAAACTGCAGACATCAGGCTGATATTATACTGATCCACACTGAGGATCTTCATGGTAAAGTCTGTTTTCTTCTTCTCTGGTTTAGTCCATTGACTGCAGCAGACCAATGTTCACATTTCAAACCTTCAAAGAAGAAGAAAAATCCTCCACTGGAAAATTCACTGTGAAACTCTCAAACTCTTCATTGCACCTTAAAGTCTGTGTGACACTGAAAATCAAAGCAAAATGTGCGTTTGCTTTACAGACAGCAGTCCAACACAAACATACACACATCATCCAAAACACAGTCCAACATCCAAATCTCCTCCACTGCCAGCATGAATGATGGGAAAGAGAAGGAGGAACACTCTGACATTCAGGGTTAGAATGAGTTTCATCAAGCAGACTGTGAAGATCAAAGCTGCATTAGAAAGCTTACATGAATGAATGAGTGGACAGAAGTGGACAGAGATCATCTGAAGCACTTCAAAGGCTTTAAATCAGCACACTTCTCTTTATTCTTTATCAACTCTGTTAGTTTCTCTCAGTTTTCTGTGGAATGAAGCTAACAGCAGGCTAATAAGATGCTGACCAATAGGTTTCTATTAAAGGTTGTAATTTGTATATGAAAAAGTGCTTTGGCTCAGCAGGGATCAGCTTACAGGTAGAATACAGCTGCTGGATGGGATTAGCATGTCATAGCTATCTACCAAACTGCTAACTGGGGGATTTCAGGCCATCTATGGATCATTTTTGCTAACTGTTTATTCAGCTTAGGCTCACAGGGCTGCAGCCTGTGCCCTAGCTGTCATAGGGCAAGAGGCGTGGTCCACCTGCACAGGTGAGCAGTCCATCACAGGGCCAACAGAGAGCGACAGAGAAGCACTCCCTCACATCCACACCTACAGCCAATGTAGAAGCACCAATGAACCTAAGCAGCATTTCATTGGACTGTGGGAGAACATCCAACCTCCACAGAAAGGCCCAGCTGACCAACAAGCTTCAACCTACAACCTTCTTGCTCTAAGGCACTAGTGCTAACCACTTTTGCCCATTTCAGCCCAAATCCTGCATCTTCCTGTTTCTGACTCCAGGCCAGCTCCACTAACACTTTCTCATCAGACACTGCCACCTAGTGGAGGAAGTCTTAGTTCCATTTGAAGCTTCAGATTACAGTTAGTTCCTTTACAAAGAGGTGGAGGTGGTGGGGCCGCAGCACCATCATCACTGAGTGCCATAGGACACTTAACCTTTGTTTCCATATGCTGGGAACTTCCTGTTGTTCCAAGGAGGACTGGAAAATGTGTGAAAATCTCCCAGTCACTTCCTCACAGCACACTTCAATCATTTCCCTCCCACAGCATCAGGACCAGGGCTTTTTCTCTCTTTGGTCCCACTAAGAGATTTCCACACAAACACCTCATCAGTGGGACTCTCAGAGCTACCAGCCCTTTGCTACAATCACAAAGCTCTTCATTGAAATCAATGATATCAAAGCTGGAATCAAATGAGTCCAAGTCTTCTGCTGATTCAGCATCACATTCATCTTTGCTCCTTGTTCTGCATCCCCACCATGGACTTCATTCCTTTCCAAGCCAGCCTTGAGTGTCCTTTATTCAGCTCATCCTCTGCTTTACTTTTACACCTGATTTTAGCTGCTTTATCTCTCTTTCAACAAGTTTCTGTGCCTCAATCTTTTTCTTCTCTCCCTCATAACAAGACAGCTTCTTCTGCCTGAGAACATGTTGGAGTGATTTACTAATCCAGGGCTGCTTATTGGGGAAAATACTTCCTGTTTCCAAAGTAATCCCCATTTTTCCCAGAAAGAAATGTCAGTAGAAATCGATGATCTAAGTGAGAACATGAGCCTTTAAAAAGTCCCAGTGGGTGCAGTCAAAGCAGTCCCTCAGTCCCAGTATAGAGTCTTTGGTCCAGACTGGAACAGCTGTGTGCCCAGTTTGAGCTCTCTTCAGTGCTGTGACCTGACAGACCCAGAGGGGCCATCACATCACATTTAGAAGCTCCCCTGATGGAGCCACAACACATGTCCAATACTTAGTCTGTCTTGTTGGACCAACTGGAAGAAATGATTCAAGGACTTAGTCACAGAACAGAGATTCAAATCTCCAAAATCCAACTGGCTGCATCAGGACATATAGTCTGAAACTCTGCACAGTTTCCTGTTTGAAGCTGCTTCCTGTTGGCTTCAGCTGTTTGGAGTTTCCATTTTCTAAACTTCTACATTCTGAACCTTCTTCAGCTCTGAACAGATGATGAAACACTGAATGATTTCAAGCACTTTGTCTAATAAACTTACATCTTTCATTCTTTATACAGATTGTGGAGCTGTGGTTTGTCAAAGATCAGCTGTGATTATCTGGCAGCAGCACTGAAGTCCAACCCCTCCCATCTGAGACAGCTGGAGCTGTATGGAAACAACGTGAAGGATCCAGATGTGAAGCAGCTGTCTGATCTTCAGCAGAGTCCAGACTACAGACTGGAGACTCTGAGGTCAGTAGAGTGATGGAGTGAGTGGGTGGTGCTGTCAGCAGTATTGTACTAAACACAGTCAGTATGAAACAAAGATCCAGTGTTTCCTGTAAAGCTGCAGCTTCTCAGTGAAGCTGTGAGAGGAGAACGGTGACAGGCTTCAGGATTGGACACAAACACTTCCTGTTTCTCACCCTTATGGTCACCATAGTAACGGCTGACACGCTCTGATCAAACACTGTCAACAGCCAATCAGCTCTCTGAACAAAGCAGCACGCAGACCAATGACTGCATTGATTTCCAAGTTTAAAGCAGTGAAGAACACAGTCTGTAGGTGAGGAAGAATTTAGTGAGAGCAGATGTTTGGATGGAATTCCTCCAGTTAACAGCTGGAACCGTCCATCTGGATTGTTGGGCTTGTTGTTGGGGTTCCTACAGAGCTCAGAGTGGACACACCAAGGTTCTTCTAATGAATGAAAGTCCAAACTCAAACTAGGAGGGAAAAACATTTTCAGCAACTTCAATAAAAATCCAAAGATTAGAAAAAGTGAAGCAACAATGAGTCCTAGTACAGTCCCAGCACTGACGTCCCTGCTGCTCTTTATACTGGATGTGCTGCATCACTGACTGACAGCTGATGAAGAGTCTCTGGAAACACTCGTTTATCTCCTCTGCTCTTCCTCCTTCTCTCTGCAGGAGCTGATGATGGTAAACAGGACGGTGTGTGTGCTGAGAGAGGAGCAGCTGTGTCCTGATGATCCAGAGAGGTTGAAGCAGCAGCAGCTTGTGTGTAGAGACGCTCTGACTGGGCCATGTTACTGGGAGGTGGAGAGGAGAGCTTCATCCAGCAGTGACTGACAGAGGAATGAAGTGCAGATGACTGTCAGTGCTGCAGAGTGAACTGCTCTGAGAACAGCTCCACTGTCAGACACAATGTAGAGTCCAGCATCAGCCCTGTGTGTCCCTCTGGATCTGACAGAGGATCATCAGTGTATCTGGACTGCTCTGCTGCTGCTCTGTCCTTCTACAGTCTCTGCACAGTCTCTGTCTCACTCTGGAAAGATTTTACAACTTGTTGTAATTACAGAACGTTAATATAATATTCAAACATGTGATCTTCTCTTTATTTCTGAATCTTTACCAAATAAAGAAAAACCAAACGAACAAACAGAAGCTGTCGTGTCCTTTTTCACCACATCTGTGAATCTTTTCTGTGTTTTTCCTCTTTTCCTCCTTCCTGCAGCTCCATCTTCATCATTCTGTGTCCAGTATATGTGAACACGTCCAAAGCATCTGAGCCTCATGTTACCCGTTTGTGTGAGTTACGCCTGTCGTTGTGTTGTGGTGTATAAATAAGGGGCAGGAGACAGCGCTGGATCTCTGAGTTCTTTACTCTCAATTTCTGCAACATCTGCAATATATAGAAATGCAAACCTGTGAGCTGTGTGTGTTGTGCGTCTGCTCGGCCACCTCTCCTCCGGCCGTGCTGGAAGCAGCTGTGCGTTTGACAGTTTTATCGACTCGACAATAATCGAACAAATTAAATGTTCAAAAATATCAACTTAAGCACTTCAAAGTCAACAAAAAGCTTAAAACAATGAAATAATATTTCACTGAAAAAACAACAGCTCATAAGAACGATACACAAAATAATACAGAAACAAACAAATAAAAGTTATTAACCAGGATCCATGTTTTTGTCACAAACACTGAATCAGCTGATTCACTCTTTATGTTTCTGAGTTTGTTTTGTGATTATAGTTCTGGTTTCTGTTTCTGTGTCTTCACTGTGTCCCACGTCTCCTTACTTTGGACTCTGTGTTATATTTCCTGTTTTACTTTGACAGTCCTGTGTTACTGTTTCCTGTCTCGTGTGTGTAATTGGTCCCAGCTGTGTTTCCCTCCTGTCTCCCGTTCCCTGATTACTAAACTGCGTCCACGCCGCCGGCGCTCCTCTCCACAGCTGGATTCCAGGATTTCAGAGCATCCAGCTGTGGTGAGTGATGGAGACACTTTCTCTGCTCCCTCAGTAATCAGGACAGTTTATTGAACATCAGAGGACATAAAGGACTGTTTTTCACCTGCCCGTTCTGAACCTGGACATTAAAGACTGCTGGCTTCAAGGACATTAATCCCAGTGTCAGCCAGCCAATAACAGCCTGTGTTTTTCAGCTCTTTAGGAGTCAGAAATGAGAAAGACACAGACTGCTAACCGCTCCCTGCAGGAAATAAGCTCCGCCTCTTCCTTTCCTGTATATGAGTGATTCTGACATGAGACACAATGAGTTTCCTGTTTATTGTGACTTAAAGCGAGCAGCAAAGACACTAAACTGTGTGTTTCCAGCTGAAGCTGCTTTTTGTGTTGCTCCCACAATCCTGTCTAAAACAGTCAGTGAGGAAAACTCAGTTTATGCTTCCAAGCTCATTGTGAGAGGGCACATTGTGTTCCTGCAAGTGCTGATTTTGTCTGCATCCCTGAGTTTAGTGAGCTGCCTCCAAGGACTTGTGAAGCCCAGTGTGTTAAGGCTGCATCTCCCAGATGTTTCCACCTTTCCAGCACAGACGATAAATGTTCCCACAAAGGCTCAAAGACTGTTTGATTTTCTGAGTGTTGGCCTCAAGAGATTGCTCAGTGAGCACCTGAGTGTTTCTGGGACATCGGACACTAACTGGAACTTCAAGTCTGGTTCTGAAGCTGCACATGCAAAGACTGTTTCTGGTTGTAGAGACCTGGCTGTTCCAGGGATTGTAGCCTCCCCAGAGGCTGAGCTGCTGACCTCAGCTGACTCTGGAGCCTTGAAGGTAACTAAGTTTGCACCGCTCGGGTGAGCCATCTCAGCTGCAACAGCCTCCACAGAGAGCTCACGCAAGCTTACCCAGCCTGCTGAGGATTTTATGCTGCTGCAGCCCAAAATGGGCTAAAATCGCCCCTGTTAACAAATAACAGCCCAACAGTAACTTTTATGCTTATTGTAGCTGTTAGCTAAAAACACTAATTTAGCTTAGTTTGCCCTGAATTCAGCTTTAACAGACATGATCGACTGTTTCCAGTTAGGGTTGCCAACCGTCCCTTAAAATACGGAATTGTCCCGTATTTAGAAACAAAAGTACACGTCCCGTATTGAGCTCATAAGGGACGCACTTTGTCCCGTAATACAGTGAGACTCAAAAGTAGTCTATAACTTTTAATGGAATTAACACTTTGTTTGAAAACATAATTCCCAGCCCCTCTCCTGCTTTGTGACCAATGAGCTGACAGCACACTTATCGCACACTGTTTGCCCAGCTTTATGCTGGGCAAACAGTGTGCGATTTTTTTTTTCAGTCACGTTATTCAGCTCCTGCTCAAACTGCACGATTGACTCGCAGGGGTTAGAAGTTGGTAGGTCACGATGCAGGTCTCACACTTTACGGCCCGATGCTCTGATGCGACCTGAGTGCTCACACTGTGCCTCCATAAAATGAAGGTTATAGCAGAAAATCTGTCGCTCTCTGTCTTTCACTCACACAGACACACCACCACCATCAACTTTGCTAAATTGCTAATGAAAAACATTGATCAGGCAGCTCGGATGAGCTTTCCAAAGTTCTACAAGTTGTGCCTCCATCGCTTGTGTCCAGATCACACGCTGCACAGCCGTGCTGCTCCGTCTTTTTCACCGACGTTTACGTGTTTGCGCGTGAGCAGTGTGAGCGGCTCACGAGCGATTGATGATCGGGAGCTGCTCGAGGTGTTAATCGCTTCTCGTTACCCCACGTATACTACACGACGCACGACGAAGGCCAAAAAACGGTCCGATCACCAAAACGGTCGCACGACTCAAAAATCGGCTCAAAATGGGCCTAAAACCGCACAGTGTGAGCCCAGCATTAGAGCAGCAATGTTTGTTCCCCTCAGAGAAAGGGAAGAATGGGAAAAGGAAAACACCTGGCTGGAAAAAGTTAATATGGGCATGTGCAATGAATATCAGCGCTATGTGGCCAGAAGTGTGATAATATAATTTATTTTGTGTAAGAAACAACTGCAAGGATAGATGATTACAACAAATAGATGACTAATACATAAAAGTAATACATAGATGAATAATGATGATGAGTTAAGATGCGTAATCATGGGAACAGGCGGGTTTACAAACAGGAGCAGCTGATTAGCATTAGAAAAGCTGAAATAATACCTCAACTGAAGCCAATTGTACTAAATGCACTAAATGTGCACTGTTAGAAGAATATTTTTCTTTCTATTGTTTTCTATTATTTTAAGTTAAGCAGGACAGAGTGCTTTTAAAGAAAGATTTACTTATATTCTCAAAAGTTAAGCATGACAGGCTTCTGTTTAAGAAAGAGACCTGTTTTACTGTGTTAATGTTGTCATTTTGAGCTACAAAAAAGTGGCTAAATGATCATTTGTTTCACATGTGTTCATATCACAAAGAATAGAATAGGATTTAAGTAGAACATATCTACTTAAATCAACTTCAAGTCAAATGGTTAAAAAAAAGAGCTAGAAAATTCACCACACTGGGAAGGGTGAAGACAACTGGGTCGCCTGGCCCTGGCCACGAGGTGTCCCTTATTTATTTTTCAGGAAGTTGGCAACCCTATTTCCAGTAGAATTCCTCGTTGTCATCTTGTTCCCTCTCAGAGCCCCGTATGCTTGCAGAGACTCCTACAGTAGGGAAATGTGCCAAAGAACGTCCAAAACATTGCATTTTAGGTTTATTTATGCCTTACACACAATCCCAACTCTTTAGCTAACTTAACAACTTTGGCTAAAGTCTATAGTTAGTCTTACTCGTTTGTACAACATTTCTGGATCGCCACTGTTTGAAATGATATGACATATGACTCTCACTGAGACAGCAAACTTTGTAGAAAACACAACACTTCTGATTCTCTATCTAGCTGTTTGGTCACAGCTGTAGATTACATTATAAGTGGTTGTTCACTCTTGTCAATAATTACATTTCTAAATTCTATTTGTGCAGTTACATGTAAACAAAGTCCAATATTGTATCTAAATGATTGTGTTATGGTGGGACAGTTTCCAGTTTTGTTGTATTATTGCACTAGGTATGACTGTGCAAGAGTTATCTTATCTTCCTTGCTTGCACCACACTCTTTGCAGAAATGGTGCACAGCAGCACTGCATCATGTTATTGTGTTGTATAATATACCAGAACTAATACAAAGCAATATCCATGTACACTATAGGTCCATGCCAATGTGCCCAAATGGGACCTCCATAAATGGTAAGGGGCACAAAGGCACTTTAAGACCAGTGGGCACACCATCGGTGCACATCCGCTCGGATGCTTTTTTCTATTCATTTATTTCCCTGTTTATTTATCGATGCACAAAAGCAATTATCTCAGAGACACCATCCTCTTAACAGAGACTCAAATCAGGAACCTGCAGATTATTAGTCAGCAGCTTTAACTTCCTGTCTTTGTCTCACTAAACCTTCCACGTGGAAACTTGAGCTGCCCACTCAAGCACAGTAGGCTTTAACTGGCTCTGCTCAAGTCACTTCAGTATCTGAGAAACTGTCTCGATGCATGCCAAAGAACACTTTGACAATACGCTTGTGTTGAGTCAAATCCACCACAAGCATATTCTATGGCAGTTTAATTCCACTCCACATAAAAATAGTCACGTATTATTTCCCCCCACCACACTTCCTGCCAGTAGCTGGTGCCCCCACCCACAGTGCATTAGTGGTTCTCTGTGTTTAGTGGCTCACTCTGGGCGGCTGCTCGGTGGGGCCCGGCCCCCTGGCTCTGTTGGGCCTGTGCTGCGGGTGGGGTGCCCTCAGGTCTCGGCCCTCTGGGCCCATTTACTGCTCAGTAACATTTAATATCTATTATTTACTACTACTTACTAGCCTACTTACTGCATATTATTGGTTGTTGCTGTGGGTTCCCCACTGTGTTGGTTTTTCCTTGTGTTTTTCAGCAGATGATGAAATAGATTTTCAGTATTTTTTCTCTCTTCCTCTCCATCTATTTCTCTTCTTCTCTATTTTTCCCTCTTCTTCTGTTAACTTTCTCCCCAGCTTATCTTTTTTCTTCTTTCCTGACCCCCGTTCTGATTCTAATGACTCAAAATAAAATAAAATCATAATCAAATTCTTTTTTCTTTTTTTTTTTTTTTCTGGAAGTGACATCAGAAACAGCAGCATGTGACATCACGTGATGGCGGAGCTTCAGTTCATCCTTTGTCATCCTTTTTTTTTTTTTTTTTTTTTTTTAATAGGACAGGGGGAAAAAATGAAAGAAAGAGGGGGAGAGGAAGAAAGAAAACTAAAGGGGAGAAGAGACGGTGAGAAGGGGGGGAAGAGAGAAAAAAAAAAAACAAAAAAAAAAAAACTCCTGGGTCACCTGTATGGAGAGAAAGAAAAACAAAAAAAACAGGGGAGACAGCAAACAACAAAGAGCAACATAATAATAAAAAAAAAAAGCACCATCACAATAAACTAGCTAGTCATAGATATCAATAGTTACTAAATAGTAAACGATATTGTGCAGCACGCAAGATAGCCAGCGCACAGTGTGCTTTGAGGCAGCAGCCAAGAAAGCTGTAGTCCGCATCTGTGAATACCCATGTGTACACCTGTGTGCATACCTGTGTGGATCAGCATGCTTGCATTCCAAAGGTTTCTCCATGTAATGATCTGCTAGAGAGTGTGGGGAGCCACAGCCCTGTCCTCTATGGTATCAAGCAGGTATGGAGGAGATCAAAACTCCAGACATCCAGAGGCCCCCAGAACACAAGAGACCAAGGAAGACCCACAGAGGGGCAGCCGCGCCACTGTCCCAGTAAGAGCTGAGGAGAGTCCCAGATGAGGGCTCATTCAGCAGCCGCGGAGCAGAAGCCAGGGGGAGTTGCAGTGACGCGCCCGTGAGCTCCGCCGGCAGCCAGCTGTGCCTGAGTGACCGAGCCCCAGGCCGAGAGGCCGGGGGCACCCCACCTCCAAAGTGGCCCGAGCGAGCCCCAATAAGCGGCCGCCAAGGAGTGAGCCGGTGTGTACCCGGACGCCCACCCCCAGATACAAAGAACCACCAACGCACCGATACCTGAGGGAGTCCGCCACCGGCAGGGGAAGTAATCAAGTGGACCAGTATAGCAAAAACCATAATGATCGCAGAGGCCACAGAGCCAAGTGGCAGGATTTTCAACGTTCAAACCAGATAAAAAACAGAAATTAAATGGTGTTAAAAGCCATGAATTAAGGCAATTCATTCACAACATCATTACAAGTTTTACTAGACGTTAATATTTTTCTCTTTTTTCAGTGCAAAACAAACTAACAGTACACATGATGCTGGCAAGTTAAAATGTCCGTGTCTTTTATAGATAGCATGTCTAGCATCATAGTTTTATAGGTCACGTAGTCAGGGTAAAAACTCCATCTCTGATTATTATTGTACATGACTGTGACATGCAGTGGCCTCAGCATCATGATGAAGGCGACCGGAGGAGATAGTTTGGTAGACATCGATGTTTTGCCGATGAAGGCTCATGTAGCGGTCCTCTTTGTCCTAAACAACAATTTACACTGTCATTTACATTTAATTAAAGTGCAGCTTAAAAAACAGACATAATGCACTGCAGCCTCGGCACAATTAAGTGTAAAACAGAACTATGGAAAACTGACAAACATCTGGCGAGTTTCAGATCCTGTTAAGTTAGTTAGACCTGATCTGTTTTCTCTGTTAGGATTGTTAAGGTTCACAATTGAGGAGGGAGAGTACAAACCACCCATGGTCCAGAGGATCTTGGTCCAACAATGATTTTAATGAACACACGTGTGGGAAGACACTCTGTACGCAGACAGCCAGTAGTCCTCGACTTAATCAAAGCATGAACAGATATTTTATAGCATCAGGGTTTGATTTACTGACGCCCCTTCATGCGTCACAGATACATTTTATACATAGATCAGATCAACACCAACAATGGCTTTTCACCCAGAAGATCATC
The DNA here is from genome assembly GCF_057382275.1 of Copadichromis virginalis. Classification (NCBI taxonomy): domain Eukaryota; kingdom Metazoa; phylum Chordata; class Actinopteri; order Cichliformes; family Cichlidae; genus Copadichromis; species Copadichromis virginalis. Next base: position 49,187,744 of record NC_140639.1, read on the forward strand.
TTCTATTTTCGTGGCTGGTACTTTCCGTTCTTATCTTAAAGTGAATTGTTCCTCTTTTTTGTCTAGACATAACTAATCTCTCCTCTAAATAAGTCTGACTAATGTGTGTGTATGTGTTGACCTCACATGCTCTTTGTGTCACCTCTTAACTGTCTGTGTCTCGTCCTCAAATGCTCTTTCTCAATTCACCTGTTGCACTTCTGAGCTTTCACTAGACCAGAGGCTCACTGAGACTATGTGTATGTCTTCTACTAAATAAATGTTTTAACCAAGAACCTCTACTTAAAAGCTTAATATAAAATGATCTGATATATAAGTGTTTTGTAAGCATGTATTGCAATTCCTTCTATGGCTCCAAGTCACTTGCACAATAGATTGTCCGAACATCGCGCCGAACAAAGCTTCCGACCCCCAATTAATTGACCGAGCTCCAACTCTTTAATAAGCACAGATATGCATTGTGTATAAAATAGTCATAACTGCTTAAGGCCTTCTTAAAGCTATCTGTTCCTCTGTTACAGCAATGATCATTTTGAATAACCTAGTAATTCAAATGGCCTCGTCTGGCCTGCTCCTCAAAATAACTATCTGCTTTCACTTCTGCATACAACTTCCTGTCAGCCTGCAACTCAGTCTTTCTGAAAGAGACACTGTTTAACCCCTGAATGCAATATAAACTCCAGATTATATTATTAATGCAATGGTAATGATGACAATTATTTAACAATAGCAGTAAAATAATTTCCCTGCTCCACAGGATAAAAACATCAGAGGTCATGGGGTGAAAAATACCTCAAAAACAAGACCAGCTATGTCTACAACTAATGTGTGGTGTTTGAAAAGAACCTATGAGATACTTTGAACACCACAGTGGCTGCTGTATGCAGTAATGTGCTCAAGTGATTTCAAAGGGTCATTTCATGAGTTTAAGTGCGTCAGTAAAAGTTTTCACCTGCGAGGATTTCTCCTCAGGCTGTAACCACAGGTTATCACAGCCACACTGATGAGTGAAGCAGCAGCAGAAATGATGGGAACTGTAGCCATGAACTTCATGCCAGAAGAATCTCCATCGTCTGTTGAATGTTGCCACACACACAAAAAAACTTCATTTTGAAAACATGAAAAGTCACGAAATTTGCATTAGCCTGTTATATTAAAGTGGAAAACATGTTTATCTTTTCATTACATTAGAGTTACAATTGCATCATTCAAACATTTCACTGATGAAATAACACCAAAGTTGTGATTGGAGCAGTTTTATAATGAAATTTTAAACAAATTAGCCAGAAGAACAGCTTAAAAACATTCCAGATGTTCATCTCCTGACTGAAACCTTTCATTAATCCGCTGCAGGCGGGAATGACGACCTCAAACCATGTATGACAGAAAAGAAAGTGTTAACGCAGTTCCAAACATCCACCTTGAATCTGCGGTGTGGGTATAAATAGAAAATGTTTTTACCTCTCACAGTCACACTGAGATGGAGAACATACAATCCACCACGAAATACACACTCACAGGTGTAGTTCCCACTGTCTTCAGATGTTAAGTTGAGCAGGTGGAGAAACACAGTCTCATTTTCTTTGATCAGTGTGAACCTGGAGTCACAGCCATGAATAAAGCCTCGGTCGTAACGATAGAGCAGACGACGCTGTTCTCCTCGGCTCCTCTCTGTGCTGATCTCACACAGTATCATCACAGTAATATTCAGAGTTGTTTTGCTGCATATTTGAGTGGAATCGGGTTTCTTTCCAATTGTCTTCACAAGAGTCTCTATAAATTGTTCCAGTTAAAATGAAACAAAATCGGGATTATAGTTTCTATATATTTGTTGTTGTGGGAAAATCAATCACATATATTATTTCACTAACCTAACTAAAGCTTTCTTCTTAAACACCTGGCTTTACAGCTTTTCTTTTTTAATTATATATATTTACCTTCACTGCTAAAAACCACAAGCAGAAGCAGGAGAAAGCAGAGTTTCCGTGCAGTCATGCTGGTGAGGAAGTAACTGTGGCTGACAGTGTGAGGTAGACTATAGTGAAAGCAGGAAGACTTGCACCCTCCTTATTTCACCTCTTGTGTCTACACTGAAACTTTTACTATGTCTAAAATAGAAGTGCATAAAAGTGGAAGGACAGTAGAAGGTAAACCACCAACATTGTTTAAGCCAGACTGATCTCTCTGTTTATCTGGATGGACATTGTGTTCAAATTATGATGAGATGTTTGTTCAAAAACAAAACTAGTCTGATACAAAGAGTCATGTTTGCCACAGTTTATTGTGTTTGTATTGTATTAAATCTGAGAGCCTGAGTTGGAGTATTATGACTGAATGGTCTCCATTACTGGGAAACAACTATCCAGTGTGAAAAGATGGACGTTTATTATAATATATGAATATTATTATATTAGTATGTCACCTAAAGTTTTATATACTTTAAAATGTTTCATAGAGCTTTATTATCCACTCCCACAGTTCCTGTGCTTCTTGCTGAGCGTGTCTTGTTGTCGTGTTGATGGTTCACTGAGATGATAGTCTGGTAGGAATCACTCGATGGCTGCTGAAGGTTTGTATAGGGCTGATCTGGCTCATCGTCATCCTTTAGAAAAGTGAAATATTTTAGGTATTAATCAAGTTCAACCCGGTCTACCCACACACTCTATTGATCTTTAAATCTCTCCATCTGTTGCCTGGATTATTTAATGTTTCTGCTCATTTCTGTAAGAGCTTCTTCACAAAATAAAGGACACTGAAGTTGGCACTAATAGTATTATAACACTAATCTGTAATTATCTATATAAGTAACATCCTAAAACATAAATGTACATGTTTTATGTTTACTGGCAAACTTTTAACTAGCTGCTGTAGATCGTAGCAATAAATTGCTCACCAAACCGTTGGGATTTTCAGGTACAGACACTCCAGATGTTCCTGACCTTAAGCAGCCACGTTGATAAGAAAGGATGTCAGCATTAGTGTAACACTATTCACATTCAAACAGAGAAAAATCAAGTAAGAACATCTACATTTATATTATCTTCTCTCTTAATAATGATAATTATTTTTGGAAGGATAAAAAGTGTTCATTCTAGACATGATGTTTAACACACACCGAATTCTCATTTATTGAAATGTGATGTTTCCTTTTACTTTCTCTACATCTATATCATCTTTGAATTACTGCAGCAAAAATAGTCTCACCCATTACTTTTCCTCCAGTAGATAAATCCCACGATAACTCCAGTTATAAAGATGATCACAACACCGGGCAGATAAACGGAAAAAGATTTGTCCGCTGAAGTGTGGGCCTCGTTTGTGTCTAAATCATTGAAAAGATGCATTTGTCAGTAAAATCATTTACTTTCATTTCCTGGAAATCAAAACACAAATCAAACACAGTTTACGTCTACTGAAACTCTGAGTGAAGTAATGAAACCCCAGTTTTATAACCACAGAGCGTTAAATATTGTCACTGTGCTCTTTTCTTTTGTCTTCTTCTTCTTCTTTTGCATCTTTTCTGAATATTACTATGAACTGAAATTGGTCCAACTGCTTATATACATTCACTGGCCACTTTATGAGGTATACTTGTTCAGGGTGTAACACAAATATTTCAGTGTTCATTTCATTTGTCAATCACATGTCAGTTTCATCTTCCTGGTTAAATAAAGGTTAATAAAATAATAAAATGTCAGCAAATCAATGCTCAAACAGAGCAACATGGCACATGTTACTGGTCCGAGTGCTTCACAAACTGCTGATCTGCTGGGATTTTCCCACACAATCATCTCTGTTCACAGACAATGGTCTGAAAAATAGAAAATATCCAGTGAGCTGTGATTCTCTGGGTAAAAATGCTGTTTACACATCAAACCTTGAGGCAGAGCGGACCACACTGGATATCACTGCTGTCCTCTAACAACAGCAAGCTGAGGCTACAGTTTGCAAGTCTGGACAACAGAAGACTAAAAAAACGATGCCTTGCCCGATGAGTTGATTTCTAACAGTTCAGACTGCTGGTGGTGTAATGCTCTGTGAAGGATTTTCTTTGCAAACTTTGGACCCTGTAGTAACCACTGAGCATCATTTAAACACCACAGCCTGCCTGAAGGTTGTTGCTGACCACATTCATGTCTTTATGCCCAAAAAATACCCATCGTCTGATGGCTGCTTCCAGCAGGATACCACACCATGTCACGGCACTCAAATCATGTACGGCCTGCGCAGTCACCAGATCTCAATCCAGCAGAGCACCTTTGGGATGTGGTGGAACGGAAAGTTTGCTTCAAGTAAGAGCAGCTGACGAATCTGCAGCAACTGTGTGATGATGTAATTTCAATATGTCTTGAGAATCTTTGAGGAATGTTTTTAGCGCCTTGTTGTGCCACAAAAAATGAAGACATGTTTGATGGCTGAAGGTGGTCCAACTCGGTTCAAAGATGTACCTGATAAATGAGTCAGTGAGAGTATTTAAACTGCTGTCAGTGAAAATAAGAAGAAAAGAAATGAACAAATTACAAGAATAAAAAACACATAAGCAGGTCAATACAATGCTAACACAGTGCTGAATAACTGTGTCAAATAAAGAAACCAAAATGCATTTACCTTCCACAATGACACTGATATGGACAATATATGTCCCTCCAGTGTTTGTACACTCACAGGTGAAGTGGAAGTACTGTGGATAGTTTTACCTTACATACATAGATCTACCAGTACAGCTTCTGAGGTAACTGTTTACAAAATGGTATATTCTATCCACAAGTTCTTTGCAATTTTACATTGATAAACATTATCCTTAACACATTTGGCCCACATAAAGTACTATGGCCATCACACTGTCATTTAGAATTGTTTAAATAACTCGTGTCTTAAGTCATTCCAAATAAAAAAAGTCGCATGGTTCACTTTTATATCACAAAATGTTAGAAATATAAGTCGTTCATAACAAACTGAAAGGCTGGGAGTTTAAAATGCAAACCGATGGAAGTAGAAGTCTATAATGTCTCAGAGCACACGGTGTCTATTATTGTGTAGACATTTATAAATAAAAGCTTAATAAAGATGCTTAATTTCTTAAGAAATAAACAGGTGGAGTGATCTTTATCAAAAGTGGATGTTGCATCTGTGGCTAAACCCCTGTAACCAAAAACTTTAAAAATCTACTGTGTGTGAGGCTGTGTAAGTAAAGCTTGCCCTTCACACCCGCGTGTAACAAACCATTTGTTGGGGGTTGTGGATTTGACACCTCAGCATTGTGAAAGTGGGGAAACATGTTTCTGGCTGAGCATAAGATTTCTGCTTACAACTTAGAATCTCAGCTCTAAATGTAATCCAGATGTTTTTTTAAGTAGGGCTAATGTATTAATTGACTTCTAACGGTGTGTTCACACCGAACGCGATGGACGCGAATAGAGCGTCAGGTTTACATGTAAAGTCAATGGAAAGGCGCGATGACGCGCGATTGCGGGTCCCGCGAAAATTCGGAAGCAGATTTGCGTCGCGAAAACGCCAAAACGCGTGAAACGCGCGTCAGTGTAGCGCGTCAGGCGCGTTTGACGCGCGAATAAAACCACGCGCGTGAGTTTTTGTGTTGCACTTTGTGCATACGCGCGTTTCGCGTCTACCGCTCGAGTTGGAAAAATCTGAACTCCAGCGTCAAATCGCGCCGCGACAACCAATCAGGAGCCTGGTGACGTGGCTCTGACCTAGGTCAAAGGGGCAGATCCAGCCAAAGCCCTTCATTCTTCATTCAGTATGGAGGAAAAGCTGATCAGCGCCGTGGCTAACCACCCCGAGCTATATGATGCCAGCTCCTATTTCTACCGAGACAGGAATAAAAAGGACCTAGCTTGGAGACACATAAGTGAGGAGATCGGGCAACCTGGTAAGTTCATTCCTTCTTCTTTTTAATTTTCAGACTGACCCGATGAAGCCGTGCAAAAGCTAGCAAGCGCGCCTACTGTCCCGCGATTTTCCCACTGTTGTACAAATACCTTTCCGCTAACCAGATAATGCGTTTATTCAGAGGACATCTGCAGGAGAAAGTGGAAGAGCCTCAGGGACACCTATAATAAGGAGAAGAGGTCAGAGAAGGAGAAGAGGAGTGGGTCTGCAGCAGGATCGGGGAGGAGATGGAAGTTCTTCGCGGTCATGGGGTTTCTGGACCCCTTCCTCACCCCGCGGGAGACCAGCGGTAATATGGTGCGGACCGTGGAGAACTTCTCCCCCGAGGACCAGGGACAGCCCGAAGAGGCAGCAGGGGAGTGTCAGTCAGAAGGTATGTTTACAATTAATTAATGTAGGCAGTTAATTTATGCGTGTTGTCATACAGGAATATATTTTGTTTATTAATAAACAGTATAAAGTAGTCCCGCTGTTCATCCGTCACTGCCTCGCCTTTTCGCTGATTTTTTTATTGCACCGTACAGCTTTCAACGATGCGCATTGCATTCTGCAGCCCAAATGACAAATCTCCTCCGTGTCGTGTCTCCTGCGCTTGCCAAACTTATCATGTTTGGTTTTGATAACCATCACTTCAAATAGAAAAAAACAGCACAAAAACACTCATAACTATGACCCTCATTCGGAAATAGACACCTGCACCGGGAGCAAAAAAGGCGCACAAAAGTGGCGCCGCAGACGGAGAAAAAGCGCGGCATAATACTTTTACGTTTTAAAATCGACAAAGGTTTGCACTTTGAGAATCAACTTGTGAGAACTGTGACTACTGTTCATGTGCTGCAATAAATGGGAGACCACTGTATATAATAATGAGTATATAATAATATAATATTCTCTATGACTATTGTCTTCAACCTGTTAACATTTAATATTGTCTTGATAGAGTCAAGTTATCATGCAGCAGAGTCCTCCCCTGTTGCTTCTCCTGACTCCCCAGTCCCTGGTCCCTCCACTCCTGCTGCTGCACCCACAGGTATGAACATCAAGCACCGATAGCTTTTTACTTGCTTGGATTCCCTTGTGATCACCTTTACTAAATATCTACAACCAATCTGTTCATATCCTGGTTTTTTTCAATTTTGAAAATGACAATCTAGTAGCAGCCTTCTCATTTCTTTGTGGTGTTTTGTTCTGTTTTTTACAGGCCCACAGAGGAGGAGAGCTCGAAGGCGGTCGAGGGAAGGGTCCCAGGATGGTCCATCGGCGGTGGAGCTGGCTATCCTGGAGTCCCTAAAGAGGCCACGCCCGTCTGCAACAGAGTATTTCCTCCTCGGCCTTGTTCCTGCTCTGGAGAGCATGCCGCCTCAGACACGAGAATTCGTGAAATTCCAAATTCATAAATTAGTTTTTGACAACAGCACAGCTGTGCTAAATTTGGAAACATTGGACCCTAATGATCAGTAGTTTTCTGATGAGGCAGCAGCTCTCCAGGGCAGAAACAATGTTCTTATTCTTCTCCTCCTTCTCCCCTGAGGCTCTTCCACTCCAAGCTGGGTCCTTTTTATTCCTGTCTCTCTGTAAATAGTTAAATTTTATATATTTATGTTGAATCTTTTTATTACTGAATTTATATATTTTATCAAATAAACATTTATAATGACAAATGTCTCTGTTCTACTACACAGCAAATATTGGCACCCGACTTGACACAAGTAGAATTTATTTCATATTATACTAATGACAAAATATACTGATACAGTGGGATGCAAAAGTTTGGGCAACCTTGTTAATAGCCATCATTGTCCTGTACAAATCGTTATTTGTCACAATTTAAATTGTCAGTTAAATACATCATATAGGAGACACACACAGTGATATTTGAGAAGTGAAATGCAGTTCACTGGATTTACAGAAAGTGTGCAATAACTTTACACTAAATAAAGCAGGTGCATATATTGGCAACACATAAAAAGAGCAATAACATAAATATGTAGTGTATATCAATGTGTGTGTCTCCTATATGATATATGTAATTGACATTTTTTACTGTAACCGATTCATACAGGAAAATAATGACTATTAATAAGGTTGCTCAAACTTTTGCATCACACTGGTTATAGGAACATAGTGAAGACAAGTTACTTAAGAGAATAAAGAGAGGTTAGGTTATTTTGGAGTAGAGATCCATTTATTAAGAAAATTTTAAAAAGGAGAAAGTTCCCTTGTAGTTGTGGAACATGGATCCTGAGTTGGGGGGTGCCTTCGTCTGGACGTGCTTCCCATCCAGAGCTCCACAACAGAGGGGGAAGTTCCAGCGCTCCTGGAATCCCTCTGCGATGGACCGCCAGTCTTCAGTTGAAGGCACAGCCGTGAAATCGTCCACTAGACAGTCCCAGATGGCCGTCGCTACCTGGGGGATGATCTGGCTCACCATACCTATGACACCACAGCCATGCTATCATTCAACCACTGATAACAGCATAAATCGAATTAAATTAAATCGGGACTTGATGAGACCATCTGAGTATCACTAGAAATATTATAAACAGTACCAGTTTGCTATCGGTAAACACCGAGAGCATTCACTGTTAGCATAGCACATCCATGTTAGCAGTGTATAAACGATAGTTTATACACGCCGACAGCATTCACTGTTATAGCACATCCATGTTAGCAGTGTATACACGATACACTGCTAACATGGATGTGCTATGCCATCAGTAAACGCCGACAGCATTCACTGTTAGCATAGCACATCCATGTTAGCAGTGTATAAACGATAGTTTATACACGCCGACAGCATTCACTGTTATAGCACATCCATGTTAGCAGTGTATACACGATACACTGCTAACATGGATGTGCTATGCCATCAGTAAACGCCGACAGCATTCACTGTTAGCATAGCACATCCATGTTAGCAGTGTATAAACGATAGTTTATACACGCCGACAGCATTCACTGTTATAGCACATCCATGTTAGCAGTGTATACACGATACACTGCTAACATGGATGTGCTATGCCATCAGTAAACACCGACAGCATTCACTGTTAGCATAGCACATCCATGTTAGCAGTGTATAAATGGATGGTTTAGCATATATTAGCACAGGTATCAATAAAGGACTACCGTATTGACCACTTTTACTAACCTCAGGCAGACGGACAGGCGCTCTGCAGGTGGGATTGAGCGCCTGTAATTGGTGTCTAGGCGGGCGATTCTGGGACCGACACGGGAAAGCAGGTCCTCAAACTGGCCGGGTGACAGACGATGATATCGCTGGAATCTGCCGTCATCCAGGCGCATCTCCTGGAGCAAATGGTGAAACTCACCAAACTGCTCACGCGCCTGGAGGACCTGATGGACCCAGGTACGGCGAGGACGTCTTTTACGCTGCTGCTCTGCTCTCCACAGTACATAGAGAAGGGAGACTCTCTCTTCAAGCGCTAGCTCGATAGCTGCCATCTTGCAAAACCAGGTCTGGCACAACTCCCTCCCACATTCCTCCCACATTTCCGGTTCACGCGCGTCACGCGCGTCAAAATATCATATTTTGACGCGCGATGGATTTTTCTTGGACACGCGTTGAGACGCGAATGTACACGCGTCAAATTAGGGGCGTTTGGGGCGTTTTATTCGCGTCCATCGCGTTCGGTGTGAACACACCGTTACGGTTACGGTTACGGTGTGAACACACCGTCACACCGAACGCGATGGACGCGAATAAAACGCCCCAAACGCCCCTAATTTGACGCGTGTACATTCGCGTCTCAACGCGTGTCCAAGAAAAATCCATCGCGCGTCAAAATATGATATTTTGACGCGCGTGACGCGCGTGAACCGGAAATGTGGGAGGAATGTGGGAGGGAGTTGTGCCAGACCTGGTTTTGCAAGATGGCAGCTATCGAGCTAGCGCTTGAAGAGAGAGTCTCCCTTCTCTATGTACTGTGGAGAGCAGAGCAGCAGCGTAAAAGACGTCCTCGCCGTACCTGGGTCCATCAGGTCCTCCAGGCGCGTGAGCAGTTTGGTGAGTTTCACCATTTGCTCCAGGAGATGCGCCTGGATGACGGCAGATTCCAGCGATATCATCGTCTGTCACCCGGCCAGTTTGAGGACCTGCTTTCCCGTGTCGGTCCCAGAATCGCCCGCCTAGACACCAATTACAGGCGCTCAATCCCACCTGCAGAGCGCCTGTCCGTCTGCCTGAGGTTAGTAAAAGTGGTCAATACGGTAGTCCTTTATTGATACCTGTGCTAATATATGCTAAACCATCCATTTATACACTGCTAACATGGATGTGCTATGCTAACAGTGAATGCTGTCGGTGTTTACTGATGGCATAGCACATCCATGTTAGCAGTGTATCGTGTATACACTGCTAACATGGATGTGCTATAACAGTGAATGCTGTCGGCGTGTATAAACTATCGTTTATACACTGCTAACATGGATGTGCTATGCTAACAGTGAATGCTGTCGGCGTTTACTGATGGCATAGCACATCCATGTTAGCAGTGTATCGTGTATACACTGCTAACATGGATGTGCTATAACAATGAATGCTGTCGGCGTGTATAAACTATCGTTTATACACTGCTAACATGGATGTGCTATGCTAACAGTGAATGCTGTCGGCGTTTACTGATGGCATAGCACATCCATGTTAGCAGTGTATCGTGTATACACTGCTAACATGGATGTGCTATAACAGTGAATGCTGTCGGCGTGTATAAACTATCGTTTATACACTGCTAACATGGATGTGCTATGCTAACAGTGAATGCTGTCGGCGTTTACTGATGGCATAGCACATCCATGTTAGCAGTGTATCGTGTATACACTGCTAACATGGATGTGCTATAACAGTGAATGCTGTCGGCGTGTATAAACTATCGTTTATACACTGCTAACATGGATGTGCTATGCTAACAGTGAATGCTGTCGGCGTTTACTGATGGCATAGCACATCCATGTTAGCAGTGTATCGTGTATACACTGCTAACATGGATGTGCTATAACAGTGAATGCTGTCGGCGTGTATAAACTATCGTTTATACACTGCTAACATGGATGTGCTATGCTAACAGTGAATGCTCTCGGTGTTTACCGATAGCAAACTGGTACTGTTTATAATATTTCTAGTGATACTCAGATGGTCTCATCAAGTCCCGATTTAATTTAATTCGATTTATGCTGTTATCAGTGGTTGAATGATAGCATGGCTGTGGTGTCATAGGTATGGTGAGCCAGATCATCCCCCAGGTAGCGACGGCCATCTGGGACTGTCTAGTGGACGATTTCACGGCTGTGCCTTCAACTGAAGACTGGCGGTCCATCGCAGAGGGATTCCAGGAGCGCTGGAACTTCCCCCTCTGTTGTGGAGCTCTGGATGGGAAGCACGTCCAGACGAAGGCACCCCCCAACTCAGGATCCATGTTCCACAACTACAAGGGAACTTTCTCCTTTTTAAAATTTTCTTAATAAATGGATCTCTACTCCAAAATAACCTAACCTCTCTTTATTCTCTTAAGTAACTTGTCTTCACTATGTTCCTATAACCAGTGTGATGCAAAAGTTTGAGCAACCTTATTAATAGTCATTATTTTCCTGTATGAATCGGTTACAGTAAAAAATGTCAATTACATATATCATATAGGAGACACACACATTGATATACACTACATATTTATGTTATTGCTCTTTTTATGTGTTGCCAATATATGCACCTGCTTTATTTAGTGTAAAGTTATTGCACACTTTCTGTAAATCCAGTGAACTGCATTTCACTTCTCAAATATCACTGTGTGTGTCTCCTATATGATGTATTTAACTGACAATTTAAATTGTGACAAATAACGATTTGTACAGGACAATGATGGCTATTAACAAGGTTGCCCAAACTTTTGCATCCCACTGTATCAGTATATTTTGTCATTAGTATAATATGAAATAAATTCTACTTGTGTCAAGTCGGGTGCCAATATTTGCTGTGTAGTAGAACAGAGACATTTGTCATTATAAATGTTTATTTGATAAAATATATAAATTCAGTAATAAAAAGATTCAACATAAATATATAAAATTTAACTATTTACAGAGAGACAGGAATAAAAAGGACCCAGCTTGGAGTGGAAGAGCCTCAGGGGAGAAGGAGGAGAAGAATAAGAACATTGTTTCTGCCCTGGAGAGCTGCTGCCTCATCAGAAAACTACTGATCATTAGGGTCCAATGTTTCCAAATTTAGCACAGCTGTGCTGTTGTCAAAAACTAATTTATGAATTTGGAATTTCACGAATTCTCGTGTCTGAGGCGGCATGCTCTCCAGAGCAGGAACAAGGCCGAGGAGGAAATACTCTGTTGCAGACGGGCGTGGCCTCTTTAGGGACTCCAGGATAGCCAGCTCCACCGCCGATGGACCATCCTGGGACCCTTCCCTCGACCGCCTTCGAGCTCTCCTCCTCTGTGGGCCTGTAAAAAACAGAACAAAACACCACAAAGAAATGAGAAGGCTGCTACTAGATTGTCATTTTCAAAATTGAAAAAAACCAGGATATGAACAGATTGGTTGTAGATATTTAGTAAAGGTGATCACAAGGGAATCCAAGCAAGTAAAAAGCTATCGGTGCTTGATGTTCATACCTGTGGGTGCAGCAGCAGGAGTGGAGGGACCAGGGACTGGGGAGTCAGGAGAAGCAACAGGGGAGGACTCTGCTGCATGATAACTTGACTCTATCAAGACAATATTAAATGTTAACAGGTTGAAGACAATAGTCATAGAGAATATTATATTATTATATACTCATTATTATATACAGTGGTCTCCCATTTATTGCAGCACATGAACAGTAGTCACAGTTCTCACAAGTTGATTCTCAAAGTGCAAACCTTTGTCGATTTTAAAACGTAAAAGTATTATGCCGCGCTTTTTCTCCGTCTGCGGCGCCACTTTTGTGCGCCTTTTTTGCTCCCGGTGCAGGTGTCTATTTCCGAATGAGGGTCATAGTTATGAGTGTTTTTGTGCTGTTTTTTTCTATTTGAAGTGATGGTTATCAAAACCAAACATGATAAGTTTGGCAAGCGCAGGAGACACGACACGGAGGAGATTTGTCATTTGGGCTGCAGAATGCAATGCGCATCGTTGAAAGCTGTACGGTGCAATAAAAAAATCAGCGAAAAGGCGAGGCAGTGACGGATGAACAGCGGGACTACTTTATACTGTTTATTAATAAACAAAATATATTCCTGTATGACAACACGCATAAATTAACTGCCTACATTAATTAATTGTAAACATACCTTCTGACTGACACTCCCCTGCTGCCTCTTCGGGCTGTCCCTGGTCCTCGGGGGAGAAGTTCTCCACGGTCCGCACCATATTACCGCTGGTCTCCCGCGGGGTGAGGAAGGGGTCCAGAAACCCCATGACCGCGAAGAACTTCCATCTCCTCCCCGATCCTGCTGCAGACCCACTCCTCTTCTCCTTCTCTGACCTCTTCTCCTTATTATAGGTGTCCCTGAGGCTCTTCCACTTTCTCCTGCAGATGTCCTCTGAATAAACGCATTATCTGGTTAGCGGAAAGGTATTTGTACAACAGTGGGAAAATCGCGGGACAGTAGGCGCGCTTGCTAGCTTTTGCACGGCTTCATCGGGTCAGTCTGAAAATTAAAAAGAAGAAGGAATGAACTTACCAGGTTGCCCGATCTCCTCACTTATGTGTCTCCAAGCTAGGTCCTTTTTATTCCTGTCTCGGTAGAAATAGGAGCTGGCATCATATAGCTCGGGGTGGTTAGCCACGGCGCTGATCAGCTTTTCCTCCATACTGAATGAAGAATGAAGGGCTTTGGCTGGATCTGCCCCTTTGACCTAGGTCAGAGCCACGTCACCAGGCTCCTGATTGGTTGTCGCGGCGCGATTTGACGCTGGAGTTCAGATTTTTCCAACTCGAGCGGTAGACGCGAAACGCGCGTATGCACAAAGTGCAACACAAAAACTCACGCGCGTGGTTTTATTCGCGCGTCAAACGCGCCTGACGCGCTACACTGACGCGCGTTTCACGCGTTTTGGCGTTTTCGCGACGCAAATCTGCTTCCGAATTTTCGCGGGACCCGCAATCGCGCGTCATCGCGCCTTTCCATTGACTTTACATGTAAACCTGACGCTCTATTCGCGTCCATCGCGTTCGGTGTGAACACACCGTAAGGCACACACACACACACACACACACACACACACACACACACACACTCACACACTCGCACACACGCACGCACACACGCACACACACACACACACACGCACACACGCACACACGCACACACACACGCACACACACGCACACACACACACACACACACACACACACTCACACACACACACTCACACACACTCACACACACACACACACACACACACGCACACACAAGAACAACAACAACACAGAGAAGAAGAAGAGGGGGTCGTTTTACTACACATCATAAAAACGCAATCATTCATCTTCCAACTGTATCTTTCTGTTCTGGATTTAGAATCATTGGTTGTTTACTGATCTGTACTTTGGGAGTCACACTGTTGTGATACTGGGGAGAAAAGGGTGAGGTTTGATAGACTAAACCATTACACACAAAAGTTGAAAAACCTAAAGAGTGTGTGAGACTGCTAGCTGTGTCGTTCAGCAATAAACTCATCTATAAATGTGTTAGTAAAGAGTGACTTGTACTTCTGTCCCATTAAGCAACGGTTTAACAAATTTCACTGCAAACTATAAAAGGAATCTGGATTTAAATAGAACATAGTAGTGCAGGAAACACTAGTATAAGGTGTCTATGGAACAAATCTCCTTCAGCGTTCAAAATGACCAAAGTGAGGCCTACAGGCGTTTCTCTTAGTTGGTTGTGTTCAGGGAAAAAGCAGCTAAATACACTGAGACTGCTCCACATTGTTAGTGAGTTAACTCTGGATATCTGTAGGTTTGTCAAACTTGGAGTGAATAAAAGCAGAAAACAGTAAAAGATGCAGACAGTGAAAGTCTGGTTTATTTCATGAACACAATGAAACATTTTACAGTCCACAGAGCAAAGCAGCATACATGATAAATAGATACACATGACACGGACAGTGAGAAGTAAAACTCGTCGTCTTACCACATGTTATATTCTGTAAACTTAAAATAAACCACAGAAATTAGTGTTTTAAAGTCATTATTAAAAACATGAGTCAACATTACTGAAGTGACACTTTAACGATGCTTCACATCACCGTGTTTATGATGATAAAACATGTTCTCTCGTTAGTAGATGTCTGCGCTGACACTTGTCATGAAAATGTCCCGAGCCAGGGTTCCTCTTCAATTACCACTGATCATTAATAGGGTCACAAAAGATTTGTCACATTATCCCCATAAACAAAATGCTTTTATAGAAATCATTGTGACACAAATATTTAGATTCTTGTTTCACAATGTGCATGAACTCAAAATCTTTAGAGTTTCATATTTATAAAGTATCACAAAGAATACATTTATACCGTTGTATGAGCCACACTTCTTGTAAAAAACTGATTGGAAATGCGTTCGAGAAAAGCTCCTGCTGTGACCTTCCTTCTGTGAGGGCACACCACACACACACACACACACACACGCACGCACACACACACACACACACACACACACACACACACACACACACACACACACACACTCACACTCACACACTCACACACACACACACACACTCACACTCACACACTCACACTCACACTCACACACTCACACACACGCACACACACACACACAAGAACAACACAGAGAACAAGAAGAGGGGGTCGTTTTACTACACATCATAAAAACGCAATCATTCATCTTCCAACTGTATCTTTCTGTTCTGGATTTAGAATCATTGGTTGTTTACTGATCTGTACTTTGGGAGTCACACTGTTGTGATACTGGGGAGAAAAGGGTAAGGTTTGATAGACTAAACCATTACACACAAAACTTGAAAAACCTAAAGAGTGTGTGAGACTGCTAGCTGTGTCGTTCAGCAATAAACTCATCTACAAATGTGTTAGTAAAGAGTGACTTGTACTTCTGTCCCATTAAGCAACGGTTTAACAAATTTCACTGCAAACTATAAAAGTAATCTGGATTTAAATAGAACATAGTAGTGCAGGAAACACTAGTATAAGGTGTCTATGGAACAAATCTCCTTCAGCGTTCAAATGACCAAAGTGAGGCCTACAGGCGTTTCTCTCAGTTGGTTGTGTTCAGGGAAAAAGCAGCTAAATACACTGAGACTGCTCCCCATTGTTAGTGAGTTAACTCTGGATATCTGTAGGTTTGTCAAACTTGGAGTGAACAAAAGCAGAAAACAGTAAAAGATGCAGACAGTGAAAGTCTGGTTTATTTCATGAACACAATGAAACATTTTCGGCAAAGCAGCATACATGATAAATAGATACACATGACACGGACAGTGAGAAGTAAAACTCGTCGTCTTATCACATGTTATATTCTGTAAACTTAAAATAAACCACAGAAATGAGTGTTTTAAAGTCATTATTAAAAACATGAGTCAGCATTACTGAAGTGACACTTTAACGATGCTTCACATCACCGTGTTTATGATGATAAAACATGTTCTCTCGTTAGTAGATGTCTGCGCTGACACTTGTCATGAAAATGTCCCGAGCCAGGGTTCCTCTTCAATTACCATTGATCATTACAGTTTTTGCCCGTTGCTTGAACACTATAAACCCATGCTTAGACTAAAGTAACACAACGTGAAGCTGTTGTTACCATACCTCAAACACATGTACCCCTACCTTAAACAAAAGCGCTGCTTTGCACCCCAGTACCAATTATGCAACACACCTACTCCCTCATGCAACACACATGGTCCTGCATGCTACACTCTATTTCATACATAAGACACTTCGCTCACAAAATGAAATCTCAGGGTGCCATTCGGAAAACACATGTATCCAAAATACAAAACACATCGGGTAATTGCAACCACTCAAATACACACCTGAAGGCACCTACTTGCAAAACCGAACACCAATTAGCCAACTACAAAAAGCCCTCAGCGTAGCCATTCCAAGAACTTTGCAAGCATGGATGGAGGGGGAGCAAGAGGATATTTACCCCGGTGCCTAGCGGGAGAGGACATTGCTTGCGATGTTGATGAGGTCCTGTGGCCAGACCCCAACAGACGGCGGGATCCATGAGCCCACTTATGCACAATTGTCATGGTTTTTTGTGTTTACAGTATAGTGTTTTTTCTATTGCAGTACTATTGTGTTGTTGTTGTTTTATTTGCTGTACCTGTATTCATGGTACTGCAATGTACAGTATTGAGTAGGTCTATTTGCGTTTATGGTTGTTTGGAAATGTGTCTCCTGTAAATGTGCCTTCTGAATAAACAATGGGAATCAAGGACTGCAGTGTTTTATGTACAGCAGACTAGTGTGTTCCCCCTGATCTGTGAGTGTTTGCATATGGTGCAGGTATGTGTCATTTTGTCAACAGAGTTACATTTTGACAAAGGAATGTTAGGTTTTGACAGCAGAGTTTAGGTTTTGGGAGTAGAGTTCCAATTTGGCACAGATGTGAATGGTATATTTCCCAGTGTTGTGTCATGTGTACTTGTGTGTACAGTTTTGGCACAGCGAGCGGGGTTTTGCAAAATGTGTTCAAGCAGTGGGCAAAAACTGTAATACAAAGGATTGAAGCCGTTTTTGGATTTTCACTTGTTGTTGGCTTTAATATGAACAGTCACATAAAATTCATTCCAGTTTTTTTTTTGCCTTTGCTTCAATTAAGATGTTTCTTTAAATCTACAACAGCTTCCTTTTCAAAAAAGTTTACAGACATAGTAAGGAAGTAGCTAGGGACCTCAGTAAGTATGAGCAACAATAGCTTAGGGCCAGTTTCTACAATAAAGAGGATTTCATCATCTGCTGTTCGTCAAAAAGTGCCGTATTAAAAACAATTCAGCAGACCCTCAGAGTGCGGATACAAACTGTTTTCAGCTGTAGAGGTAGAGGTACGCTTCATGTACTTATCAGCATGCAGTTTAGAGGTTTGCATTAGAGTGCATTGGTGCTTGGGCCTCTTTTATTTAGCACGGTTATACCATTGTGAATTTAGCTATATAAATATGCTCAAGAGTCTATCATATGTTTGACATGCAACTAAAAATTCGAAAATATATATATTTTTAAATCAGTAACTTTGCAAATTTAGAGGAAATGTTTTCAGACAACATATGTGTCACATTTTAAACAGGGTTTGAATAATCAGCGCTGACATACAGACATTTATGCTCTGGGTATAACAGACATGCTTACCTTGTGAAAGGCCCTGGGATGTCTTGGAGCAGAGAAACACTCTGTATTGTTGCTTTTCTCTATTGTATAAGCAGCGCCCGACTGTCAGAAACGTTCTGTGCGGGTAGCAAAGTCGGCTCCAACGCACATTCAGGTGAAAAAATAAAAAGTTAAAACGATATACCTCGCTGCAGTTGTGAAGTGCTGAGGAAAATACTGTGTGTCTGATGGGGTGTTTTTATATAGGTGGGGCTACTTTCAGTTGACCTCTGAGATGTAGAGATAAAAGAGCATGATGTAAGGAAGAAAGGTGGAAAGCCTTTGGAGACTCTGTTGGACATAGTTTCTGCCGGCCTCTGACATGATAAGACTAGTTGCATTAAAGCCATTAACTGTTTGTGAATATACACCTTTGGGTTGTGATACTCTTGATAAGGAGCATCTTTTGTTTGCTTCATGACTTCTTTTACAGACTGATGGGATCAGCTAGGCAGCTGCTGCACCCCCTCTGTCTAACTGTTGCAGAGTGTGAGAATATGTGTTTTTTAGAAGTATCACAGGTTATTTCTAAAAGAAATACATGTTGTTTGCGGTGCTCTATTTAAAACTATTGGTCTGTGAAACTTTTAGAAAAGTGAAATGCCCCTAAAGTAGTTAAATCATCTATGTGTAATCAGCGAGTCTAACTGTTGCAGACTAGTAGATAATTATAAGACTAGTTGCATTAAAGCCCCATTGAGGTTGATACAGCTCTAGTGTGAATATGTACTTTTAGAAGTATCACAGTTTATTTCTAAAGGGATACATGTTGTTTGTGGTGCTCTATTTCAAAAAAAACTACTAGCCTGTGAAACTATTAGAAAAGTGAAATCTTCCTAAACTAGCTAAATTAAATGCTGTGTGGGAATACACGGTTTTTAGAAGTATCACTGTTTATTTCTAAAGGGATACCTGTTATTTGCTCCTAAATAGCACTGAAGAAAATGCAAAAGGCTCCTAACTAGTTAAAATACCCATAAAGTAGTTAAATTAAATCACCTATGTCTAAATAACAGAACTCTGAGACCTATACAATCCTTTAAAAAGAGTTTAATTAAAACACATAATGGTTTCATTAAATAATACACTATTAAACACATGTGAACTCATATGACCCCTGGACACACACGCACGTGCAAAAAGTCCGTTCTCGCGCACGTGCACACGCACATGGACGCGGCGGGGGATAGGGGAGGGGGGGAAATGCCCTCGGGGTGGGGGGTGTGGGGGAGAGGGGTGGGGGGGTGGGGGGCAAATGCCCTCGGGGTGGGGGGGGGGGGGGGGGGGGGAAAGCTATAGGTATATTACTACTGATGTGTTTTTTTTCATTGGACGTTAAGGCGTCTGGGAAGGGATCTCAGACCATTTACATCCTGGGCCATCTGACCTCAGGAAATCACATGATAAGGTGGGGCCAGGTTTCACAATGAGCTCACCCGAAACCCTGGCTGATTAGGACCCACACCCACTAAATGGCAAAGATGTTTATTACAGTTTTTTCTGATTGCTTAAGCACATTTTTTGTAACTATTGGCTAATTTTGCAAAACTCTTCACACAAATAAGAAAACCTGTCACCCAATCATCAAAACATTGTAGTTCTCTTGCAAAAGCAAACACAGCTAGATTAACTCTACACACCTTCGTAAAAATGGTGTTTCCGTATCAAACAGTACACACAAGCCATCATCTACTAAGCACACAATGCGCCAACTGCACACTGATGGTATGAATACAAAACACATCTGGCTTTTGCTTTCTCTGTGCACAAGGTAGGCTATGTCAGTTTGAGCTCATACTTCTGTCATAGATCCATAAGCATAGAGGGATCCAAACTTCAAGTACTGGTGTTTATTCAAACACATCAAAACAAACACAAGTGTTCATTTCCAAGTATAGGATTATTTGCAATCGCCATAATGACTATATGGGTTACTTGGTCTGCAGTGAACATGCTTCCTCTGCCCTGGGAAGAGCATAAATATATGCGGTGGCCCCTAGAGACAAAACACGTACAAACTCCAAAACACATTTCTAGCATGAACTGAACTTCCAAAGCAGAGCTACTAGATCACTTAAATTACACAATTGAAAGCATGTGTGTATTGTTTGTGTATTTATACACAGGCACTCATATATATTCAAATAATTAAAAAAAATTTTTCATTTACCTGTTACTACCACACACCAAATCCGGTCGTCGGTACTTGCTGGCTTGTGTAGCCACTAGGTAACAAAAGCTCAACACTGCGCCCAGCATCCTGGAGCACTTCTGTTGTCTTTTGTACGTGTTTTGAGTTTTTATGTGCTTCTGAGTTTTTATGTGCTTCAGAGTTTGTACGTGATTTGAAGTTTGTATGTGCTTTGTCTCTAGGGGCCACCGTAAATATACTTTTATTTATTCACTCCACATAAAATGTAATAAATAAATCATATAATACAAAAATCAACTATTCACATTTCAACTTTTAACTGTTTAAATTTTCAGCTTTTTCCTTTTACAAATTTAAAGTGAAACAACACAAAACACTGCAAACCACAACACAATTAAATATAAATTATATGAAAACAAAAAGAACATGCATATTCTCTGTCATATGGACCTGCATGAATAAACTTTCTGAATCCTTTATCATCTCCAACTGAAAATAGTTGTGGATGATTACTATACCTTTCTAATGTGACGTTGTTGGCCCTGCCTCTTTCTCTCTCTCTGCCTCTGTTCCTGTGAAGCAGAAAAAAAGTGCAAGAGAGAGAGAGAGAGAGAGAGAGGCTGAGAGAAAGAAAAAAAAATATGTGACGGCTCGTGATAAGGAGGCGGCTGCGTTGTTCACGTCTAAGATCCGGCTCTAAGAGCCATTTCGTTCGCGAACGACCCATCACTAGTTCAGAGCAGCAGGAGGAGGAAGGCGGAGCTGAGGCAGGTGAGTGTTAACATGAATATGTTTCTTCTTATGACATAAAATAATTCCACGCTGTTCGTGTCTGTGGGTGAAACGTGAGGCCGGTCGGCTCCTCTGAGCGCTGGTTTCCTGTAAGTAGAGAGGAAGTGAGTTCAGCTGAGAGAGCAGGAGGAGAGTGAGAGCTGTGCTGAGGCAGGTGAGTGTTAACACCGCTCTGACATTACTGTGTCTCTGTGGCGGGAACAACAGGCTCCGTCAGTGGAGGCAAAAATAATCAGACTTTGGTTTTTCAAAGGAAACTACTTTATGTTGGGAGAAGCCGCGCGCTCATTGGATAACGACTTGTCAATCTCAAGTTATTAGCCAATGAGCGCGCAGGTTCACAGTAAGACCCGCCCTTATCACGACATTTTTAAAACCTAAAATGGCGACAGAAACTTTTTTTTTTTTAATTAAACTTTATTTACAAACAACAGTATAACATACAAGGCACCATCATTAATCCGATTACGTTACCTCCTCGGTTGAGCATCAGAGGCGGAGCCAGATATTTGAAACACCCGGGGCTTAGCCCAAAGAGTAGTATGCATGTGGGATTTTTTTTTTTTTTCTTTTGGGGGGGGGTGTAGAAATGACTGAAAGATTAATAGGCTCTGTTCAAAAAAGAATGACTTCATATAGGGAAAAATCTATATCACATGTGCAGGACACCTTAAACTAGTTTTTTAATTAAGCAGCAAGGCAGAACAAGGTCAGGGCTGTATCAAGACACGAGGACTAAACCCCAATTCAACCAGACCCAGAACTGATCCAGAATTAAAACAGGACTACAACAGTTCAAAATCAGGACTACTTGGGACTTAACCAAGACAGAACCAGAATCAGAACTAGATGATAGCACTAAAAATCATCATAGACCTGCACTACACTTGTTTTTTAATTCTACCAAAGTCCACTATTTAGATTGAGAAAAGTTTATATAATTATTTAGCCTTGTTGTGCGAACAAGCCTGCATAACTTAATAAATACAGAATTTGAAAAATAACAAACCTAAAAAGAAACACTAGGTACGAGATACATGAGGACCTATGATACGCTGATACTTTTGGTAAACAACCATTTGACTAACATGTGTGTCTCACCTGCTCTTGTTCATCTGTTCTGTCCTCGTTCTCCTCTCTCTCCCTCTTTGTGCTGACAATCATCAAATATACAGTTGAAACCAGATATTTACTCTTCAGATAAAAACACTTTTTTAATTGTAACATCAAATCAGACAAAATGTTTATTTTTTTAGATTGATAAATATAAAAACATATTTGTTAACTTTAAGAGTAAAGAGAGAAACTATCTGTATTTCTTAATAGCAAATGGCACCAAATTGTATTCAAATTGAGCCACACTTATGGAGCTCCACAGTTCTTTTCCTGGTGTTTTGGTTGACATCTCTTGATGTTCCCATGTCAAAGAAACAGGCTCTGTGTTTTGCCTTATATGCATCCACAGCTGTGCCACCAGTTTACTCACATGGACTCTACTAACCTATCAGAAGCTTCTTCAGCTCAGAATGGAATCGTCTGCAGTTTTCTTATTAATTAACAATAAACTTAGTGTATATGTACTCCTTAATATGATGAAAGTGATTAAAATAGACAGCTCTGTCTCTCTTTATTCTGACATTTAACTAATTCAAAAGATATTTCAATATTTATCTAAAACAAAAGTTTACTCTAAATTGATGTTGTACAGTAAAAATGTTTTATGTTTTCTCCCTAAAGTGTAAATATCTGGTTACAAATGTGAATATCCTGCTGTGTACTGAAATCCCTCTTGTTTTGCATAGAAATATACTGAACAACATACAAAGCATAATATATAAAATAACATTTACCTGAGTTTTTCTTTGAAAGAACCCTCTAATGTCCATTCTTATATTTCAGTACATAACTGAAACTGATTTAGTCGGGGAGGGTAAGAACTGAAAATATGAAATAAACACACGTAAGCTAAGACTCTAAAAAAATAGCATTTGTTCGGCTTTTCATTTCGCCATTTGTTGATTCACTCGAAGAGCAAGTAACGTAATATTGGTCAAGTGATCAGTTTGATATCAATCTTTCGTGATGCACCGTCATATTTACATTATTTGTACAGTACGAATGATTTTCTTTGGTACCTGGTCAAACTTCAGCTCTCCTTAGTATGGCTGGCTCCGTTTCTCCAACAGCGCAATTCAATTCAATTTCAATTCAATTCAATTTTATTTATATAGCGCCAAATCACAACAAAAGTCGCCTCAAGGCGCTTCATAGATACAGAGAAAAACCCAACAATCATATGACCCCCTATGAGCAAGCACTTTGGCGACAGTGGGAAGGAAAAACTCCCTTTTAACAGGAAGAAACCTCCGGCAGAACCAGGCTCAGGGAGGGGCGGCCATCTGCTGCGACCGGTTGGGGTGAGAGAAGGAAGACAGGATAAAGACATGCTGTGGAAGAGAGACAGAGGTTAATAACAGATATGATTCAATGCAGAGAGGTCTATTAATACATAGTGAGTGAGAAAGGTGACTGAAGAAGAAAAACTCAATGCATCATGGGAATCCCCCGGCAGCCTACGTCTATTGCAGCATAACTAAGGGAGGATTCAGGGTCACCTGGTCCAGCCCTAACTATATGCTTTAGAAAAAAGGAAAGTTTTAAGCCTAATCTTAAAAGTAGAGATAGTGTCTGTCTCCCGAATCCAAACTGGAAGCTGGTTCCACAGAAGAGGGGCCTGAAAACTGAAGGCTCTCCCTCCCATTCTACTTTTAAACAGCACTCACTGCTGGCAGCAGCTGCCCCGCCCCCTCGCTCAGTTGCTTAGTGCCTGAGCTCGGATCATACCAATATCAGGGGGGATTCACGCACAGTCGTAAATTCCCACAGTGTGCACTATGTGCTTCGAATATTGTGTGTACTTTTTGTTTTATACAGTTGTCAGCCAGGCATCTAACTATGAAAAATTACACTCCAAAAGACCCCGGGCTTCTGACAAAACAACCCGGGCTTAAGCCCAGTAAGCCACCCCCACGCTCCGCCCCTGTTGAGCATTATAGCAAAACAAACAAACAAACAAAACGACCAAAAAAAACAAAACAACAACAACAATAAGCACAAAGCAGTCATTGAAGGACTTGAACCAAAGGCAAAAAATAACGTGCAAAAAAAGGGCAGTCGTGATTATAAAATAGGGAGGTTTTTTTTTTAACATAGATTAAACTCTTTAAATAAAACAACAAGTTTATGGGCTTTCTTGTTATTCACAAGTTTCAGCGATTTAGCCCAGAGTCTAAAGTCATTCAGCCTTCTGTTTATACATGGTTTAGCTTTAAAGTATCTGCATTTGTGAAGAAAAAATTTTCCCATTAACAAAATCGTCCTAATCAACAGGTCAAAATCTGCATTCTCAGCAAGTATTCCAAATTTTATTACTGTCACTGTCAAATGTGGTAACTGAATTCTCCTGTCCAAAAATTAGTAGTAAGTCCATCTGTCCCTGGGGACTTGTTTAATGCCATTTCCATGACCACCAAATCCAGTTCCTCAATTTTAAACTCTGAATCCCACAGATCTTTGAAAGGCTTGTCAATACATGGGATGAGATTATGAATCTTATCAAAGAAACTATCAGAATCAGCTGCTGAATATTCTGAGGAGTACAATTTGGAATAAAAAGTGAAGACTTCCTTTTCAATCTTTCTGAAATCTTTACATTCAGTCCCATTTATCAACAAGCTTGAGATTAGATTTCTCTGCTGTCTACACTTTTCCAGCTTACTAAAATATGATGAGTTCTTTTCTAGTGATGGGTCGTTCGCGAACGAAATGGCTCTTAGAGCCGGCTCTTTGAAGTGAACGACGGGAGCCGGCTCCTTATTGGGAGCCGTGGGGTTTTTTTTTTCTTTCTCTTGCCCTCTCACTAACCTTTTTCGCTTAATGCCACACCTGAGCCTTGTGTTTGCGCTGAGCAGAGGGGGGAGGGAAGCAAACACAGCTGTGCGTTTGTGCCCCTCCCGCCTCTGCTCAGCGCTGGGCAGAGGGGGGAGGGGCGGTAGTTACACTCACAGCAGCAGTAGAACACGAACAGAGCAGGAGGGAGAGAGAGAAAGAGAGCAACAACAAGAGACAACGTCGTCAATTTAGAAAGGTACAGTAAAGAAAATGAGTGAAGCAACCAAGAAAACAAGCAAAATCTGGAACCACTTCAATTTTATTGACAGTACAAAGGCAGAGTGTAGAGTCTGCAAGAAAAGAATTTCATATAGAGCTGGCTCCACAAACAATATGAATAGGCAAGCAGGAAGGCTCTCTCCCAAAAAATCATCCCAGGCATATATGAAAGAGAACGTGCATCACTGCAAGAGAGGGTTAAAAAAGCCACAGCAGTGTGTCTAACAACTGACAGCTGGACATCCCAAACCACCACATCCTTCTTGTCAGTTACGTGTCACTTTATTGAAAATTATAAAATGGTATCCTGTCTTCTGGATTGTTTTGAGTTCAGTGACAGACACACTTCTGAGAACTTAGCAGAAGAGCTGCTCAAAGTGGCAAAAGAGTGGGATGTGGAAAAGAAAGTGGTTTGCTGTGTTACTGACAATGCAGCTAACATAACAAAAGCAATTAAAATCCTGAAATGGACCCACCACCCATGTCTTGCGCACACAATTAACCTTGTTGTGAGAGATGCTTTGAAGGTGATGAAGCCAGCTGTGGACAAAGTGAAGGCAATAGTGGAATTTTTCCACAGGAGCACAACAGCCACACACAAGCTCAAATCTACCCAACAACAGATGGGCATGCCTGAGCTAAAGCTCAAACAAGAATGTATCACAAGGTGGAACTCAACCTTTCATATGCTAAAACGGATTCTGGAGTCCAAGGATGCTGTCATCTCTACCCTGGCAGTTATCAATGCACCGGTTGATAGTGATGTGCGATACCACTGATTTCCTTTCCGATCCAATACCAAGTAATATTCAGGGTGGTATCGACGATACTGATCCGATACCGATACTTTGTACAAAAACTTTTATTTATTGTATCTCACATTATAGCGTCATAATGATTACAGGACATCAGATTACTTGTTCTTATCACTTAATAATGCAGAGTTCATCATATAGAAATAAAAAAAAATTGAAGTTGTGCTATTTGAAAACATTGCCTCCCTGCAGCACTGAAGGACTCCGTGAGAGACGTCTGTCTCGCCCTAGCAGCACCTGTCCCTCTTGTTACGTCTGGTTCAGTTTGGGTAAGAAGGAAAAACAGCCGAGTCCGTGTAGGTGACAAAAATAGTGATTTTATTACACACTTCTAAGACAGAAGCATGGGAAGACAAGCGTACAGCCACAGATCTCCAAAGAGTGGACAGCTCCCCATCCTTATATAACCCATGATGACGTAACACAGTCAGACCTTACTGGAAATGATAACAGTTTGGGCCTGTTCAGAGAGTTTACCTAATATGGACATCAACTGTTAGTTTTAGAGAAAAACAAGTGTGTATTACATTCGTGCCTTTTGTGAAAGTATATCTATCAGAAAACTGTCCTCAGACGACCCTCCTATTCTTACTAAGTGTGTGTGTACACATGCATGTGTTATATAAGAGCGTGCATGTACTTTAAAGGCCTGTGTACGTGCAGAACTGAACATAGAACTAAGGCAGGGTCCAGCAGGACCCACAGGCTTCTGAGTGGTTACAGAACTGTGAAACAGCTTTAAGCAAATAACATGAATAGTACAGAACAACAATAGACTGATTAAAGTACTGATAATCTGTGTAGATTAATGTTAACAAAGATGTGGTTCAAAGATTATTCTGTCAACTGGTTCAACAATGGTAAATGATTAATGATTGATACTTCTGATTATAACTGTGATCGTAAGAAGACAAAATAAAATATCTCCTGGTCACACTCTCCTCCTCTTCAGTTCACCTCAATATACGCTCGTCATAGTCTGTGATATGATTTACTCTGAGGTGTTTGACAAGGTCAGTGATGTTGCCACAACCATACATGCCAACCCTCTCGATTTTTCCAGGAGAATACCGAATTTCAGTGCCCCTCCCAAAAATCTCCTGGAGCCACCATTCTCCCGAATTTCTCCCGATTTTCCACCCGGACAACAAAATTGAAAAACCATATCGCAGAATTCATAGCGCGGCCCAGCCAATTCCAGTCTCCAACAATGACAGCAGCTACTTAGTTTTAATATTGCTCTTATTACTCTTTCTGGGTCGCAAAAAACTTTTAACATATTTTCAGGTGAGAATGTAGCTGTGTAAACTTCAAATATCTGAGCCGATCGACAAATCGTCTTCAAACCCCCGCAGTCTTTCATTACTCAGGTTAAACATGTATAAGTCACTTTGATAACTTAAAAGTGTTGTTTGGCTTTTTCAGTGTTTTATTTGTTCGTGAGTAAATCGGTTTGGCTGAGATTAAAGTTATTCGATTAGATTAAATTAAATTTAACTTTATTAATCCCTCAGGATGGTTCCTCCGGGGTTTTCACACAGCTGAATAAACGTCAAACAGAAAACTAATTAAACAAAGTGTGAGACGGTCGAGAGTTTACGCCAGCGCCCAGTTATATTTTAGATAGCAAGGAGCAGACGGCAGAGTTTCACTCCACCGAGGGAGCTCGTGACGTACTACCCGGCTTTCTTTAGACCGCGAAAGCCGAGTCCTCAGGTGGAAGCAGCCTCTGAATTTGGACACCCCCGCTGTTTCTGGGCCGGCCAATAATAACGGTGACATTTAACATATTTTATCTGATAAATAAACACTGTAAAATGTATTCATCACCCCCCCCCCCCCTCCCCAACAGCCCTTTTGAATGTCTCCCTAATTCTGATGTCTCAAGGTTGGCAGGTATGGCCACAACACCTCACTTTTTTGCCAAGGGCCAAGGGGCTGCGAGACATTTATACAGCTGTATTTCGCACATAACTGTGAAAGGCGGAAGAGGAAGTAGTTCCTTTGAATGTAGACAATCCGAATGTTATAGTTTATTTTCACTGTGTTCCTGTTAATGATAAACTACAAATTTACCCTAAATTACTAAAATATCGATATTTTAATGTGAGAATCGATTCTAGAACATAAATGATTGGTATCGGAGGAATCGATATTTCAGGATCGATCCGCACATCACTACCGGTTGACCCTCTGAGCCATGAGGAATGGGAGGTACTACAGCAGGCATGCACTGTTTTGGAGCCATTTGAGCAGGTCACCGTGGAGATCAGTGCAGACAGGTGAGTGTGCAAATGTTATTGCATTATTATTATTATTAGTAGTAGTCGTAGTTAGTTGCATTGCTGGTATGAAAAGTAGATTAGACATGATCATAAATAATAATATACTGCTGAATTTTAAAAAAGCATAATTTTGAAACTTGTTATGTACTCTTTTTCAGCCATGTCACAGCCTCCAAAATGTTAATCCTGTGCAAGGGTCTGCAGAGAGTGACAGCTGAACACCAAACCAGAGTAACTACTGGAAAAGTGAAAGAGTTGGTAGATGCTCTCTGTGCATCCATGGACAGAAAATTCCACAGAATGGAATATAATGCTGTTCTCTCTGAAACCACCATTCTTGATCCAAGATTCAAGAAGCTGGTCTTTAATGACAACAGAGCGGTGGATGAAGCTCTTCAGAGAATAACTGCAGCAGCAAGATCCAGCCAACCAACTCCACTGCCAGGGAACCAAGAGGGAGAAGAGGCAGAAGAGGATGAACAAAAGGAGCAACAAGCATCTGCTGTTTGGAGGTTCTTTGAAGAACGAGCAAATAGAGACACTACCAGAAGGAATCCCTCAGCAGATGTAATACTGGAAGTGAGATCCTACATTGATGAGCCCCTTTGCCAGAGAAGTGCAGATCCACTGAGCTGGTGGGAGACAAAGGCTTATACTTATCCACGTCTTACCCAGGTGATGACACGGAGACTTTGCATTGTAGCAACATCAGTCCCCTCAGAGAGAATCTTCTCCAAAACAGGACAGATAATGAATGACAGAAGAAACCGGATCAGCTCCTCAAAGCTAAGGCACTTGATATTCCTGAATGCCAACCTTTCCGTCAATTAAAGATCTGGTTGTTCATGTTTTCTTTTTGTTTTGCATATTTTAATTGATATTTTATTGTGTTGTGGTTTGTAGTGTTTTGTGTTCTTTCGTTTTGAATTGGTTTAAAAGGAAAAAAGCTGAAAATTTAAAAGGAAAAAAGTTGAATTGTAAATAGTTGGTTTTTGTACTTATAATTTATTTTTTTTTTACATTTTGTGTGCTGTGAATAAATACAAGAATATTTATATGATAAACATTTATAAATAAAAAAGACATTTTTTACATTAGTAGTTCATTGTGTGCATGATTTTATATTGTTGTTAATAATAAATTACTTAAAGCAATAAAACAACCTGAAGAGCCGGTTCGGAGCCGAAAGAGCCGGCTCTTTTTAGTGATCTGAGCCGAAAGAGCCGGTTCTCTAAAAAGAGCCGGAAATCCAATCACTATTCTTTTCACCTGCCTCAATCCACTTGGCTCTCGATCTTATAAAGGCACCGTGGGCTTTCTCTAGGTAAAGATCGTCCAATTTAGTTTGTAACTCCATCAATTTATTCTTCTCTTGCACGTTTAGTTTTTCTTTACTACAGCACTGAGTTATTTCACGAAGTAAATTACTTTCATATTCCCGTTTTTCCCTGTTCAGTTCTTTGCAGAATTTTATAGTGAATTCTCTGATTTTGAATTTAACAAATTCCCATTTCTGTATATTACCCACTACTGAGTCATCATTTTTTATATCTGTAATTATATGTCTAATTTTATCACAATACTTGTCCTTATTTAAAAGGCTGGCATTAAATTTCCAATATCCTCTGCTACTACGTCTCATCCTTGTTGGTTCTAAGACAAGATCAATGAAACAGTGATCAGAAAGGGGTGCATTGGAGATTTTAGATTGTGAAGTACACCTCAAAATGTCATCGCTCACTAACCAATAATCAAGTCTTGACCTGCTTTCTCCATTAGGTTTAAACCAAGAATAATTCTTAACTCCAGGATTCAAACTTCTCCAAATGTCTGTAAAATTATTATCACTAGAAAAGTTCTCAATAATGTTATTCTGTTGCCTCCTTCCTAAGCGAGGAGGCCATCTGTCCATCCATTCATCTGGTGTCATGTTCCAGTCTCCTCCTACTAGGATGTAATCTGTGGGGTACATAACTTTAAACTCTGAAATAACATTTGTTAGATTTTCCAATAGACTTTTATTTTGACCCTCATTATTATGTCCATAAAGATTTGTAACAATTAGAAATATACCTTCGCTCTTCAAGACTGCAGTTAACCAATGACCCTCACTATCAGCTTTATATGTTATAATCTCCCCTGGGAACTTATTAAAACAAATCGCCACACCTCCAGATCTGTTAGATCCATGACTGAAAAGAATCTTGTCTCCCCACTGATTAGCCCAAAAGGTAGCATCGGCATCCACAGAGTGAGTTTCTTGTAAAAACAGACAATGACATTTTTGCACCTTGCAAAATAAAAAAAGTGCCTTTCTCTTAACAATTTCCTTCAAACCCCGAACGTTTAATGAACCAAAAGAAATTTTTGAGTGAACCATAATAAGAATATGCTAAGAAAATAACTTTTTTTAAAAAAGAAAAGAAAAATATATAAATATGAGTTTAAATTGTAACACTTGTCACCAACTCAGTGACTAATAATCTTTAACTTTAAGTAGAACTCTTTTGTCCCATTAATAATATTCCACTGTATACAGTCTTACATCAAGTCTTTCATTCAACATCAATGATCCTCCGTCCTTCGATGTATCCATGAGGACCCCGGAAAAAGGCCCGTTTCCCAGCCCGTCTGGCTTGTTCAATTTGCGGCCACAGCCGCCTCCTCTCTTCCCAGTCCTCCCGCGGCAGTACCTCAGCGAAGTGGAAACCCCCGTTCTTACAGACAGCCGAATCTTTGGTGCGACGCCAAATCTCCTCTTTAGCGTGTCTCAGAGCAAACAGAATGATGATATGTTGGACCTTGTTCTCAATCTTCTTCCCAACTCTATGCACCACATCCACAGATTCTTCAAGCTTTGATATCATATCAGGTGCGATCTTGCCAAGAATTCCAATAACCAGCGATCTGACACCTTCATCTCTTTTCTCTTCTAATCCTTTAATCCGGAGGCACCACCTCATTTTGTACCTTTCTTGCTCTCTCACTCTCTCCTTGAGATCGTAGTTATCTTTGGTCAACTGCTCGTTTCGTCTCTCCAACTCTTTAACCTTTTGTTTACATTCTTTCACCTCCTCCGAGTTGAACTGAACCGCTTTGGCTAGGCTGGCTAGCATCGTACTAGCTTGCTTGCATTGCACACTCAGGTCAGCTAGCTGCTCGTCCACTCTTTTTTCAAGGTTTAGAATCGCTTTCAATATAGTAGCATTGGAGACTTCGTCACTTTCACTTATCTCTGCTGACTTAACTTTCTTTTCTGCAGGCTTCTTACAAGGTGTAGATGGAACCGAATCATTGCCCCGTTCCCTTTTGCTCATCACTGCTACGTCCATTGCTACGTAGTCATGATCCGTTCCTTCTCTGCTGTCTTCCGTTCCATCACATGGCGATGTTGTTTCTTGTTTTTTGAGGTCGAGTTTGAATTTAGCAGGTTTAACTATACTTGGGGCAGTCATTTTACTACTTTCGAGTGGAAACAATAACGAACACAAAGTAAATTCTGGGACAAGTTCAACGAGCTCCTAATTTGTACGACTGCTCAACACGCCATCTTGCGCCACCACGGATGATGGCGACAGAAACTCTGGTCGTGTCTTTTTTTTTTTAAACTTTATTTAACAAACAATGAGTATACAACATACGAACAGATGAAGTATACAAAACAACAGAACATTAACACAAAAAGCCAAGGGTAAAAGAAAAAGGTAACAATTATAAGAATACACGCAAAAATTCACATACATATATTGTTTTGGGAGCCTTTTTGTTGGTGGAGTCTGATATTGATTGTATGTACATTTCCACATCCTTAAAATAATGACAGAAATATGGTGTTTTGTTAGTAAACTTACATTTATGGATAAAAAATTTAGCTAAAAGTATTAACAAATTTATCATAAAAAAACATTTATCATACTTCTTGGGGAACTTAAAGAAACAGAATAAAACATTTTCCCATCGTAAAGAAAACTCCCTTAAAATATGGACAATAACAAACCTGCTAAATTCCTTCCAGAATCTCTGTGTAAAAGAACAGTACCAAAAAAGATGTGTCACAGTTTCTGGATGATCCCCACAGAAAGTACAATTAGTATTAATGTCCCTTTTAAATTTTACCATGTAGTGACTGGCTGGATAACATTTATGTAGAATTTTAAATGAGACTTCTTTCACCTTATTTACAATCAAATATTTATGGGGGACCATCCAGACTGTCTTCCACTTGATATCTGGAACATATCGGTTCCAATAAGATATATGGGAGAGAGACGATATCTTCTTGGAATAAACTACGTATTCTCTTATTGCTGTTACCAAGTTCCTGTGAAAAGCAGATTTTTCCTATTGGTGACTCAGCTGGATCAGGGAGAGCATAGGTGTCAAACTCTGGCCCCAGCCTAATTACATTTGGCCCGCGAAGCCATACCAAATTATTATTAGAGCTGGCCTACTGGTATTATACAGCTAATATATATATTGTTTAGTATTAAGCTTTGCTTGTTCCATATTCAGTTTTTCAGAAAAACTTGTTTGAGTCCATAAGAAGAGATTCATTCTTAAATCTGGAGGAAGATTTTTTTTTCAGTAAATATTAATGTTAGCCCGCGACCTTGTTCCAGTTTTGAATTTTGGCCCACTGTGTATTTGAGTTTGACACCCCTGAGGGAGAGTGACTGAGGTAGATATTGAGCTGTCAGTGTTTTTATATAATATTAAAGTCCCTGAGGGTATGGCACCAAGCACCATTGAGAATTCCTGAACACTGATTGGAAAATTATATAGTGCAATAAAGTCGTTGTAAGTAAGTAGTTGTCCCTCTTTATTAACCAGCTGAGCCACCAATAGGATCCCATTTTGGACCCAAGTTTCCAGGAAAAGTGATTTATTTTTCTATAAAATATCTCTGTTGTTCCAGATAAGGTATTTGTGAGGTGAGAAGTTGTGTTTATAAATGAGGGTCCACGCTAAGAGGACCTGCTTATGGAAGGATGAAAGCTTTACAGGGAGTTTCTCAACATTGTAATTACAATTTAAAACAAAATTAAAGCCACCAAAACAAGAGAAAATATAATGTGGTATAAAGTTCCAGATAGAGGTAGGGTTTTTAAGAAAATGTTTGGCCCAATTAATTTTGAAAGTGTTATTTAAAGTAGAAAAGTCTAAAACGTTAAGCCCACCTGATTCGTACTTATTCATCACAACAGTTTTTCTAATATAATGCGTACGGTTTTTCCATATAAAATTAAAGAGCATACGGTCAACATCTTTACTAATTTTCTTATCCAGATGTAAGGAGACAGCAGCATATGTTAATCGGGATATCCCTTCTGCTTTAGTAATTAACACTGTACCTTTCAAAGACAAGTCCCTTTGCAGCCACTGGTTGAACTTTTTTAGGGTTTTCTGTATAATTGGAGTGAAGTTTAAAGAGAATCTTGATTTTTGGTCTTTGGATATTAACAGATTGGGATTGGGGCTGCAGCTGCAGTAATGCGGACGCTGGACGCCGGTCAGTCGTGGTGAAGAGGGAGCTGAGTGTAAAAGCGAAGCTCTCAATTTACCGGTCGATCTACGGTCGATCTACGTCCCTACCCTCACCTATGGCCACGAGCTGTGGGTAGTGACCGAAAGAACGAGATCGCGGATACAAGCGGCAGAAATGAGCTTCCTCCGAAGGGTGGCTGGCCTCTCCCTTAGAGATAGGGTGAGAAGTTCGGCCATCTGGGAGGGGCTCAGAGTAGAGCAGCTGCTGCTCCACATCGAAAGGAGCCAGCTGAGGTGGTTCGGGCATCTGACAAGGATGCCCCCTGGGTGAGGTGTTTCAGGCATGTCCCACCGGGAGGAGGCCCCGGGGCAGACCCAGGACACGCTGGAGAGGTTATATCTCTCGGCTGGCCTGGGAACGCCTTGGTGTTCCACCGGATAAGCTGGAGGAGGTGGCTGGGGAGAGGGAGGTCTGGGCCTCTTTGCTTAGGCTGCTGCCCCCGCGACCCGGCCTCGGATAAAGCGGATGAAGATGGATGGATGGATATTAACAGTCCCAAGTATGTGACTTCTTGTCTAACAGAGATATTACAGATAGTATTTGCAGGGCAGTCTTTAATTGCTAGTAACTCACACTTTTTTAGATTTAGGCATAAACCAGAGGCCTCAGAGAAATCACTAATTTAGTAAGAGCTGGAGGGATTTGGTTTGCATTCTTCAAGAAGAGTGTGGTGTCATCGGCTAACTGGCTGATGACGAGCTCCTTATCAGCTATGGTGATTCCTTGTACAACACTGTTTGAAATATTAGTTGCAACAATTTGTGTACAAAGTAAAAATAAATATGGTGAAATAGGACATCCTTGGCGAATACCACGTTTCAGGTCAAATCTCGGGGTGGAGCCGTTAATCATTTTAATAGAACTATTGCCATTTGTGTATAAGGTTTTGACAGCTTTACAGAAAAACTTGCCAAAGCCAAATTTTTCCAAAGAGTGGAAAATAAATTGATGTTCAATTGTATCAAAAGCCTTATAAAAATCCAGGAAGAGAATGAAGCTATTGTCAGATACCAAATCAGAGTAATCAAGTAAATCCAAAACCAGTCTAATGTTATTAGAAATGTGTCTGTTTCTCATAAAGCCCGATTGTGTCTCATCAATAATTGTTTCCAAGACCTCTTTAATTCTGTTAGCAAGTATTAAAGCCATAACCTTATAGTGATTATTGAGCAGGGAGATGGGTCTCCAATTATCAATAAAGAGTAAGTCTTTGTTTGGTTTTGGAATAAGTGTTATGAGACCTTGAGTTAGAGAAGGAGGGAGGATGTTATTCTCTATACTTTCTGTAAAAACCTGCAGTAAAAATGGAGCCAGGAGATTAGAAAATGATTTATAAAACTCTGCAGTCAAACCATCTGTGCCGGGAGATTTATTGGCCTTAAGTGCAGAAATGGAATTACAAACTTCCTCCACAGTCAGAGGGCTGTCACAATAACTTCTATCTTCCACAACAATAGATTTTAGGTTTTTAATATTATTGAAAAATCCTGTTGAGACAGCCTCATTATATTTTGAGTTGTATAGTTTAGTATAGAATTCGGCACAGAAATGTGAAATTTCTCCAGGATTGTCAGAGACAATGCCATTAATATTTAGTTGATGAATAGAGTTTGTTTTTGATCTGTATTTTTCAAGTCTGAAAAAGTAAGCAGAATTTTGTTCACCCTCCTCCAGCCACCTCTTCCTGGATCTTATGAAAGCACCCTCAGCCTTGAGTCGTTATAAGCCGTCCAGTTTATTTTGAAGTTCTAGTAAACTTAATTTATCTTCCTCTGAGATTTCTTCTGGAGACTTCTGGTAATAAGAGGCAATTCTGCTTATTACTTCTTGTTCTTCAGCTTTCCTTAATTTAGCAATTTGACTCCCATATCTTCTCAAGAATTTGCATGCTTCAAATTTAAAAAGTTCCCAATTGGTACAAAAGGACTTCTCTCTGTTAGCTTTGTTCCAATAATAAACAATTAATTTATTAATCTGCATGTTAACCATTTTATCTTTTAGTAAAGAATTATTTAACTTCCAATAAGAGAATTTATGAGGTATATTATCCAGTGTAAACATTCGGACGTTAATGTAAATTGCTCTATGATCAGTGAGGGGAGTGGCAAGTATATTAACAGTAATATTATCTTTATCAATACAGTCAGAAACAAGCCAAAAGTCAATACGTGATTGCCTGGATCCTGTCTTATTGCTCCAAGCAAAGAGTCTATCATCTGGAAATTTTTCTCTCCAAATATCCACAAGATTAAATTTTCCCATGAAATTTTTTAAGTTTGCACTGTATGAAGACTGCTGCCCTGGAGGCCACCTATCAACCGTATTGTCTAAAGCAATGTTAAAGTCTCCACCAATTAAGAGGACTGAATTTGGGTATTTGGAGAGCCAGAAATTAATTCTTTCTTCTAAGGAGTCAAGTAATTTATCATTTTCAGTTTTATTATTGTAACCATATATATTTACTGCACTGAAAGTACTGTTATTGTGTCTGATTAGTGAGCAGAGGTAGTGTCCTAAGGTGTCACAGTCAGAGTGTAACACATCTCCAGAAAAATAATTTTTAAGCGTGCCAACTCCAGCAGAACGCTCAGAGCCATGGGACAACCAGACTTCATTACCCCATTGTGATTTCCAAAAATTTGTATCAGCAGGTGTGGAATGACTCTCTTGGAAAAAGCAAAAATCTGTTTTAAATTGTTTGGCAAATAAAAACAAAGCTTTGTGTTTACATGTTTGTCTTAAACCCCTGGTATTAAGAGAAACAAATGAAAAAGACAAAGTTATTAGAAAAAAGAAAGAGAAAAAGTAAGTTCTAAACTTCTACAACTAAGAATAGATCTATAGGATAAGGGGACCGGGTGCTGCACAATTTAGGTAGTAGAACAGTAAAAACCCTGAGTGACTAAGCTTATAAAAATACAGTATTTAACTATCTGCTATGGTTTAAATATAGCTTTTTATAGATAAACACACTCTTCAACACAAAATAAAACTTTAACCTGAGGGTGAAAATATCAAGTTCACCATGTAAACAAGCTTACAGAAATGTCATTTCGGAGACTGAATAAGCGTCTCTATGAAGGAGGGAAAACTTCTGATCCACTGATGAATCCTCGGCCTCCCACGAAATAAGCCGGCTTACCCTCCTTAGGGGCTTTGTCTATCATCGGCCACAGTTTGTCACGACGTTCTCTGTCCTCCCTGGACAGATCTTCAGCGAACCTCAAATGATTGTCCTGCAGGTAGGAGGATGTTTTGGCTGCTTTCCATACAGCATCTCTGTAGATTCGGTAGGTAAACTGCACGATGATGCCTCTAGGTCTGGTGCTACCTTGTCGCTTGGCTCCGAGTCGGTGTACGGTGTCGATGACGTCAGGCAGCCTATGATTTTGTTCTAGCAGAACAGACTGGCATATCACAGTCACCTTTCCCCTTGCGTCTTCTTTCTCAGCCTCCCTGACTCCATGTAGTCTGAGATTCCACCTCCTGGAATATCTTTCCAACTCAGAGATTCTCTGTTGGCAGTTGTCCACTCGACCTTCCTCTTTAGTTACTTTTTTTTCCAAGTCGCAAACTTTCCCCTTCATATCTTTCATTTCCGCGCACACAAAATCAATCGTCTTTTTGAGACCCTCAATCTGGAGCGTATTCTCTTTCACCATGTTCGAGTTCTCTCTCACCATGCTCTCAATGTTATCAGACCTGGTGTTTATTAGTGCCGACAGACGAGAAATTATCTCATTTACATCAACTGGGTCAGAGTTGCTGCGTTCGTACATCACCTTCTTCGGAGCTGGCGATTTGAGAGGTGTAACAGGGAGAGGTGGGAACTCATCCACTTCTTCTTCGGCTAACGTGAGTGCCACCGTAGTAGCTGCGTAGTTATGGAAGCTATCCATTAGCACGTTGCTGGGCGTAGCACTCTCCTCGTTAGCATTCTCAGGCGCTATCTTAGACTTGGAACTTTCCAGTCCCCTTTTCGCTCCTTTCTGATTAAGCATTCTGCTGCTTCTTGCCCTATGATTGCTGTATCTTCTCTTATTTAGTGAATTGTTAGTGTTAGCAGCATAAAGTTGAGGTTTTACCGTTGTTCACGAACTTTCTGTGCAGAACTCGGTAGAGAGCGTCTACTCACTCCGCCATTTGGCACACCCCCGATCGGGTAGTGACAGTGTCCAAATTCATCGGCTGCATCCTCCCGAGGACCCGGCCTTCGCGGCGTACGTGGGCTGGGTCCTCAGAAGGTTGGATATGCTGGAAGTAAACAGCTGGGGAAATTGGACGGTCTAGCCTTCTGATTAGCGTCACCGCTGTCTCGGTGGAGTTTAATAAACTCGGCTGTCTGCTCCTTGCTATCTGCAATATAACAGGACACTGGAGTAAATTCTCGACCGTCTCATACTTCTGTTTAATCAGTTTTCTGTTTGATGTTTATTCAGCTGTGTAAAAACCAAGGAGGAACCCACCCGGGGGATTAATAAAGTTTTATTTTATCTAATCTAATCTAATAACTTTAATCTCAGCCAAACCGATTTACTCACGAACAAACAAAACACTGAAAAAAGCCAAACAATAACATTTTTAGGTTGTCTAAGTGACTTATGCAGGCCCGTGCAGAGGGGGGGGGGGGGGGGGGGGCTGGAGGGGCTTGAGCACCCGCCCCTTTCCTGATGGGTGCCCAAAGTGCCCTTTTGTTGAGGCAACTTTTAAAAAACTTTTTTTTTTTTAAATTTATTTTATGTGTGTGTGCGTGCGGAGTCCTGTCTGTGCCCCTCAACAATAATATTTAACTATTAATCACAGTTTTGCTAAATAAAAGGATCTGGCTTGCATCAGTCACATGATCACATTTAACCAATGATCGCCCTTGATGGCAGAAC
The DNA here is from genome assembly GCF_057382275.1 of Copadichromis virginalis. Lineage (NCBI taxonomy): Eukaryota > Metazoa > Chordata > Actinopteri > Cichliformes > Cichlidae > Copadichromis > Copadichromis virginalis. Next base: position 49,226,654 of record NC_140639.1, read on the forward strand.
GCGCTGGTTACGAGCCGGGAACGAGCTCACAAAGAGCACGCGCATTTTTAGCGGTCCGGAGCTGTAGGAGAAACACAAGTTAACTCAGAGACACAGACTGATGCGACAAACCCAGTAAGTAGCTGTACAGCGTACACTGTAGTGTGTAGCACCCAGGAGTATTGGCTTATTACGTACACGTTGGTAAGTTGTCTTGTGGCAATTTGACGAACTGAAACAAACGAGCGTGCTGTGTGTGCAACAGCGTGACAAACATTACCTGTCCTTTTATTAACTGCACATGTAGTGCTGGTCATAGCTGCTAGCTCACTGTGTAAGGCTGTCATAGGTCTGTAGCTCTGTCACCGTTTTAGGGAACATATTTAGTTTTAAAGTAAGTTACAGAGCATTTCCTGCCTTTCTGGGGGGATTATATTTCACTAAAAACGATCTAATATACATGTCCACATAATTATGCATTATTATAATATTTTAAAAAACACACGCTGTATTTTAAAGAACATACTTTAAGAAGCAGATTATATTAGATTTATATTTTAAATAAGACAAAATTTGGATTTTACAGCAGTAAAGTTATTGTATCTCTACAGTTTAAAAATGTAATAAGCTTTGCCCCTGCACAGAGTGGATAGTGAAACAAATGGAATCATCATAAATACATTATTTCATATTTATTACTTCCCCCTCCTCATTGCTTTATTATTGTAGCTCTAGTAATAAATAATAATGTAAGGATTCTGGATCAGCACCATTATGCCCATAGTATATACAGTATTCTGAAGAAGGTCTAAAATGTCACTGTGTGTGCATGTGCTTGTTTTATGTATATGGATTTTTTTAAATTATTACTCATGATATAACATTGTCCAGACATGGCTGGTAAGGACATGAGGAGGAAACAGTAGGAGCTGTGTGAGGCTACTAAAGGCAGTGCTATAACATTTTTCTGTCATCATTTTATTATAGATTAAGTGCTGGAGTTGTTAGGTGTGGATAATTAGATTATAGTTTATTGCAATAGCAAGTTGTGCCTTGTTCTCAGATGGACAGCAAGTGGAGAGTGATGTATGAAATGATGGGATGGAAGGAAGAAGAGAAGCAAAGAGTGATTCACAGGCAGAGCCTAATTTATTTCTCACAGTTTTTTGTTGCCTTATGGTTCCAAGCGCTGTCACCAATCTTTGCATTTGTTATTATCTCATGACACTTGTTTAATCAGCTACCATCTCTCCTATGGACTTTTTAATGTCTACAGTCTCAGATCAACACAGCCCTGCCCTTCAGCACTATCCACAGCAACCCCTCAACAGCAACATTGTACCCATCAGGTAAAACATCGACTACGTTTGCTTTGCCTTGTCGCCACCTCACAACAGTGATATAGTATGATGCGATCCCATATTAGATTGTTGATGAATGTGTGTTGTTGTTATTCAGCCTGGTTCAATGTGCCCCTTTTTAACTTTGAGCACCCGCCCCTTTAAACGTCTCTGCACGGCCCTGGACTTATATATCACGTTTAACCTGAGTAGCGAAAGTCCGCGGTGATCTGAAAATGATGTGCCGGGAGTTGTGCCGTTCTCGGTGGCTTCAGTGACCCTCGAGCTCCCGGCTGGCTATAGTGCTGGTGGGTAGCAGACGTCTCCGAAAACGTCGAAGCACTTTTGCAAATATGCGGTATCTTGATAAACTGAGCAGATATTTGATGTTTACACAGCTACTTTCTCGCCTGAAAATATGTTAAAAGTTTATTTTGTGACACAGAAAGATTAGTATGAGTAATTTTAAAACTTAGTAGCGGCCGCCAAATTGAGGAACTGGATTTGGTGGTCATGAAAATGGCATTAAACAAGTCCCCAGGGACAGATGGACTCACTACTAATTTTTATCAATTCTTCTGGAAGGACCTAAGAACTTTATTGTTTGATGCATTAAAGGAATCGATAGAGAAAAAAAGAACTGATGCCGAGCATGAAACAAGCGCTGATAACCCTGATCCCTAAATCGGGTAAGGATAAAAGAATTTTAGACAATTTAAGACCCATCACCTTACTAAACACTGACTATAAGATCCTGTCTGGAGCTGTAGCTGAGAGGCTAAAGAAAGGCATCTCAAACATTATCAGTGAAACACAATCAGGTTTTTTGAAAGGAAGACTAATTCATAACAATATTGGGCTGGTTTTGGACCTCCTTGAGTACAGTGAAATAATCCAAGATGTCACGGTCCTGAGTCTGTGGACTCAGTGTTTTTCTGTTTGTATTAGTTATCTTTGATTTCATGATGTGTTTTGATTCTCTTGGGTTTGATTTTTGTCGCTAGTATTCCTAACTCCCTAGGTCCTTGGCATTTCTTGTGTTCTCCTTCTTAGGTCGTGGTTCTGTGTTACTTCTGTTAGTATACAGTCATCTCTGTCAGTGTGTCTCTTGTTCTGTCACTGTATCCCCTAGTTTAGTCCACGTCTGTTCAGTTTCCTGTTTTACTTTGAAAGTCTGTGTACTATGTCAATGTGTTGAGTTTTGCCGCCCCTTGTCTTGTCATGTCTGATGAGTCCCAGCTGTGTTCTCCTCCTGTTTCACATTCCCTAATCACCTCAGTATGTATTTAAGCCCTGTGTTTTTCCCTGCCAGTTGTTGCGTCCTCCACGTTTGTTGTGTGTGTATTCGTTGTCGTCTACCTTCATCATCTCCAGTCTAGTTAGTTTAAGTTGTTGTTTATGTATCGCCAAGGGTGACTCACCAGCAAATAAAGCTGTCGTTTAAGTTAATGTTTTGTCTCCGAGTCCTGCACGTGGGTCCAGCCACTGACAGCCACACAACTCATCGTGACACAAGAGAGAGGATACATCCTGTTCTTGGATTTTTACAAAGCATTTGACTCAGTTGAACATACGTTCATATTAAAAACTCTGCAGTCTTTTGGTTTTGGACAGGAATTTATCAATGTTATAGAGATGCTATATAATGACATTAACAGCTCTGTTTTGCTAGAACATGGTACATGTTCAAGGTTTGAGGTTAATAGAGGGATAAGGCAGGGATGTAGCAGCTCACCACTTCTGTTCATCATGGTTACTGAGCTGTTGTCTATTTTGATTAAAAACAGTCACATTGACAGATAATAATCAGTCAGCTCGCAGATGATACCACCCTGTTTCTAAAAAATGAGGACCAGATTCCTTTAGCCTTACAGGCGATCAACCACTTCTCCAAAGCTTCTGGCCTACAGCTGAATATTAATGAATAAGAAATTCTAGCTCTGCATGAGTGTCCCCTGCAAGCAATAAATAATATACAGATAAAAAAAGAGGTGAAGTATCTGGGCATTGTAATTTGCAAGGATAAGACATCAACAGAAAATAAGAATATCTGTGCCAATATAGAAAAGTGTAAGTCAATTTTAAACAGGTGGCTGCAAAGGGACATAACTCTGTTTGGGAGAATCTTGCTAACCAAAATGGACAGTCTGTCCAGACTAATCTATCCAGCCTTTTCTCTGCCCATATCTCCAAAACTAATTAAATCTATAAATAATCTTAATTTTAGGTTCATATGGAGGAACAAATGTCATTATATAAAGAAAAATGATATGATTAAGAATTATGAAGAGGGTGGGGCTAATGCCATTGACTTTGATGTTATGAATGGTGTACTAAAACTGAAATGGTTAAGATCTTTCATTAGGAACAAAAATTCCTTTTGGAACATTATTCCCAGTGTGATTTTTGGCAAAATGGGTGGAATAGACTTTTTGTTACGTTGTGACTTTGATTGCAGTTCGTTACCTGTTAAACTCTCAGCTTTCCATCAGCAGGTCCTTCTCTACTGGAAGATCTTAAGGGATTTGGGCTGTAGCTCATTTTATGGATGATAATGGGGTCTTATTAAAACATGAGACGTTTTGTGAGAAATTTGATGTAAGATGTACTGCTAACAGATATAAATCCCTAGTGAAAGCCATCCCAGTCCCTTTGAGATCAATGATAAAAGAAGATATTGTGCACTCTAAAATTTCTCCTGGACTGAGGCAGCTCTGCATAGCTGGAGCTGAATTTGGTGACAGCAGGTTTACAAACAAAGTGATCAGGAATATTTTGATCAACGACATTTGCCCTAATCCGGTTAAAAGAAATTATATCCTTAAAGAATTTGAGACCATGAAGGTTAAGGCGATAAGAAAAAAGTATATTTCACTTCCTCTTTCCCCTAAAGTAAAAGAGGTTCACTTTAAAATCATTAATGAGGTTTATCCAGCCAATGAATTCTTAAGACGGAAATTTAACTTAGATGTGAACGCCTGCACATTTTGTGAAAATGATATTGAAAGTCTGGATCACTTGTTTTTCTACTGTGAATCAGTGCACTCCTTCTGGACTGACATGTGGAGCTGGCTACAGTCCAGGAGAATTCAGTTACCACATTTGACGGTGACAGTAATAAAGTTTGGAATATTTGCTGAGAATGCAGATTTTGACCTGTTGATTAGGACGATTTTGTTAATGGGAAAATTTTTTCTTCACAAATGCAGATACTTTAAAGCTAAACCATGTATAAACAGAAGGCTGAATGACTTTAGACTCTGGGCTAAATCGCTGAAACTTGTGAATAACAAGAAAGCTCATAAACTTGTTGTTTTATTTAAAGAGTTTAACCTATGTTAAAAAAAAAAGAAACCTCCCTATTTTATAATCATGCCATTACTTAATGGCATGATTTTGCTCATGGTATTTTTTGCTCATGGTATTTTTTGCCTTTGGTTCAAATCCTTCAAAATACATACAAAATCAGTATCGATACTGACGTAAATTAATAGAAATAGAGATGGACCGATACGTAATATCGCATTGGTCCATCTCTATTTCCCTGTCTGGATTAAGGAAGGTTGTAAAAGCAGCTCGATGTACAACCTGTTCTTTGGATCCTCTACCAGCCTGGGCTATAAAGGAACTGTGGTCAGCATTAGGACCCTACAACCTGTTTCTTTTAAATACTTCATTGAGTCTTTCCTGAATGTTTTAAATCAGCTGTGGTAGTACCAATCTTGAAAAAGCCTGGACTGGATGTTGACATGGTCGCAAATAGGGCAGGGTATCGTCACTGAATTCTAGAATCGATTTGATTCCGATTCACAAGGTCCTGAATCAATTCGATCCACGATTCGATTCAATTCGATTTGAATCTGGGAAATTTTGCCTCAGACAGTCAGAAATATTATAATTCAGATCAGTACATTTACATATTTTTGTATCTATAAAAAGGAAGCTGACACTCGCAAGACTTTATCAAAGGTGTGAGCATCACAGCAGAGGCCTTTGTGTCAAAGTAGCTGAAGATAAAACAGAAAAACATGAAGGTGGTTTTATAAAAATATTCTACAGTAGATCAAAAACGAAAGAAAACCATTAATCGACATATGAACATTACCTCTGAAGTTACAGCGGTTTTATTACAGACACAGCGTTTTGCAATTTGCATAATTTTAAAAAGTTTAAATTTGTTCAGAAGCCTGTTGAACGGCAGAAATTAGGTTTTCTTTTCGGAAGTAAGTAAAAGGAAAAAAACAGCGGCCGACAGCGCTGTAAACAACGGTAGACTTGTGCGTAACAAGCAAGCGAATAATGCAGAAAACAGATTTTTAGACAGGAAACTGTGTGTGAGAGAGAGAGAGAGAGAGAGAGAGAGCTGTGCATGACGTGTGATTTTATCCTGGTGGAAGCAAAACAGCAAAAGTCAGAGTGAGTTCATGACGATGTTTATGTGAAGCGTAGTTTGGATCTTCTTTTGCTGCTGGTTCAGTCAATATTGTTTGGAGAGAGATAAAACTAACAGCTTTAGAATCAGCGTAAAAAGGACGTAAACACAAAGCGTGGACCCGCCGAAACATCAGAATCAGCGAGCTGTCGGCTTTCAGCCCCGACCGTGTCCGTGCCATCGGGTGAGAAAGGCGACATCTCACTGATTCTGATGTGTCGGCGGCTCTGAGCTTTGTGTTTACGTCTTTGTGCAGAATCCGTGTTCCTGCTCTCATTCACTGTTTCAGCTGTTTGGTGGTTGTTAAAGTTTTGTGAGGTTTAACCTGAGATTCTGGCGTTGGTGCAAAATGCAGCTGCTCGCATTTTAACAAGAACTGGGAAATTTGAGCACATTACCCCTGTTCTGAGATCTCTTCACTGGCTACCTTGTCAGGTTCGAGCAGATTTTAAGGTCCTGCTGCTCACCTACAAGGCTTTAAACGGATTGGCACCTTCATACCTCTCCGACCTTTTACACCTTTATGTTCCATCTCGTGCTCTCCGATCTCAGGACTCTGGTCTTCTAAAAGTTCTTAGAGCCAGAAAAAAGTCAATTGGAGAGCTTTTTCTTTTCATGCCCCGTTTCTGTGGAACAACCTCCCACAAGATATTCGGCAGGCTGCTCTGTGGAGGTTTTTAAAACCAAGTTGAAGACACATTTGTTCACCCGATCCTACATGTCTTAATTCTATGGCTTTTAGTTTTTACATTTTTATTGTTTTTAACTTGTATTGTGTCTTTTACCTGTATTGCTATGTATCGCTTTTATTTTATTTATCTCTTTAGTTGTACAGCACTTTGTTTGAAAGCGCTTTCTAAATAAAGTTATTATTATTATTATTATTATTATTACAAGGTCCACGTTTACGGGAACATCTGCCACAGATATGGGAGAATATTTGATTTCTATTGTAGACAGAAGCCACGGGTGTGTTCAGTCAAACGTTTAGAATAAACTTTGGTCTATAAATGTGTTTCATGATTTATTTTTAACTCCAACTGCTTATTTGTACTATGCTTTCATTTCAGAGCGCAATGAGAAATAAAAAGGATATTTTCAATAAAACTGTCACGATCCTGGGTCTGTGACTCAGTGTTTTCTGTTTTGTATTGTTAATCTTTGATTTCATGATGTATCTTTGTTTATTCTTACGTTTTGGTTCTGTGTTTTGTTGTACCTCTAAGTTCAGTCTTTGTATTTCCTGCTTTGTTGTGAAGGTCCGTGTCTCATGTCAGTGTGTTTAGTTTGCGTTTCCTCTGTCTCGTCTTGTCAATCACTCCCAGCTGTGTCCTCCTTCTGTGTCTCATTCCCTCGTTATCCCTCTGTGTATTTAAGCCTTGTGTTTGCCTCTGTTAGTTGCTGGTTTGTCTGTGTATCTGTCAGGGTCCTGGGTCTCCTGAGCTAGTGGTTTCAGTTCTTTGTGATTTTTGTGTTATGTCAGTTTAGTTTGTGAGTTATTCTATGCTTCCTAGGTTTTGATTCCCTGTCCCCCTTGTTTCTCTGTGCACTCTGTTCTGTGTTTAGTCTTCTCTGTCCATTTGTTCCGCCCTGTGTTGTTGCCTTCTGTGTCTCCCTCTGTGTAACTGTCTATATAGTGATGTGTTGTGGTGCTTTGCTCCCACCCCTTGTGTTCTGTGTTTTCGTCTTCCCTTCGTGTACTATTAGTTTTTAGGTTTTTGCTTAGTTTCCATGCTCACCTTCGCCATTTCTGTTTGTATCACCATGTGATGAATAAACTCACTTGCATCTGAGCTGCCTGCATAAAGGGTCCTTTGATAATTTACACACGGCTCGCAAACCGTGACGAAAACACTGGAAAAATTGGGCTGTTCTAAAACGTTTGACGGGTAGTGTATATATTTAGTTTATATATTTTCTTTATTTATAATAGTTTGTTTTATATTGTAGCAAAGTGTTACTTGGATACTTCTCTATGTGCTTCTTCATGTGCAATTTTGTTGCATTCTGAGCCTAAGAAATTTATTGTGATGAACTGCTGTTAGAATCAAGTTAAATTCTGATAAATCAGACAATTACCTCTCCAGCTGTTGTTACAGTCTTTGTTTATCGGATCCATACAGGGTAAAAGATGACGACACCTAAAGAAATCCTTCTGGGGACTTTGGAGGATTTGGGACGTGATGACTTTGAAAAATTTAAGTGGCATCTGAAGAACGGGTCTGTAGAAGGTTTACCAGCAATCCCAGTGAGTAAACTGGAGAATGCAGAGAGGACGGACATAGTGGATCTGATGTTTGATACCTACTCTATCAACACTTTTGAAGTCACTAAAAATCTTTTGGGGAGGATAAACAAGAATGATCTGTTGGAGAATTTAAATAAAACCATCCCAGAACCCACAGGTAAGTCAGGGAATGACTAAACAAAAAATACATAAACAATAAAAACCTTAGTTAACATTACACAGGTGCCATTAAAATCCATATAAATAATAAATCCAAAACACTTGCCAACACTTTCAGGAGTGAGAGACTGCAGAAAGCCAACAGTTTATGTTTTATGCATCTGCACAAATAACCTCCTGTGTACACATGAATATCTGCTCTTTGGGTTGGTTTGATTAAAATGGGACCAGCAGCAGGTTTTCTGCCCATTTTACAGATTTATATTGTCAGATTGGTTTTAGAGCTGTTTTATCAACATAAATGAGGCGACAACAACAGTTTGGGACACGTCACAAATATGATCAAAGTGCTATTTCTTAAATCTATTTACCAGTTGAAGGTAAAGTTAAAAAAATGGCTGCCATTTCTTTCTGCTGTTTGGAGACCCAAACAAAAAAATGCCCACACAGTAAATGCTTTTTATTATGGTTGATAAACAGGACACTAAGGTGATTGGTCAAAGGTTGGAGGAAAGCCACAGTTCTCCTTATATGACTAAAATCCACCATTTCAGCTCATGTTTTTTCTTCTGCAGCTTTCTGGGAGATTCCACTTCAGCCTTCTGCTGGCAACGCTCCCATTACCAAGCTTCCCTTAGGTAGTGTCATTAGAAGACATAGCATACATTTACACTGCTATGCAGATGACACCCAGCTCCATCTGTCCATGAAGTCAGATAACACACACCAATGAGTTAAACTGCAGGAATGTCTTAAAGACACAAAGACCTGGATGGCCACTAACTTTCTGCTTCTTAATACAGATCAAACTGAGGTTATTGTACTCGGCCCTGAAAATCTTAGAAATATGGTATCTAACCAGATTCTTACTCTGGATGGCATTACCTTGGCCTCCAGTAACACTGTGAGGAATCTTGGAGTCATTTTTGACCAGGACATGTCCTTCAACGCACATATTAAACAAACATGTAAGACTGCTTTCTTCCATTTGTGCAACATCTCTAAAGTTAGAAATATCCTGTCTCAGAGTGACGCTGAAAAACTAGTTCATGCATTTATTACTTCCAGGCTGGACGACTGTAATTCATTATTATCAGGATGTCCAAAAAACTCGCTGAAAAGCCTTCAGCTAATCCAAAATGCTGCAGCAAGAGTCCTGACAGGGACTAGAAAGAGAGAGCATATTTCTCCTGTTTTGGCTTCCCTTCATTGGCTTCCTGTTAAATCCAGAATTCAAAATCCTGCTCCTCACATACAAGGTCTTAAATAATCAGGCCCCATCTTATCTTAATGACCTTGTAGTACCATATCACCCTGTTAGAGCACTTCGCTCTCGCTCTGCAGGCCTACTTGTTGTTCACAGAGTATTTAAAAGTAGAATGGGAGGCAGAGCCTTCAGTTTTCAGGACCCAAAAAGATATTTGTTTTTTTTTTCAGTTGTATTATTGTAGGTTCTTTATCTTACAATATAAAGCACATTGGGGTGACTGTTGTTGTTATTTGGAGGAATTAAAAAAAAACTTTTATACTTGAAATTCTTTCATTTATTCTACATATTTATTCATCACTGGCTCCATAGTGTTGTTTATGTAATATGTGAAATGTTGCTAGTATTGATTTGGTGCTGTATAAATAAACATAATTAAATCAAATGTGTCTCTATAAAACCTGCCCTCAGTTATAACCCAAGTGTCAGGGCTCAATGGCTCATGAAAAGGAATGGAGTCAAGCACAGAACCAAAAAACGGAGGCTGAGTGACTTTTAACAGAAATGTATTTTACTAGATTTCTTGACGGAGAAAGCTGAATCACGGCTAAATTCAACAGCAAGCGAGGTATTATGAGAAGTGCAGAGCTGAGGCCAGAACATAAGCTGAGGCAGGTCAAAGGAACAACAGGGGCAGAATCGGGCGAATAGAAACTATCCAGGATCACTGGAACAAAGGAGATAATAATCAGAGTGGTCCACAGTGTAGTGAATGAGTCCAAGATTTAAAAACTAAGAGGTGTTACGTGGCTGCAGGTGGAGATCAGCTGGAGGAGGAGATGAATTAAATCTGGGTACAGAGTGAGATGTGGGTGCACAGGGAGGCAGGCAGCTGAGGATGGCAGTTTGCAAGAGTGAGTTTTCCCAGCAGTGGCAGGGCAGAATCCTGAGGCGTGACTTATGGCAAGAGTTGGAAGATGTATCCAGGTGCCGACTAGGGAACAGGAAAAGAGGGTTACGCGAAACAAGCTGAGGAGCACAAGACAAAATGTGAGGCAGAGAACTGACTGTGCTAAGCACACAATCTGGAGAAGGTTCATTGTGAGTGCTGCTCATAAATACTGCCGGAGTAATTGGCAACAGGTGAGGAGCACGGAGGAGTGAGGAGGGCTCCACCCAGGGGAGGAGAGCTGATGCTGTGGAAAGTTACTCAGACTCACTCGGATCATGACACCAAGAGTCCAGTGAACTGAACACATAACCACAGTAACCAGAATGCAGTTTTCTCATTTGTGTCATTTGCTGTTTATTCATGCAGAGATTCTCACTGAGTGTCAGCTCAAACTCAAGTCAGACCTGAAGCAGAAGTTCCAGTGTGTGCTTGAGGGGATTTCTACAACAGAAAACCCGACCCTCCTGAGTCAGATCTACACAGAGCTCTATATCACAGGGGGAGGGACTGCAGAGGTCAATGATGAACATGAGGTCAGACAGATTGAAACAGCATCCAGGAAACCAGACAGACCAGAAACAACCATCAGACAAGAAGACATCTTTAAACTCCCACCTGGAAGAGATAAACCAATCAGAACAGTGCTGACAATGGGAGTGGCTGGCATTGGGAAAACAGTCCTAACACAGAAGTTCACCCTGGACTGGGCTGAAGACAAAGCCAACCAGGACATCCAGTTCATGTTTCCATTCACTTTCAGAAAGCTGAATCTGCTGAAAGAGGAAAAGTTCAGCTTGGTGGAACTTGTTCATCACATCTTTACTGAAACCAAAAAAGCAGGAATCTACATCTTTGAAGACTTCCAGGTTGTGTTCATCTTTGATGGTCTGGATGAGTGTCGACCTCCTCTGGACTTCCACAAAACTACAATCCTGACTGACCCTAGAAAGTCCACCTCAGTGGATGTGCTGCTGATAAACCTCATCAGGGGGGAACTGCTTCCCTCTGCTCGCCTCTGGATAACCACACGACCTGCAGCAGCCAATCAGATCCCTCCTGACTGTGTTGGCGTGGTGACAGAGGTCAGAGGGTTCACTGACCCACAGAAGGAGGAGTACTTCAGGAAGAGATTCGGAGATTCGGAGCAGGCCAGCAGCATCATCTCCCACATCAAGACATCACGAAGCCTCCACATCATGTGCCACATCCCAGTCTTCTGCTGGATCACTGCTACAGTTCTGGAGTTTGTCATGAAGAACAAAGAGAGCAAAGATCTGCCTAAGACTCTCACAGAGCTCTACCTACGCCTTGTGCTATTTCACCTAAAAATGAAGGACATCAAGTATGATGGAGGAGCTGAGACACATTCATGCAGGAAGATCATTGAGTCTCTGGGAAAACTGGCCTTTGATCAGCTGCAGAAAGGAAACCTGATCTTCTATGAATCAGACCTGACAGAGTGTGACATCGATATCAGAGCAGCCTCAGTGTACTCAGGAGTGTTCACACAGATCTTTAAAGCTGATGAGTGCCACATGTTCAACAACGTTGTTTACTGTTTCGTCCATCTGAGCATTCAGGAGTTCTTTGCTGCTCTTCATGTCTATCTGACCTTCATCAACTCTGGAGTCAACCTGCTTAAGAAACAATCTCCTCGCTTTAAAATCTTCCAGAAAACACTTACTGTAAAAGACTTCTACCAGAGTGCTGTGGACAAAGCCTTAGAGAGTCCAAATGGACACCTGGACTTGTTCCTCCGCTTCCTCCTGGGTCTTTCACTGCAGACCAATCAGGATCTCCTATGCATGCTGACACAGACAGGAACTAGCTCACAGACCAATCAGGAAACAGTTCACTACATCAAGAAGAAGCTCAGTGGGAAACTGTCTGCAGAGAAAAGCATCAACCTGTTCCACTGTCTGAATGAACTGGATGATCGTTCTCTAGTGGAGGAGATCCAACAGTCCCTGAGATCAGGACGTCTCTCCACAGATCAACTGTCTCCTGCTCAGTGGTCGGCTCTGGTCTTCATCTTACTGTCATCAGATCTGGATGAGTTCGACCTGGAGAAATACTCCCGTTCAGAGAAGGCATTTTTGAAGCTGCTGCCAGTGGTCAAAGCATCCAAGAAAGTGCTGTAAGTGAATCTATGAACAAATATGTTTAATAATGCTAGATGAATAAAAGAATATGTCTCCATTGTTATTCTTCCCCAGGCTGAGAGATTGTAAACTCTCAAAAAGAAGCTTTGAAGCTTTGTCTGAAATTCTCAGCTCCCCATCCAATCATCTGAGAGAGCTGGAGCTGAGCTCGGACAAACTGCAGGATTCAGAATTGGATTTGCTGTGTGTTGGACTAAAGAGTCCTGACTGTAAACTTGAAACTCTCAGGTAAGGATACAGACTTTTTGACACTTTTTGACTCTTAAATCTGTAAGTTTATCTTGATGCGGACGTTCAAAGTCAGCACAATTTTCCTTTTAAGTTCCTGAGTTTATATTTTTGACTGTCAGGTTGTCTGGACAGATGTTTTTATTTTATTTTATTTTTTTACTTGTCCCTAAAGTCAGAACTAAACCCACATGTAGATGACTTTCTGTTACTGGAGCAGCCTTCCTGAAGACAGCAGTGTGTTTTCATGCTTTTAAAGCCAAACTCACCTTTCAGACCTGGCTTTCATTTATTATCTATTTTTGTTTGTTTATTATATATTTATTTCTACTGTTTAACTACTGCTCACATCTTTTATCCTCCTTTTTAATTGTTCATTTCTTTTTACCCAGTGTTTCTATATTGCACTTTGTATTTGTCATCTATATTTATCATGCACTACTTTGCTCATTTATTGTTTGGTTTTAATGTTATTAAATTTCGGTTCTTTTGGTATTCTTTACGGCCAAAAAGACACGGCTCAAAAGTGGTCTTTTTACTTTTTAAGTTATTAAATTTGTAACTGTAGTGATTTGTGTGTGTGACAGAGAGGCACTGCCAGGGATTTTTGACACAAGTTGTTCTTGTAAAATCAGTCTGTGAAGGTTCTCAGACATCCAGGTCATCGTAGTCTAAGGAGCTTGGAAAGAAAAGCGTCTGGACTTCTTTAAGTTTCCTTGAAGATGTTTCACCTCTTATGAGAGAAGCGTCTTCAGTTCTAAGGGTCAAATGGTGGAGTGGGGCAGTCAGTGAAAGGGCAATGGTGGTGGCTCAGGGTTTGTATGTTTGGGGGGTTCAGAGGGAAAAGATGAATGCAGGTCGGGAGTTGCTGTGTGAGAGCAGGGAGTGAATCTGATCAAACATGAGTGTCATGAAGCCTGTTTGCAGTTATTTGCACTGTTTTCCACTCTGGATGTTGTTTCTGTTCAGCTGTGAGTATAAAAGGCTCCATTCTACAACCTGTTTGTGTTAGTTGTTCAATAGAAACATTATTTTGTGCTGATGTTGCACTTCTTTTATTCACAACCAGAGTTTTTGAAGTCTGCATAAAAATGATTTAAATGACTTTTGAATATTACTTTAAATACTTAGATTTAAAGTTCTGAAAAAAGTTTAAATACAAAGATCAGTATTGTCTAATGTTTTGGCTGCAGTGTGTTTTTGCAGACAGGTATAACAGAACAGCTTTAGTGTTTAGATTTTTTAAACTTGAGTATGAACTTATACAAAATGCAGCAAGATATTAAAAAAAAAAGTGGCATCGTTCCATCTCTGCTTTGATTAGAGACACAGCTCTAATCAAAGAGGTGGTCCGCTTGCCTCCGCCCCAGAGAGAAGGGTTACATCTCCTGGGTTTAGGTGTTTTCCAATTTGTCATCATTTTGAAAAGTTTACATTTCTTCAGTGTTGAGCAGCAGAAATGAGACTTTCCTATCAGAGGTCATTTTTGAAAAAATGAGGTAAATCAACCATGAAAACCATGAATCAACATGTGAACATGAGCTGATGCTGCTGAAGTGAAGCAAAGTTACAGAGGTTTGATTACAGACACAGCTGAGAGTTTGTAATCTGTCATCATTTTAAAAAGTTTCCATGGAACAGCAGAAATGAGGCTTTACTGTCAGAGGCCGACAGCACTGAACACAACAGCAGACTGGTGGCTAATAAACAGTGAATGATGCAGAAACAGATGTTTGAAGCTGTTCTTGGAGTACACTGAGAGAGAGAGAGCTGTGCAGGCAGGAACAGCCAAAGTCAGAGAGAATTCATGAGCATGTTTATCAAACGTGAAGCAGAGTTTGGATCTTCTTTTGCTGCTGCTTCACTCAGTTTTGGTTGGAGACAGATGAAACCTGCAGCTTCAGGATCTGTGAGCTGTCCACTTTCAGCCCCGACGGCGTGTCCGTGTACGTGCCGTCGAGTGAACGATCCACGCTCTGTGTTTCCATCTTTGTGTGTTTAGCTGCTCTCATTTACTGTTTTAGCTGTTTGCTGCTTGTTGAAATAGTTTGTGAGCTTTAACCTGAGATTCTGGCAAAATACATTTATATTAAACATCGATTCAGGATTGAATGAATCAACATCGTTTTATTCAAATTAAAACCATTTAAATGGGAACATGAATTTTTTACAGCCGCCTCTAATGCTGGGTAATGTCAGCTGGTCCATGTGCAGCTGGCTGTGAGGCTCAGGGAGCGTCTACAAAGTGCAACACTGAAAGAACATCATCCATAAATATTGAGTAAGAACTGGACTCTCATACAGCGAGACTCAAATGCCTTTAAACATCAGCTTATCCTGCTGATCCAAGTCCAACACTGAGTTTGTAAAAACATGTTTGTCAATCATTTTGTTTGGTTTCTGAGGAAAAAGATTCAATAACTTGCTGCTAATACACAACATTTCATCATATTTCCTCATAACCCTCTTTTGTCTGACCATTTGATCCCATTTGAATTTGCAATAAAGGATCCACAGAGTTTGGTGACAATAATGACAGTAGATGTTTGTGTGAAAGTGCTGGAAGCAAATGAGTGTGTGATGTTCTTTCAGTGTTGCACTTTGTAGACGCTCCCTGAGCACTGGTCTCACAGCCAGCTGCACATAGAGACCAGTGTTGTTAGTCCAGGTCAGAAGATGACTTGTTGGAATGAAAATGAGCTTGTAGTTTGTCTGCTTTAATAATGTGACTGGAAAAAGGTGTTGGACTTCAAATATGTCCATTTCTGTCACACTTCACCTTTAAAAGTGAAGCCATGTGGTTCCTGGAAGGAAAAACACGACTTTTTCAAGTCTTTGTCCTGTTTTTATGAGAAATGTACGACTTTAATGTGAAACATTCAGAGTTTTTTCTCTTGTTGTGTTTGTTTGAAGCTGCTTCCTGTTGGCTTCAGCTGTTTGGAGTTTCCATTTTCTAAACTTCTACATTCTGAACCTTCTTCAGCTCTGAACAGATGATGAAACACTGAATGATTTCAAGCACTTTGTCTAATAAACTTACATCTTTCATTCTTTATACAGATTGAAGGACTGTGATTTGTCACAGATCAGCTGTGATTATCTGGCAGCAGCACTGAAGTCCAACCCCTCCCATCTGAGAGAGCTGGACCTGAGCTGGAACAACAAGCTGCAGGATCCAGGAGTGAAGCATCTGTGTGGTTTCCTGGAGAGTCCAGGATGTAAACTTGAAACTCTGGGGTCAGTCAGCATGTTTTAGTTGTGCTGAGATGAATATGATGTGAAAGTTGTGCTGACACTAAACTGCAGACATCAGGCTGATATTATACTGATCCACACTGAGGATCTTCATGGTAAAGTCTGTTTTCTTCTTCTCTGGTTTAGTCCATTGACTGCAGCAGAACAATGTTCACATTTCAAACCTTCAAAGAAGAAGAAAAATCCTCCACTGGAAAATTCACTGTGAAACTCTCAAACTCTTCATTGCACCTTAAAGTCTGTCTGACACTGAAATCCAAAGCAAAATGTGCGTTTGCTTTACAGACAGCAGTCCAACACAAACATACACACATCATCCAAAACACAGTCCAACATCCAAATCTCCTCCACTGCCAGCATGAATGATGGGAAAGAGAAGGAGGAACACTCTGACATTCAGGGTTAGAATGAGTTTCATCAAGCAGACTGTGAAGATCAAAGCTGCATTAGAAAGCTTACATGAATGAATGAGTGGACAGAAGTGGACAGAGATCATCTGAAGCACTTCAAAGGCTTTAAATCAGCACATTTCTCTTTATTCTTTATCAACTCTGTTAGTTTCTCTCAGTTTTCTGTTGAATGAAGCTAACAGCAGGCTAATAAGATGCTGACCAATAGGTTTCTATTAAAGGTTGTAATTTGTATATGAAAAAGTGCTTTGGCTCAGCAGGGATCAGCTTACAGGTAGAATACAGCTGCTGGATGGGATTAGCATGTCATAGCTATCTACCAAACTGCTAACTGGGGGATTTCAGGCCATCTATGGATCATTTTTGCTAACTGTTTATTCAGCTTAGGCTCACAGGGCTGCAGCCTGTGCCCTAGCTGTCATAGGGCAAGAGGCGTGGTCCACCTGCACAGGTGAGCAGTCCATCACAGGGCCAACAGAGAGCGACAGAGAAGCACTCCCTCACATCCACACCTACAGCCAATTTAGAAGCACCAATGAACCTAAGCAGCATTTCATTGGACTGTGGGAGAACATCCAACCTCCACAGAAAGGCCCAGCTGACCAACAAGCTTCAACCTACAACCTTCTTGCTCTAAGGCACTAGTGCTAACCACTTTTGCCCATTTCAGCCCAAATCCTGCATCTTCCTGTTTCTGACTCCAGGCCAGCTCCACTAACACTTTCTCATCAGACACTGCCACCTAGTGGAGGAAGTCTTAGTTCCATTTGAAGCTTCAGATTACAGTTAGTTCCTTTACAAAGAGGTGGAGGTGGTGGGGCCACAGCACCATCATCACTGAGTGCCATAGGACACTTAACCTTTGTTTCCATATGCTGGGAACTTCCTGTTGTTCCAAGGAGGACTGGAAAATGTGTGAAAATCTCCCAGTCAGTTCCTCACAGCACACTTCAATCATTTCCCTCCCACAGCATCAGGACCAGGGCTTTTTCTCTCTTTGGTCCCACTAAGAGATTTCCACACAAACACCTCATCAGTGGGACTCTCAGAGCTACCAGCCCTTTGCTACAATCACAAAGCTCTTCATTGAAATCAATGATATCAAAGCTGGAATCAAATGAGTCCAAGTCTTCTGCTGATTCAGCATCACATTCACCTTTGCTCCTTGTTCTGCATCCCCACCATGGACTTCATTCCTTTCCAAGCCAGCCTTGAGTGTCCTTTATTCAGCTCATCCTCTGCTTTACTTTTACACCTGATTTTAGCTGCTTTATCTCTCTTTCAACAGGTTTCTGTGCCTCAATCTTTTTCTTCTCTCCCTCATAACAAGACAGCTTCTTCTGCCTGAGAACATGTTGGAGTGATTTACTAATCCAGGGCTGCTTATTGGGGAAAATACTTCCTGTTTCCAAAGTAATCCCCATTTTTCCCAGAAAGAAATGTCAGTAGAAATCGATGATCTAAGTGAGAACATGAGCCTTTAAAAAGTCCCAGTGGGTGCAGTCAAAGCAGTCCCTCAGTCCCAGTATAGAGTCTTTGGTCCAGACTGGAACAGCTGTGTGCCCAGTTTGAGCTCTCTTCAGTGCTGTGACCTGACAGACCCAGAGGGGCCATCACATCACATTTAGAAGCTCCCCTGATGGAGCCACAACACATGTCCAATACTTAGTCTGTCTTGTTGGACCAACTGGAAGAAATGATTCAAGGACTTAGTCACAGAACAGAGATTCAAATCTCCAAAATCCAACTGGCTGCATCAGGACATATAGTCTGAAACTCTGCACAGTTTCCTGTTTGAAGCTGCTTCCTGTTGGCTTCAGCTGTTTGGAGTTTCCATTTTCTAAACTTCTACATTCTGAACCTTCTTCAGCTCTGAACAGATGATGAAACACTGAATGATTTCAAGCACTTTGTCTAATAAACTTACATCTTTCATTCTTTATACAGATTGGTGAACTGTGGTTTGTCAGAGATCAGCTGTGATTATCTGGCAGCAGCACTGAAGTCCAACCCCTCCCATCTGAGAGAGCTGGAGCTGTATGGAAACAACCTGAAGGATCCAGATGTGAAGCAGCTGTCTGATCTTAAGAAGAGTCCAGACTACAGACTGGAGACTCTGAGGTCAGTAGAGTGATGGAGTGAGTGGGTGGTGCTGTCAGCAGTATTGTACTAAACACAGTCAGTATGAAACAAAGATCCAGTGTTTCCTGTAAAGCTGCAGCTTCTCAGTGAAACTGTGAGAGGAGAACGGTGACAGGCTTCAGGATTGGACACAAACACTTCCTGTTTCTCACCTTTATGGTCACCATAGTAACGGCTGACACGCTCTGATCAAACACTGTCAACAGCCAATCAGCTCTCTGAACAAAGCAGCACGCAGACCAATGACTGCATTGATTTCCAAGTTTAAAGCAGTGAAGAACACAGTCTGTAGGTGAGGAAGAATTTAGTGAGAGCAGATGTTTGGATGGAATTCCTCCAGTTAACAGCTGGAACCGTCCATCTGGATTGTTGGGCTTGTTGTTGGGGTTCCTACAGAGCTCAGAGTGGACACACCAAGGTTCTTCTAATGAATGAAAGTCCAAACTCAAACTAGGAGGGAAAAACATTTTCAGCAACTTCAATAAAAATCCAAAGATTAGAAAAAGTGAAGCAACAATGAGTCCTAGTACAGTCCCAGCACTGACGTCCCTGCTGCTCTTTATACTGGATGTGCTGCATCACTGACTGACAGCTGATGAAGAGTCTCTGGAAACACTCGTTTATCTCCTCTGCTCTTCCTCCTTCTCTCTGCAGGTGGAGACCATGATGGTAAACAGGACGGTGTGTGTGCTGAGAGAGGAGCAGCTGTGTCCTGATGATCCAGAGAGGTTGAAGCAGCAGCAGCTTGTGTGTAGAGACGCTCTGACTGGGCCATGTTACTGGGAGGTGGAGAGGAAAGCTTCATCCAGCAGTGACTGACAGAGGAATGAAGTGCAGATGACTGTCAGTGCTGCAGAGTGAACTGCTCTGAGAACAGCTCCACTGTCAGACACAATGTAGAGTCCAGCATCAGCCCTGTGTGTCCCTCTGGATCTGACAGAGGATCATCAGTGTATCTGGACTGCTCTGCTGCTGCTCTGTCCTTCTACAGTCTCTGCACAGTCTCTGTCTCACTCTGGAAAGATTTTACAACTTGTTGTAATTACAGAACGTTAATATAATATTCAAACATGTGATCTTCTCTTTATTTCTGAATCTTTACCAAATAAAGAAAAACCAAACTAACAAACAGAAGCTGTCGTGTCCTTTTTCACCACATCTGTGAATCTTTTCTGTGTTTTTCCTCTTTTCCTCCTTCCTGCAGCTCCATCTTCATCATTCTGTGTCCAGTATATGTGAACACGTCCAAAGCATCTGAGCCTCATGTTACCCGTTTGTGTGAGTTACGCCTGTCGTTGTGTTGTGGTGTATAAATAAGTGGCAGGAGACAGCGCTGGATCTCTGAGTTCTTTACTCTCAATTTCTGCAACATCTGCAATATATAGAAATGCAAACCTGTGAGCTGTGTGTGTTGTGCGTCTGCTCGGCCACCTCTCCTCCGGCCATGCTGGAAGCAGCTGTGCGTTTGACAGTTTTATCGACTCGACAATAATCGAACAAATTAAATGTTCAAAAATATCAACTTAAGCACTTCAAAGTCAACAAAAAGCTTAAAACAATGAAATAATATTTCACTGACAAAACAACAGCTCATAAGAACGATACACAAAATAATACAGAAACAAACAAATAAAAGTTATTAACCAGGATCCATGTTTTTGTCACAAACACTGAATCAGCTGATTCACTCTTTATGTTTCTGAGTTTGTTTTGTGATTATAGTTCTGGTTTCTGTTTCTGTGTCTTCACTGTGTCCCACGTCTCCTTACTTTGGACTCTGTGTTATATTTCCTGTTTTACTTTGACAGTCCTGTGTTACTGTTTCCTGTCTCGTGTGTGTAATTGGTCCCAGCTGTGTTTCCCTCCTGTCTCCCGTTCCCTGATTACTAAACTGCGTCCACGCCGCCGGCGCTCCTCTCCACAGCTGGATTCCAGGATTTCAGAGCATCCAGCTGTGGTGAGTGATGGAGACACTTTCTCTGCTCCCTCAGTAATCAGGACAGTTTATTGAACATCAGAGGACATAAAGGACTGTTTTTCACCTGCCCGTTCTGAACCTGGACATTAAAGACTGCTGGCTTCAAGGACATTAATCCCAGTTTCAGCCAGCCAATAACAGCCTGTGTTTTTCAGCTCTTTAGGAGTCAGAAATGAGAAAGACACAGACTGCTAACCTCTCCCTGCAGGAAATAAGCTCCGCCTCTTCCTGTCCTGTATATGAGGGATTCTGACATGAGACACAATGAGTTTCCTGTTTATTGTGACTTAAAGCGAGCAGCAAAGACACTAAACTGTGTGTTTCCAGCTGAAGCTGCTTTTTGTGTTGCTCCCACAATCCTGTCTAAAACAGTCAGTGAGGAAAACTCAATGTGACTTCAGAGTGACAGAGGTAAGCGACTCATGTTGTAACTGACGTCAGACGCCGGAGATTTTGGCGGAAAATTAAAGCGAACGGTAGTTTAGAATTGAACAAATTCCTTTAAGCTTCAGTATTACCAAATACACTTATCAATAGTCTTCTAACTAACAATATTTGTCTAAATCATCTCCAACACCCTGGAGAACAACGGGGAGAGTTTAGAGGCTCTCCAAGATTACATTGATCAGTGCTTTCAGGATCTTGTGATGAAGAAGGCTCAGAGTGCAAAACCTTCATCAAAACCCACCTGAAGCTGCTGGAGGACACGGTGAAGAACATCGCCTTTGATAGAGTGCATCGCATCGGCCCCATGCGGGCTGCGACCGGGAGACCACGTCCTACTGTGGCCAAGTTCGGCCACTTCAAACAAAAGGAACAGGTGAAAAGTCTCCGTGTCCATCGGTGTTTCTCCACGTCTCTCTGTCTTCTTCGTGTCATCTCTGTGTTTCCCTGCTGCCCTCATGTTTTCTGCTTTGTCTGTTAGTTCTTCCCAGTTTAGGTTGATGTTCACTTCTTCCCTCACCTTTGTAATTTTCACTGTAAATAAATCTCCACTCGCATCTCCACCGCCGTCTGCATCTTGGTCCTCATTCACTCCACCACACGACTGCTGCCCCAGCCGTGACAACTTTTGATGTTTCCTCTACATTTACCTTTAAAAATTATTTACTTTACCTTGTTTGGTATCATTTGGTATCAGATGGCCGACTTCTAAATGGTCACCATGGTCACCACCGAACTTGAGGAGTTTGCCCCCTCACATATACTAATGTGCCACAAACAGGACTTTAACATCACCAACCATTCCCATGTTATTACGGTGTATCCATATAACTGGCCCACCCTGTACAGTTATGCTTTCATGTTGACATACTGTATTAACACAATTCAGGGAGGATTCTAGGATCAGAGCTTCGGGGGGCTGAGCACCCAGAGAGCTGCCCAGCCAGCCAAGATACACTTTACTCGTCACAATGAGACTTCTTCCCCGTCTCTGTCGGTCCCTGCATCCTCCCTGTCCTCATCGTCTGTTGTCTTCGCCTCCTTTATCAGTCATCATAATTTTACCATCTCTGTGCAAGTCTGCAAATTTCTTTATTAAATCAAAAGATTCTTAAATCCATCAAGTCTCTCTGTGCCTGGGTCCTCGTCACAAAACATGACATCACTGTTTTGTACTTTTTAACAATTTAATCCCACATTTGTGAAAGAAAAGCAAAACACTTTTTTGAAAAGTCTGTAACAAAACCATCAATTCTGATCAAGGTTATTTAAATGCTGCCAAAGAAGAATGGATTGGAATAAAAAAAATACATATCCTAACCTTAATTACTGGAGGAGAATAATGAATGATGCTCATAGTGAGTAAGAAGTAAACTGAGTGCATATTTTGGACAGAGATTCACTTTTAATGTGTTTGTATAATATAATACAGATACATAAAAACACTCCTGAAACAGAATAAATTATTACAAATAAATTATTACAAAATATTAAAAAATATTATGGATACTTTTGTTGTTAAAATGTTACCTCTCAACCAAGTTCTGCCTTTTATATTTTTAGTAGTAGTGTGTCACACAAACAGGAAATATTGTCAAAAAAAAGTAAGTAAGTGCTGAAGCACCCCAAAAATGAACCAAAGCACCCCAAAAATGAACCAAAGCACCCCAAAAATGAACCAAAGCACCCCAAAAATGAACCAAAGCACCCCAAAAATGGGCTAAAATCGCCCCTGTTAACAAATAATAGCCCAACAGTCACTTTTATGCTTACTGTAGCTGTTAGCTAAAAACACTAATTTAGCCTAGTTTGCCCTGAATTCAGCTTTGACAGACATGATCGACTGTTTCCAGTAGAATTCCTCGTTGTCATCTTGTTCCCTCTCAGAGCCCCGTATGCTTGCAGAGACCCCTACAGTAGGGAAATGTGCCAAAGAACGTCCAAAACATTGCATTTTAGGTTTATTTATGCCTTACACACAATCCCAACTCTTTAGCTAACTTAACAACTTTGGCTAAAGTCTATAGTTAGTCTTACTCGTTTGTACAACATTACTGGATCGCCACTGTTTGAAATGATATGACATATGACTCTCACTGAAACAGCAAACTTTGTAGAAAACACAACACTTCTGATTCTCTATCTAGCTGTTTGGTCACAGCTGTAGATTACATTATAAGTGGTTGTTCACTCTTGTCAATAATTACATTTCTAAACTCTATTTGTGCAGTTACATGTAAACAAAGTCCAATATTGTATCTAAATGATTGTGTTATGGTGGGACAGTTTCCAGTTTTGTTGTATTATTGCACTAGGTATGACTGTGCAAGAGTTATCTTATCTTCCTTGCTTGCACCACACTCTTTGCAGAAATGGTGCACAGCAGCACTGCATCATGTTATTGTGTTGTATAATATACCAGAACTAATACAAAGCAATATCCATGTACACTATAGGTCCATGCCAATGTGCCCAAATGGGACCTCCATAAATGGTAAGGGGCGCAAAGGCACTTTAAGACCAGTGGGCACACCGTCGGTGCACATCCGCTCGGATGCTTTTTTCTATTCATTTATTTCCCTGTTTATTTATCGATGCACAAAAGCAATTATCTCAGAGACACCATCCTCTTAACAGAGACTCAAATCAGGAACCTGCAGATTATTAGTCAGCAGCTTTAACTTCCTGTCTTTGTCTCACTAAACCTTCCACGTGGAAACTTGAGCTGCCCACTCAAGCACAGTAGGCTTTAACTGGCTCTGCTCAAGTCACTTCAGTATCTGAGAAACTGTCTCGATGCATGCCAAAGAACACTTTGACAATACGCTTGTGTTGAGTCAAATCCACCACAAGCATATTCTATGGCAGTTTAATTCCACTCCACATAAAAATAGTCACGTATTATTTCCCCCCACCACACTTCCTGCCAGTAGCTGGTGCCCCCACCCACAGTGCATTAGTGGTTCTCTGTGTTTAGTGGCTCACTCTGGGCGGCTGCTCGGTGGGGCCCGGCCCCCTGGCTCTGTTGGGCCTGTGCTGCGGGTGGGGTGCCCTCAGGTCTCGGCCCTCTGGGCCCATTTACTGCTCAGTAACATTTAATATCTATTATTTACTACTACTTACTAGCCTACTTACTGCATATTATTGGTTGTTGCTGTGGGTTCCCCACTGTGTTGGTTTTTCCTTGTGTTTTTCAGCAGATGATAAAATAGATTTTCAGTATTTTTTCTCTCTTCCTCTCCATCTATTTCTCTTCTTCTCTATTTTTCCCTCTTCTTCTGTTAACTTTCTCCCCAGCTTATCTTTTTTCTTCTTTCCTGACCCCCGTTCTGATTCTAATGACTCAAAATAAAGTAAAATCATCATCAAATATGACTATCAAGTGGACCAGTATAGCAAAAACCATAATGATCGCAGAGGCCACAGAGCCAAGTGGCAGAATTTTCAACGTTCAAACCAGATAAAAAACAGAAATTAAATGGTGTTAAAAGCCATGAATTAAGGCAATTCATTCACAACATCATTACAAGTTTTACTGGACGTTAATATTTTTCTCTTTTTTCAGTGCAAAACAAACTAACAGTACACATGATGCTGGCAAGTTACAATGTCAGTGTCTTTTATAGATAGCATGTCTAGCATCATAGTTTTATAGATTACGTAGTCAGGGTAAAAACTCCATCTCTGATTATTATTGTACATGACTGTGACATGCAGCGGCCTCAGCATCATGATGAAGGCGACCGGAGGAGATAGTTTGGTAGACATCGATGTTTTGCCGATGAAGGCTCATGTAGCGGTCCTCTTTGTCCTAAACAACAATTTACACTGTCATTTACATTTAATTAAAGTGCAGCTTAAAACACAGACATAATGCACTGCAGCCTCGGCACAATTAAGTGTAAAACAGAACTATGGAAAACTCACAAACATCTGGCGAGTTTCAGATCCTGTTAAGTTAGTTAGACCTGATCTGTTTTCTCTGTTAGGATAAAAACATCAGAGGTCATGGGGTGAAAAATACCTCAAAAACAAGACCAGCTATGTCTACAACTAATGTGTGGTGTTTTAAAAGAACCTATGAGATACTTTGAACACCACAGTGGCTGCTGTATGCAGTAATGTGCTCAAGTGATTTCAAAGGGTCATTTCATGAGTTTAAGTGCGTCAGTAAAAGTTTTCACCTGCGAGGATTTCTCCTCAGGCTGTAACCACAGGTTATCACAGCCACACTGATGAGTGAAGCAGCAGCAGAAATGATGGGAACTGTAGGCATGAACTTCATGCCAGAAGAATCTCCATCGTCTGTTGAATGTTGCCACACACACAAAAAAACTTCATTTTGAAAACATGAAAAGTCACGAAATTTGCATTAGCCTGTTATATTAAAGTGGAAAACATGTTTATCTTTTCATTACATTAGAGTTACAATTGCATCATTCAAACATTTCACTGATGAAATAACACCAAAGTTGTGATTGGAGCAGTTTTATAATGAAATTTTAAACAAATTAGCCAGAAGAACAGCTTAAAAACATTCCAGATGTTCATCTCCTGACTGAAACCTTTCATTAATCCGCTGCAGGCGGGAATGACGACCTCAAACCATGTATGACAGAAAAGAAAGTGTTAACGCAGTTCCAAACATCCACCTTGAATCTGCGGTGTGGGTATAAATAGAAAATGTTTTTACCTCTCACAGTCACACTGAGATGGAGAACATACAATCCACCACGAAATCCACACTCACAGGTGTAGTTCCCACTGTCTTCAGATGTTAAGTTGAGCAGGTGGAGAAACACAGTCTCATTTTCTTTGATCAGTGTGAACCTGGAGTCACAGCCATGAATAAAGCCTCGGTCGTAACGATAGAGCAGACGACGCTGTTCTCCTCGGCTCCTCTCTGTGCTGATCTCACACAGTATCATCACAGTAACATTCAGAGTTGTTTTGCTGCATATTTGAGTGGAATCGGGTTTCTTTCCAATTGTCTTCACAAGAGTCTCTATAAATTGTTCCAGTTAAAATGAAACAAAATCGGGATTATAGTTTCTATATATTTGTTGTTGTGGGAAAATCAATCACATATATTATTTCACTAACCTAACTAAAGCTTTCTTCTTAAACACCTGGCTTTACAGCTTTTCTTTTTTAATTATATATATTTACCTTCACTGCTAAAAACCACAAGCAGAAGCAGGAGAAAGCAGAGTTTCCGTGCAGTCATGCTGGTGAGGAAGTAACTGTGGCTGACAGTGTGAGGTAGACTATAGTGAAAGCAGGAAGACTTGCACCCTCCTTATTTCACCTCTTGTGTCTACACTGAAACTTTTACTATGTCTAAAATAGAAGTGCATAAAAGTGGAAGGACAGTAGAAGGTGAACCACCAACATTGTTTAAGCCAGACTGATCTCTCTGTTTATCTGGATGGACATTGTGTTCAAATTATGATGAGATGTTTGTTCAAAAACAAAACTAGTCTGATACAAAGAGTCATGTTTGCCACAGTTTATTGTGTTTGTATTGTATTAAATCTGAGAGCCTGAGTTGGAGTATTATGACTGAATGGTCTCCATTACTGGGAAACAACTATCCAGTGTGAAAAGATGGACGTTTATTATAATATATGAATATTATTATATTAGTATGTCACCTAAAGTTTTATATACTTTAAAATGTTTCATAGAGCTTTATTATCCACTCCCACAGTTCCTGTGCTTCTTGCTGAGCGTGTCTTGTTGTCGTGTTGATGGTTCACTGAGATGAGAGTCTGGTAGGAATCACTCGATGGCTGCTGAAGGTTTGTATAGGGCTGATCTGGCTCATCGTCATCCTTTAGAAAAGTGAAATATTTTAGGTATTAATCAAGTTCAACCCGGTCTACCCACACACTCTATTGATCTTTAAATCTCTCCATCTGCTGCCTGGATTATTTAATGTTTCTGCTCATTTCTGTAAGAGCTTCTTCACAAAATAAAGGACACTGAAGTTGGCACTAATAGTATTATAACACTAATCTGTAATTATCTATATAAGTAACATCCTAAAACATAAATGTACATGTTTTATGTTTACTGGCAAACTTTTAACTAGCTGCTGTAGATCGTAGCAATAAATTGCTCACCAAACCGTTGGGATTTTCAGGTACAGACACTCCAGATGTTCCTGACCTTAAGCAGCCACGTTGATAAGAAAGGATGTCAGCATTAGTGTAACACTATTCACATTCAAACAGAGAAAAATCAAGTAAGAACATCTACATTTATATTATCTTCTCTCTTAATAATGATAATTATTTTTGGAAGGATAAAAAGTGTTCATTCTAGACATGATGTTTAACATACACCGAATTCTCATTTATTGAAATGTGATGTTTCCTTTTACTTTCTCTACATCTATATCATCTTTGAATTACTGCAGCAAAAATAGTCTCACCCATTACTTTTCCTCCAGTAGATAAATCCCACGATAACTCCAGTTATAAAGATGATCACAACACCGGGCAGATAAACGGAAAAAGATTTGTCTGCTGAAGTGTGGGCCTCGTTTGTGTCTAAATCATTGAAAAGATGCATTTGTCAGTAAAATCATTTACTTTCATTTCCTGGAAATCAAAACACAAATCAAACACAGTTTACGTCTACTGAAACTCTGAGTGAAGTAATGAAACCCCAGTTTTATAACCACAGAGCTTTAAATATTGTCACTGTGCTCTTTTCTTTTGTCTTCTTCTTCTTTTGCATCTTTTCTGAATATTACTATGAACTGAAATTGGTCCAACTGCTTATATACATTCACTGGCCACTTTATGAGGTATACTTGTTCAGGGTGTAACACAAATATTTCAGTGTTCATTTCATTTGTCAATCACATGTCAGCTTCATCTTCCTGGTTAAATAAAGGTTAATAAAATAATAAAATGTCAGCAGATCAATGCTCAAACAGAGCAACATGGCACATGTTACTGGTCCCAGTGCTTCACAAACTGCTGATCTGCTGGGATTTTCCCACACAATCATCTCTGTTCACAGACAATGGTCTGAAAAATAGAAAATATCCAGTGAGCTGTGATTCTCTGGGTAAAAATGCTGTTTACACATCAAACCTTGAGGCAGAGCGGACCACACTGGATATCACTGCTGTCCTCTAACAACAGCAAGCTGAGGCTACAGTTTGCAAGTCTGGACAACAGAAGACTAAAACAACGATGCCTTGCCCGATGAGTTGATTTCTAACAGTTCAGACTGCTGGTGGTGTAATGCTCTGTGGGGGATTTTCTTTGCAAACTTTGGACCCTGTAGTAACCACTGAGCATCATTTAAACACCACAGCCTGCCTGAAGGTTGTTGCTGACCACATTCATGTCTTTATGCCCAAAAAATACCCATCGTCTGATGGCTGCTTCCAGCAGGATACCACACCATGTCACGGTGCTCAAATCATGTACGGCCTGCGCAGTCACCAGATCTCAATCCAGCAGAGCACCTTTGGGATGTGGTGGAACAGAAAGTTTGCTTCAAGTAAGAGCAGCTGACGAATCTGCAGCAACTGTGTGATGATGTAATTTCAATATGTCTTGAGAATCTTTGAGGAATGTTTTTAGCGCCTTGTTGTGCCACAAAAAATGAAGACATGTTTGATGGCTGAAGGTGGTCCAACTCGGTTCAAAGATGTACCTGATAAATGAGTCAGTGAGAGTATTTAAACTGCTGTAAGTGAAAATAAGAAGAAAAGAAATGAACAAATTACAAGAATAAAAAACACATAAGCAGGTCAATACAATGCTAACACAGTGCTGAATAACTGTGTCAAATAAAGAAACCAAAATGCATTTACCTTCCACAGTGACACTGATATGGACAATATATGTCCCTTCAGTGTTTGTACACTCACAGGTGAAGTTCCCACTATCAGCTGGTGTTAAACTGGTCAGCTCGAGAAAGGCAGTCTGATTTTCTTTTGTTATTGAGAACCTGGGGTCACATTCCTGAGTAACGTTCTCTCCGTGTCGATACAGCAGATGACACTCTCCTCCTGTGTCCCTCTGTCTTTTGATCTTACAGATAATCAAAACAATAGTAGTCTGACTTTCCTTGTTGCAAATCCGAGTGACATCGTGTTCTCTCCTGACTGTCTTCACAACAGTCTCTGTAAACAGGGACAGCAAAATACGGTAAATACAAGATTCAGCCTGTGTCAGAGAGGACTTTAGTTTCTATATTTTGTGAATGTTAAACCATCTTTTTAATCCCATAATAATGTGTTTAGTTTAAACTAAAAGCAAGGAGGTTATAAATTTAAAAATATTAATAATGCATAATGAAAATAGTTTCCTTGTATTACCTTCAGCATCATGGGACACAGCTAGTGGTAACAGCAAAATCAAGCAAAGTTTTGATACGTCCATGCTTGTTAACATGTCTGTGAGCCACCGACAGTGAAGAGGAAGATGTGCGGAAAGAAACAAGCTGAAGCTTTCCTGGCTAAGCAGACGTCAGACTGTTGCCCTTCACGGGGCAAGTGTGAAATGATGTAAAAAGGAAGTGTACTGACAGGACTTTCATATTAAAAGGCTGTAAAGTTGAAACACTGTGCGAGCTCCCACACAAAAAGAAAACAAGCTAATTTTTCTTTATCACAGAGGAATTATTACACTGCTAACTGTCATGTTCGCTGAAACTGAAGGATGGATAATATTGTAAAAGTAGCAACAAAACTACCATTTATCATAACATTATAAGCATTTTAAACTAAAATAGCGTGTTACGTCATCAAACCGCTTCATCCAATCACTCAGATACTTACAAAGTTTTGACTGCATTACCTTTAAAATTTGTACGAAGATGAGCATAAAATGAATAAAACTGACATGCTTGCATTTGTTGTGTAGTGCAACAGGTGTATGTGGCTGAGGGATTCCCATGATGCAATGCGTATTTCTTCTTCAGTCACCTTTCCTACTCACTGTGTGTTAATGCAGCTCTCTGCATTGAATCATACCTGTTATTAACCTCTGTCTCTCTTCCACAGCGTGTCTTTATCCTGTCTTCCTTCTCTCATCCCAACCAGTCGCAGCAGATGGCCCCGCCCCTCCCTGAGCCTGGTTCTGCTGGAGGTTTCTTCCTGTTAAAAGGGGGATTTTCCTTCCCACTGTCTCCAGACTGCTCACTCATAGGGAGTCATATGATTGTTGGGCTTTTTCTCTGTATGTATTATTGTAGGGTCTGCCTTATAATATTGTTGTGATTTGTCGCTGTGCAAATAAAATTGAATTGAAAATTGAATTGTGAAGGCCACACCAGAAGCCACACAATTGGGAAGTCAGTAACGTCAGACACCAGCATCTTTATTTTAATTTTAATGCACATTTCCACAAACATAAATAACGACACATGTCCCATAAACAATTTCTGGTTAATGTTTTACTGGTGCTGGAGGTCTGTTGGACTGCTGAGGGTAACTGGAGAGAAAATGATGTGTTGTTTTCATTGGACGTTAAGGTGTCTGGGAAGGGATCTCAGACCATTTACATCCTGGGCCATCTGACCTCAGGAAATCACATGATAAGGTGGGGCCAGGTTTCACAATGAGCTCACCCGAAACCCTGGCTGATTAGGACCCACACCCGCTTTCACACCTTGGCTCATGTGATTAGGTAGAGGATCATCAGGGGGTCCTTAGTCCCTCTTTGGGGGGAAACTCCCACTGGTTTTAAGTCTGGGACTCCCCACCATTGACCCTTAGAACTGAAGAAGCTTCTCGAATGAGAGGTGAAACGTCTTCAAGCAACTCAAGAAGTCCAGACGCTTTTCCTTCCAAGCTCCTTAGACTACGATGACCTGGATGACTGAGAACCTTCACAGACTTAAGTATTAAATTAATAGTTGGTTTTCATTCTTTGTTTTTAGATTTTTTATTTTCTATTCGTATCCTCTCGTGTATTTAACTGGCCAGTTCAGTCCAATTTACTTTGGGAAATATTTAATCTGAGGTAGGGTTGCACCGATACCGGTATCTGGTATCGGCCTCGATACCGCATTTTCTAAAGTACTCGTGAAAAGTTCCCCGATACCGAGGACCGATACCACGGTCTGAGACCTGTCTATGTTTGAGCGGCATGTAAGGGGTTAATCACAGGCACCGAGTGCCCGCCCCACAGGCCCCGGCTGCATCTCAGAGCTGGGAGAAGGCGAGGCGAGACAAGTCAGCCGTGTGGAACTATTTCAAAGTGAACGAAGACACGAAAACAAAGGCGGACTGCAAATTGTGCTCATCGAAATTGTCCAGAGGAGGCTCTAAAGGTAGCGCATTTAACACAAGTAATTTAATCAAGCACCTAAAATCCCAACACGACAACGAGTACAAAGAGTTTGCCCACGCTTATTTACCCACGCTTATTAGCACAGAGGAGCATAGCTGATGCTAAAGCAGTGGGACGGAAAATAGTTGGGCATTTTAAACATTTTAAACGCCTTAGCCTACTCCCGCCTCGAGGACATTCAGGGACAGCTCAACCAGCCAATAAAGAGACTGCAGCAGGACGTACAGACACGCTGGAACAGCACGTATTACGTGACATCAGTCCTATTTTTCCACATATTAATACATTTATGAATTTTGTGCAGGTATAAAGATCGCTTCTTCTCCAACAACACTGCTCCAGAGGCCAAGCTGCACCTGAAGCAGGAGCTTCTAGAGGTGAGGCAGAGGGGAGTCGGGCAGAAGCTGCAGAACCTCCTGCTAAACTGTTCCTCAAGGCCCAGGCTGCCGCTGGCAGCAGGTGCTGCCATTGAGCTCGACACATACCTCGGAGAGGCCCCAAGCCCTCGTGAAGACAGTCCTCTGAAGTACTGGGGTGTCAACAAAATCAGGTTCCCCACTTTGGCTAAAATAGCCTGTAAATAGCTCTCAGCCCCATGTAGCAGTGTGGACAGTGAAAGGCTTTTTAGCTCAGTGTCACACATTATAGATGAAAACAGAAACAGTCTGACTGCTGATGATGCAGAAAAGCTACTTTTCTTAAAAAACCCTGCCACTCACTGTTTCTCTCCATTTAGTGAGTCATCTTAGACTTGACGTTAATACCTACCTCAGCTGCACTGACTGCCACAGTTCTATGTCAGTGGATGTTGTTAGTTTATTCACATATTGTGCACTAAATGGCAAAGATGTTTATTAATGCCCCTTGTGTTGTCCAAAGCGGCAGAGTTTAAAATAAACTGAAAAATACTTGAGTTGCACTGTCACTGTTTACATTTTTTTATAATTATTTATTCTGTAATATGTTGCATACAACATGCTTTTATTTTAAATAAATGTTCTTAATTCCAAACCAGTCCCTTGTTTTGTTGTTGTTAAATTATAGGATTAAAGCTGTTACCTGTAAATTTAAATCATGTTTTTATTAAGTACTCGGTATCGGCGAGTACTGAAATGCAAGTACTCGTACTCCTACTGGTTTCCAAAAAAGTGGTATCGGTGCATCCCTAATCTGAGGTAAACATTTTGCTTTTCATTTGACCCCTGACCTGTCTGCTGTAATGCAGGAGGCAGGTTTATGACCTATACTGCAGCCAGACACCACAGGAAGCCTTCCTCCATGTTTTCTTTACAGTAATTGATTCAGCCAGTTTAAGTCTCCTTTGTTTTTGTGCATTAGATCACTGTGTGGGTTGTGTTGAGTGCTTATGTATTTGTAAGTAGCCATTATGACTTGACTAGTGGTGTTTATCTCTTTTAAGGATCTAGTATCATCAGTTAATTAGTTTTTACACTTTGCAGGCACTTTGCTGTAAATACAACAACACTGCTGAAAACTCTAATTTAAATAATTACTACTGATGCACCTATCAAATAAACTAACATTTGCACAGGTGTTGAAATGCTGGACTCTTCCTCTCCTAAATCTGTGGCAGAGAAAAAATGCTGCAGGAGTGTTTTTTTACATGATATGTAAGAAAAATAAGAAAAAGAAAGAAACCCTGTGATTTTAATGTGAATGCATTACTGACATCTTATCCAAACACACATTGTGCACACCACTTTATCCCCTATTACAACTGCAGCTTTTATTAGTGCATGTTCACGGGACTTCTGATTCTATAGGGTCTTGACAAAAGTCTCTGCAATCAATTGATTACAATCAAGTGATTCAATTGAAACATGGAAATCAGCATTTCACCATTTTATACTATACATACATGTTTTGCTTTCAAGACTGGACAGGAGTGGCATGTGGGCGGCATTGTAGAGTGTGTTGACAGGAGGAAAACTTACACGCTCAGTAAATCACCCCCGTCACTACCTAAACCTCAAAGTCTCTAAACAGGAAGTGCATCTGCATGAAAGCTTCTGTTTTATATGCAGACAGATGACCTTTTGATGTAAAACCTTTCTCTGTATCTAGAGAAACACTTTAACTATATATTCAACTATATAGTTTAACATTTGGTCCGTAACTATCATTTAAAAACAATAAAAAGGTTTAAAAGAATATACATAGGCGGCTATAAAGACTGCAGGTCAAACATCGTGCAGATACAGAAGGACCTCCTGGGGTCCAAAATGTCGCACTATTACAGAGCAATGCTTACAATAGTCTTGCATGGTTAGCCAGTTAGACAGATGCAAATGTTAAAGTGCTAAAACAGACATGTAAATAAAATACAACATCATGTTAGCAGCTTATTGGTATTAATGTCTCTTAAAGCTCTCCATGACCTAGCTGCATCTTAACTCTCTGAGCTGCCACAGTCTTATAAACCCACCCGCTGTCTCAGGTCAGCTGATCAGCTGTTCCTGAATGTTCCCAGGACTGAGCGTAAACTTAGAGGACATCGTGCTTTTGCTGCAGCATCTCTGAAACTGTGACACGATCTGCCTTTAGAGATTAGACAGGCTTCTTCTCTGCCTGTTCTTAAATCACTCCTGAAAACTCATCTCTTCACCCTGACCTTTGACACCTTGTAAGATGTTGGTTTTTAGTTTGAGTTTTTTAGTTTATTTTTGCTGTTTTATCTTGTTTTGAAATATAGGGCTGTTTACATTTTTTATGTATTATGTGTTTTATTTTTTTACTGTTATGTTTTATTCTATTGTTCTTAACTCATTTACTGTACAGCACTTTGGTTTTGTCCTGGGTTTTTTAAAGTGCTTTCTCAATAAAGATGGATTGGATTGGACTGGAAGATAAACACTTTAGTTTGCAGTACTGTGGTGAGTTCACAGTAAAGCACTGTGTTGGACTGGCGCACAGTGATTGTGGCGTTCATGGTCAGTGTTAGGTTACCTCAAGTACAGTGGATTCATTTGCATTTAAGCTGATGATGCTTCGATTAAGTCATCAAATTTCACCTTTATATCAGCTCTATAAGCCAATTCTCAGGATACTGTTAGTGTAGGAAATGGAAAGACAACCAAGATATCTGTGAAACGTCTGCTTACATCTTGAATTCAGCTCCGGCGTATGTGGTAAGTTGTTAATGAGTGACTTTAATTTATTATTTGTTCACATGTGGCTATACACTCTACTGAGAATAAGCATACTGTCATGATATGAGTGGATCTTCAAAATAGACATCGAAATAGGTCATGGAGAAAATAAGTAGAAAAAGTAAAGATCTTATTAGGAATAATACTTTTTGGATAATTATAACCATCATAATCAACCGAATCATCTCAACATGTATTTGCTCAAAAATGTATTTATTACCACAAACATGTATTTAATTATCAACAAAAGCAAAATCAACAGTTTCTAGAACTCCAACAGGGGCAGGACTTGGAGGCACTGGGATTTCAGGAGGCAGCAGAATGGTACACTGGTCAGTGTCATTATTATTGACCTGTGATGGTGGATGGCCTTGGAGGGAGCTGAGAGGTAACTCAGACCTCTTGTCTTCAGGACACGTAAAGCAAACATACTCCTTCTCAGCAGCTGGAGACTTAGAGACATCCCAACTCATCAGCCTCATGCGTTTGGGCATCAAATGTTCCTCTTCATCATTAACAGAAAAAGCAGTAGAATATCTGCGCTTTCTGCAGAGACCTACCTCTGCAGTGGGTGGAGGTCTCGGAGGCAGAGGAACATCGCTAGGACACATGAAAAATGTCACTTCATCATCCAGGGATGCATGATCATTTTTCACATCTGGATTAATGATCTTGTCTGTGTCCTTTGCATGAAAGCTGGCATCAGCAGGTGGAGGATTTGAAGAAACTGGTACATCAGAACTCATCAGCCTCATGCGTTTGGGCATCAAATGTTCCTCTTCATCCTCCACAGAAAAAGCAGTAGAATATCTGCGCTTTCTGCAGAGACCTACCTCTGCAGTGGGTGGAGGCACTGGGATTTCAGGAGGCAGCAGAATGGTACACTGGTCAGTGTCATTATTATTGACCTGTGATGGTGGATGGCCTTGGAGGGAGCTGAGAGGTAACTCAGACCTCTTGTCTTCAGGACACATAAAGCAAACATACTCCTTCTCAGCAGCTGGAGACTTAGAGACATCCCAACTCATCAGCCTCATGCGTTTGGGCATCAAATGTTCCTCTTCATCCTCCACAGAAAAAGCAGTAGAATATCTGCGCTTTCTGCAGAGACCTAACTCTGCAGTGGGTGGAGGTCTCGGAGGCAGAGGAACATCAGTAGGACACATGAAAAACGTCACGTCATCATCCAGGGATGAATGATCGTTTTTCAAATCTGGATGCATGATCTTGTCTGTGTCCTTCGACTGAAAGCTGGCATCAGCAGGTGGAGGACTTAGGAGCTCACATGCAGGTGCGCTGATAGGTCGGAACATGAAAGCGGGAACTTCATTGTCCAGAGCACAACGGTCTGCACTGGATGAGCGTGGGAGCTTCTCCTTTGCCTGTGGAGGAGGCAGACTTTGACTTTGTGTTGCAGAGGAACATTCAAGTCAACTGACGTTTTGCTCTGTTACATATTATTATTGTTGTTGTTGGATTTTTCTTTAAAAATTCACACGATTTAATGTTTAGAAACAGACACAGTGAAGGGTAACTTACCACAGCTCGAGCCATTTTAGGCGTCTCTCAAGGCAAAGACTCAGGATTTGGTTTCTCTGTGTAAGATTACAGGACAGTTGTCAGTTTCAGTTTCAAGTCAGTTGGATAAATTCATATCAAACTTCTCAAACTGTATCATTAAAGCATTGTTTAGGTGGACAAATATGAAAGATATGAAGATAAAACAGTAACAGCTGGCAATCAAGGGAAAACAACCTTACGAAAAAGGTCTTAATCATTATTGTTTTAAAGTAAATCTTTCAGTCCTTACTTCAGTGATTGTTTGAAGTCTCTGTGCTTGTTGTCAGTCGCAGATTTGTGTAAAATATTTGCAGTTTGTGCATAAATTTTGCAGGAGCTCCAAAGTTTGTCTGTTCAATACCAAAGTAATGAGGAGACTGAGTGCAGGTTTGGAATCCTCAGTGACAGAAGAATGCAGCAATGTTTGAATTTGAATTTGTTATTGTTTTATTAACAACAACTACCAGGATCATACCATAGCAACACAGTGATGCCCAATCAAATGTCAGGTACAAGGGATAGCCCACATACACATCCAACAGCACAGTAAAGCAATGGGCACCAATGCCACCAGTCAGGCCTTAAAAATACCTGAGTTATATAACAGCACACTGACAGTGTCTCATCCAAAAATAGAAAATGTATAAATACAGTTAATATCATTTTCATTTAAATTTTATTTAATTCTCTTCATATAGTGCCAAACAGATGTCTCAAGCCGTCACTGTTACAACATAGATAAACATGAACATGAAATCCATTATTTAATTCTCTTCCATTCACTCCAGTTCAATTCAATAGCTATATAGATGGATAGACAGATACTGTATTATATACTATATTGATTCCAAATGGAGAATTAATGTGTTATATCACCAGGATAATGAATTCAAGTAGTACAATCTCCAATAAACAGACAACACAGTTCAAGTTCAAAGTGCAATATGTGCAGGATCCAGGCTTTATATTGTAAGATGCAAAATGTTTATATATACATAATATTGTTGAAAAAATAAAGAAAGTTAAAAATCAAAATAAGTTTATTGTCACTGTGGCTGATGTGATTGCAATATGAACCTGGAAGCAGACAAGGGAGAGATGGAACTGAATCTTAACAAAAAAACAAACCATTTATTAGGTTGAAAAACACGAACACAAAACAAGGCCCAGCAAACAGGAGCGGAAACTAAAACTAAAACCTATCCTGGGAATAACTCGGTATGACTATGACAACTATGACAAGAAAAACATGAACATGAATCCGAGGAGGTGCATGCGAGAAACTCTGATGAAAAAACATGAACATGAACATGGACCTAAACAGAATCAGGAGATAACCTGAAACCCGGAATAACGTGAACGGAGGAAAACGCACCAACACTGCCCAGAGGAAGACAGCGGACTTAAATACACAGAAGAGAAAGGAGGGAAGTGGAAACACAGCTGACACAAATGAACCTGACACCACAGGGGAAGCAACATGAAACACACTGAACATGGAAACACAACCCTTTCATAATAAAAGACGAAACAAGGAGAGACGTGGACGTGTGATGGGCTGAGTTGCCAAATGGCTGGTAGGCTTTTAGCTAGGCTTTAGCTTCAGCCAAGTGGAAGCTAAATTGGCTAGTCATTCATATGTAAATTAGGTTGTTACCTGAGAATTCTGGAGGGGAGTGGGGGTGTGTGAATGATTGCTGATTTCTAACTGCCAACTGCCTCTTTGTTTGTCTGGGGGGGAGCTGCTAAAAGCGGTGAACTTCCTTTTGTGTTCGTCTTGATGCATTCTCAATCATCCAGGAAAATAAATCTCCAAAAGTCACCAACTTGGAGTGGTTAGTTTCCTGAGCCACAAGGAAACTTGTGTTTCAGTTTGCCATCTTAGGGAGAAGGAGGATCATCACAGTTTTGGTGGTTGTATGAACTTAGAATGCATAAACTAATAATTTGTTTTAATTAAAAAACTTTCCCTCTGTCATTTCCTGAGTGTTTCAAAATAAAAGTCCTCTCTTTCATGTTTTGAATGTGAGGCTGTTTCTGTGATGCCTTCAAATCTGTTTCAGTCTGCAGATTTTTACATTTCAGACCCAAAGTAACTCAAACATTTACTTAAAAGAGGTTTTTGTTCGTCTGGGTTTTCCTGCTCAGCAGCTCTAAACAGGCAAAAGCAGAAACACACAAACAGAAAGAAACAGGAAAATATGTGTTTCTGTGAACAATGCAGCAGCAAAATGAAAGACCAGGATTTATTTTTAATGATTGACCAGTGTTGGGTAAGTTACTTTAAATTAGTAACTTAGTTACATTACTAGTTACTTCTATCAAAAGTAACTCAGTTACTTCAAGTTACTCGTTACTTTCAAAGTAACTAGTTACTAGGGAAAGTAACTTTGGTTTTACTCAGAATTCTCTTGTTAATGTGTTGCTTCCATAACTTTGCCAGTCTTCTAGCTTGCTTACCTGCCACAGTGCACTGTGCCACCTACCAATAGAAAGGAAAAGATAAGGTGCATATTTCCACGAGAGAAATCCCACGCCTGGACCGCCGTTGACCGCCACCATGATTCTAGCCTACGTCACAGCATCATGTGCGCATTTTACATCCAACACAAGAACTGCAGTCGTGGTGCTGTCGATTGTACTCAGAACTCGGAAATTCTGCCTTCTGAATAGGAAGATGTAGGTAACACCAGACTGCAGATGAGCTGCATACAGGGCTGGACTGGGACAAAAAAATCAGCCTGGGCATTTTGACTAGAGACCGGCCCACCATTATAGCAAAAATCCTAAAGCCTTTGAATGAAAACAAACGCTGTTGTGACAGTGATGCTCACTGTCTTGATGGTGTATATGCATCAATCTATCAATCGTTTGTTGTAAGATTCAGATAATTATTTTTTAAAAGCGAGACATTTTAAACGAGAATAAGAAAGAAAAGTATTTCTTTGTGCCCCCCTTTCCCTGTTAATGCCCTACCTGGCCCCCCTGGCAAAACTTTGCTAGAGCTGCCCCTGCACAGTTACCAGCTGTCAGCTACCTAAAAAAGGATCCTGGTGTTATTTGTCTCTCAGAAACAGTTCATAACTTCCCTTCAACTCATTCATGTCACCTAAAAGGTAAACCTGTTTCTCCATCACAGCTCTGATGATTCAGTAAGGACATCTCCTGGTTTCATCTTCATGTTTCCCTCTCACCAGATAACCAAACCGACATCATGACCAGCAGCTTTTTTGCAGCTGTGGCTCCAGCAAACATCAGCTGATACTAGAAATTAATATGAAATAAATTCTAACAACAGCTGATCAAGCTTAAACGTGCTGCTGTTGTTTACCGCGATATCCGCTGATTTCCTCTTTCGGCGCAAAGTGAGCGATAAACAAACAAGAGAGCTGATCAGCTGATCACTGATCAGTTTTCATGATTGAAGTAGAAACAGGAGAGGGAGGGGGAGAGAATGAGAGAAGAAGAGGCAGCTGTGCAGCAAAGACAGAATAAATCCAGCTTTGTGCCTTTTTCATTGTAGCTGAATTACGGGACTAACTGTTCCTTTTCACCTCAATAAGAAACGCGTAATATTTTCTCTGAATACCAGACGGGACGGTTGGCAATTCTAATAACTTATGAACAAAATAAAGTTCAACATCATTAACTTCATAGCACCCACCCAGCTGTATAGAAACTCCGTCATGCTAGCTAGCACGCAGTATGGAAAAAGTCAGCACAACGAAAATAAACTCCACCTAAACTTGGTTCATATCTGACCCAGAGAGACTGCAGGTCATAACTTCTTACCTGAAGTTCAGTTCACACTTGGACCGGCGGCTGCCTCGGGTCTCTTTTCCTTCTGCGTCCCCCTTTCCCTCCTCCACCTGCTGGCCTCCACCACTTGCTAATGTTACTGAATCTGTGGAAGCTCCGCGACAGCCACCACATGAAGTAACGAGTAACGAGCCTATCTAAATCCCAGTAATGACTAACGCGTTCCTGATTTTAGCATAATAACTAGTTACCGTGCTCGTTACCACAATAATAACGTAGTTACTGTAACACGTTACTTAATAACGCGTTAGTCCCAACACTGTGATTGACAAAAACATTAAATGATCATGTTTATTTTCACATCAATGTTCCATCGGTCCTTCTTTTAGAATAAGTTTAGAAATGAAAAATACTAATAACACACCAGGAAAAAGCCAACAGCACGAGTCCTGAAAGGCTTAAAGAGAAAATAAATGCACAAAGAATGAAACAAAAAGGCACAAAACCTCAAAACAAGAGTGAATTAAATCTGACCGACACACAAAGATGCTAAAAGCCCCAAACATGAACCTGTGAGGTCATTAATACCTGTGTGTGTGCATGTTTACATGTCTTTGTGGGGACCAAAATGCCCGTCCCCACAAGTTTGAAGACATTTGTGAGACTCAGAATGTGGTTTTAGTGTCAGGGACAGTCAGGTCAGGGTTAGGCATTCAGTCTTAATGGTTAGAGTAAAAGGCTGAGGAGAGCATGATGTCAAATAGATGTCCCCACAAGGATATGAAAACACAACCGTGTGTGTGTTACTGTGAATTTGTGAAACAAGTGAAGATTTCAGAATCAGTGAGAAATGTTTCACTTCCTGTTGGTGAAGAAGAGCAGACTCCTCTTCAGCCACAGAAATGAAGAAGCTTTTATTTTGTCAGCCTGACAAACACGAGCTCAGCCACGAGCAGAGGCGACCCTGCAGAGGTGAAGGTCACAGTCAGAATCAGCGCCAGAGAACCGCACAAGGACGGCCTCATTGGTCACGGCTGAGTTCATTATGTGATGGTAACAAGCTGATTATTACAGAACAGGAAACACACGTCTGCTCATCAAACACCAGCTGCTGCTGCTTTTATCAGTCTGCCAACAAAACCTCACAAGAAAGAAGTTTTTGTGAGTTTGCAGCGTTCCTCTAAACTGAAAACTAAAACAGACTGAAAATGGGAACACGCACCCACACTCGAGAGTCAGGCAGCTTAAATGTGTTTGTCTTCATCTGTAGTTACGTTTCATTGGCTGGAAATGTGCTAACTGGAATCATTCATGAGTCCAGATGAACAAAAACAAGTGTTTACTGCTCCACGCTGCACGAATCTGAATCAAAATCACTCAGACGCGCCCACGTAGGCATTCCACTAAAACCATGTGACCACCTTCACCTTTAAACCTGTCGTGAATATAATTTTAGACTCTTCACTTTATTTTGAAAGAACAGATTTGCAGGAAGTGCGGCTGCTGCAGAAACTCTTCACTTTTCACTGGCTTTAATCTTGAAGGTTTCTCCAGATGTGGAACTTTCATGCTAAACATTCAACATCTGACGACCGTCTCCGTGTAAAACACTGACAAACTCAAACTTTATACGGTAACTGACAGATTTATTCCTCCATTTTCAGGCATTTCACAATGAACTTGGATTAGTTTGATGATTTTATTCACGTTGGTGAATAAAACCAGCCAAGAGGCTGATTCCTGCAGAGGAGGAGGCAGAGTGGAGGAATCTGCAGGTTCTGTCTCTAACACACAACCAGAGCTTCAATCATAACGAGCACATAATAAAACCATGATCCCCCTGATCGACTCTTTTAGCCTGTTTCCTCTGGATCGAACAGGATCTAACAAACCCCAGCTTCTGCTGGGACACTGGTCATCATGGGAGGAAAAAGATGGCTGCCGTGTTGCTGTTTCCTTTCTTACACCAGCGTTGTACTTCCTGTATCTGTGGGTCTGAGTTTTTAATCAGAGGATGAAGTTAAAGCTTTCAGTCTGCTCTACAACCCACCACCTATCCACACGTCTGCTAAGTGGACTGGAAATCAGTAAAACTTCTACCAGACTTTAGTAAATATTGCATTAAGATGAGCAGACAGATTTTAATCTCAGCATCGTGCACACAGATTTTTCAGGACACTGGAAGAGTTCCTGCCGTGGATTTAGATGTTAGTGTTGTGTGGATGATCCCATTCTGTCATCTTTGTGTTACTAACACTGATGCTTTTACACTTTAGGACCCTCGAGACCTCTGCTGCTCAGCTGTCCTGATCGCTGCCTCCACTTTAACCAGAGGCTGTAACCTCTGATCATTTCACCTGCACCGGCAGTAAAACTCTTCTCCAGAACCAAACGTGCCATAAACCCGTCACAGCTTCATCATCAGCTCAGTCTCAGCAACATGCAGACGACCGAGCAGCAGAAACTCTGCAGGGAACGTCTGAAGTCTGTTCTTCAGTTTTCCCAGCTCACTGTTTATTGAACATGAGACAGAAAAATAACTTCACCTTTAATGTGAAACTTTTATCGCCTGTGACATATTTACAGGAAGTTTACATGCTGTGATTTAGTGTCACAGCCATAAATATCACACAAGGTAAAAACTGCAAGTCCCAGCATCCTCTGTGTTTAGGGAGGAGCAGTGAAAGTGAAAGTGTTGATCCTCCGAGCAGCAGGAGGAGGAAGGTGGAGCTGAGGCAGGCGAGTGTTAACATGAATATGTTTCTTCTTATGACATAAAATAATTCCACGCTGTTCGTGTCTGTGGGTGAAACGTGAGGCCGGTCGGCTCCTCTGAGCGCTGGTTTCCTGTAAGTAGAGAGGAAGTGAGTTTAGCTGAGAGAGCAGGAGGAGAGTGAGAGCTGTGCTGAGGCAGGTGAGTGTTAACACCGCTCTGACATTACTGTGTCTCTGTGGCGGGAACAACAGGCTCCGTCAGTGGAGGCAAAAATAATCAGACTTTGGTTTTTCAAAGGAAACTACTTTATGTTGGGAGAAGCCGCGCGCTCATTGGATAAGGACTTGTCAATCTCAAGTTATTAGCCAATGAGCGTGCCGGTTCACAGTAAGAGCCGCCCTTATCACGACGGGTTTTAAAACTAAAATGGCGACAGAAACTCGGTGAGTGGAGTTCAGGCTGACTTTATGAAAGTGCCACGTTTGAGCCACTTCCTGTTCTCAGTCCCGGCGTCCTGATCACCGAGGTTTCTGTTGCTCTGATATCTGATATTGATTATATCGGTAAACAGGCTGTAGGCAGAAACATCAGGTCTGATCTGAAAATCCCTTCAGAAACAAACTTTAAGAGTTTTTTGTCCGTGAAGCCGCACGCTGATTGGATAACCACCTGTCAGTCTCAGGGTATTAGCCAATGAGCGCGCAGATTCACAGTAAGATCTTATCACGTCATTCTTTTAAACTAAAACATCGACAGTGAAACTGTAACGTGTCCTGTGACCTATAAACACTCTGTGATGAATAATCTGAAGTCATTTTGAGCCTGACAGTAGTTTCCTGTCACAGAGCAGAAGCTGCAGGCAGTTTTTGGCACCTTTATATTTAATTTATTCCAAAATAAATCAATAAAGGTAGAAAAGAACTCTCAGTGACATTAAAAATCTATTTTTAAAGACAGATGTGACCAAGTGCAACAAATATAAGATGAGATGTTTACAGATATTTGAAGTATTGATCATATGTAGAACACAGAGCAGGTCCAATAACAGAGTCATCCTGCTCACAAACAGCAGTTTGGTTTCATGAGCTCACTTCCTGCAGTGATCCTCAGCTTCTCTCCAAAGGAGCCGTAACATGTGGGCTCCTCACCATGATGATGATCCCAAACACACGGAGTTCCTTCATCCACCTGATCATGTACTTGTTAAATAATGTGATGGTTTTGGTGTTTTTTAAAGACTTTGAGCCTCTAAAATAACTGGTTTGGACTTTAGGGCCAAAGCTCCAACATTAGAAAGCCGTCAGTGTGATGCTTCCAGTACAACAGCACCTCTGAGTGTGTGTGTTTACCTCTCAGACTAACTCCACCCTGACATCAAGAAGATGGAGGAAGAGGACGGAGCAGCATCTGCAGCATCCAGCTGTGTGTCTGTGAGGAGTGACTGGTCCAAAGAATATCCTCCAGAGTTCAGTCATGAACCTGCAGCAACAATGTTCTTCAATCATGGAGCTCAGCTGACCATGTAAGAGAGCTGCTGACTCAGAGTTCAAAGGTTGTTTATATAAATGTTCTGCCAGTGACATCATAACTTAACCTAACACTGGTCTGTTGTTAAAGTTGTATAATGATGATGCTAGTTTGGGGTGTATTTTCCTGCTGATGCAAATGCATCTACTTTGCCCTTTGTCTGGTGCTTTGGACAAAGACGTCCAATGAAACTCAGAACAACACAGTTTGCACCACCAGCAGGCAGAGGAAGTGGCTGACATCCAGAAATCCTACCAGTGGCTGAACAAAGCTGGACTGAAAGACAGCACAGAGGCACTAATCATGGCAGCACAGGAACAAGCTCCGAGCACAAGACCCATAGAGCCCGGGGTCTACATGGGTCTTTTTGGGGGGGTTGTGTTATATTAATAGTGACTTTGTTTCTTTGGACCTGACCAAAATATTGTGTTTTTCAGTTCAGTTGCAACATTGACTAACACTAATGCAGGGGTCGGCAACCTGCGGCTCTTTAGTCCTTACAGTGCGGCTCCTCGTGGTTTGGGAAAATAAATTAGAAGTATTTAGCTGAAGTGTATTTTATTTATGTTCTTTTTTAACTTGTAGTTCTAAATTGGAAGATTTTTGTGATATTGAAATATAAAAAGAAAATTATATTTTATTATTTTTTCATCGTTCAAATAAGCGTCACACTCGTGGAAGCCGGTGTACCCGCCGAAACGCCGTGCATTTATCGAGACTTTCAGCCCCAGGTAGGCCAATTATGGCTCTTCGGATCCACATTATGTCAGCAGCTGTTCTCCACCGTGAACTATGTTAAAAACAAACACCGC
Organism: Copadichromis virginalis; assembly: GCF_057382275.1. Taxonomy (NCBI): domain Eukaryota; kingdom Metazoa; phylum Chordata; class Actinopteri; order Cichliformes; family Cichlidae; genus Copadichromis; species Copadichromis virginalis. Next base: position 49,271,456 of record NC_140639.1, read on the forward strand.
TCACGCCTCACAGACGACAGCTTACAGTCCTGTAAAGATGAAAGTGACTTCGTACAGCCCCGACCTGCAGACGCTGTGCGCAGAGGTTCAGGAGCAGAAGTCCCGTTGTAAACATATCACGGCAGACCCGACGATGTTTGCATGAACACGCTTTTCAGCTTCTCTTTATTGACCACTTTTCACACACGGTTGCTGTACGCACACAGCCGGCTGTAGCTTTGCAGCTCACAGCCCGACACACAACAGCACAGACGTTAAGGCGGCGAGGCGTGATTGCGGGTGCCGCTCAGGTGCGTCCGCCTCCCCTGCAGCGGCGCTGCAGACCACGCCCCGCCACACACATTAACCAGGTAAAATACATATTTAGGCAGAATTTTGCAAATATCTATTTTTCATCTTTCAGCAGCATAGAGCTTTTTTCCAATTATTTTTTAAAAGTCAGGTCAAGGCTCCAAAAGCCCAAAGGAGATATAAGGGTGGCGGCTCACAGCAGCTTTTGTTTGCTACATCATTTTAGTTCAGCTGGGTGTCTTTCCTTTGGTTATATTTCTTTAAGAGTTCAAATGTGTTCATTACATAAATAACATGTAATTTTCTCTGTAGCACTTCATGGATTTCATAAGCAACACACCTTAGTTGTTCACACAAAGCATAAAGGTAAAAAACAGTATATACAGTGTTATCTTCATTCTAGATGTCAAAAAGTATTTGTGGCTCCCAGTGTTTTCTTTTGCGTGGAAACTGGCTCCAAATGGCTCTTTGGGTCCTGAAGGTTGCTGACCCCTGACCTAATGGTATATTTTTTTTAGCTGGATCGTTCTATAAAAACATGAATCAAATCTGAGAAAAGTTTCCACCTGACCTGTTGAATGTTATTGAAGCCAGAAGTTTGCCTTCATACTGTGTTTCTTGCATGCCTTTTGTGGTGTACTAATTGATGTGAAATGAATGCAATGTGGTTGTGTTTGCAGAGGTCAGAGGTCACAGTCTCCAGTATCCAGCTGTGTGTCTGTGAGGAGTGACTGGTCCAAAAACAATCCTCCACACTTCAGTCATGAACCTGCAGCAACAATGTTCTTCAATCATGGAGCTCAGCTGACCATGTAAGAGAGCTGCTGACTCATTTACGGGTGTTTGAAATTCTGTGACCACTTTGTAATTTTAGTTTATATTTTTAAAGTGTTTTTATTTGTAGTTGCCTGTATTTTTATTACACTGTGTGTAACGTGGTGGTTTGTGCTGTTTGGGATTGTTTTGGTGTATTTGTGTCAGAACATCAGATAAATGATTTCATCACATTTTAAAAGAAAGTATCAGGATAATAATCTGAACTGAGTCATCAGAAATAGAAAGATGGTCTCAACAGGCCACTGAGCTGATCTCCAAAGAAATGCAGAAGATTGAAGAGTCCGAGGCTGTTTATTTGTCACAGGCATCGTCATACACGTACAACACAGTGAAATGTGCTGAGCTGCTCCTGTGACTGGACAAAACATTAGAAACAATCATTAAATGAAATAATGAAACATTGTGCAGATGTAATGTTAAAGTGCTTTGTGCCACATTAGCACAGCATGTACTGACAGAGCAGTGCAAGCAGAACAAAGCAAATGAGCAAAGTGATGTAAAGAGAGTAACTGAACAGAGTGAGCAGAGTAATATCAGCAGTAATGAAGCAGCAGGATCAGTGTAGCAGCGTGTGACGTCATAATGAATCAGGTATGATCTGAAATATGACAGTGAGACAAGAACATGATGTAAGGTCCTGTTTAAACCCTGATGGTGATGCTATGAGGGGAGCATGTTCTGATTTAGGACTTGGATGGTCTGAGGATAGAAGCTCCTCTCTGTTTGTGTCCTGATGGTGCAGAAGCTTCTGCCTGATTGTAGAAGGAGCTGAAGCCAGCATCATCCCAGAGGTGAAGCTCCTCTGTGTGCAGACCTGAGGTCAGATTCCTCCAGGCTGATGTTCAGGATCTACAGAAACGTGTGGTTGTAGTTATTGCTGCACTGTGTGCTGACAGCAGATACTCAGAACAAAGCGCTGCACACGTGTTCTTTACAAACATCTGTACATATCAAATATGGATCATGGCAGTGAATGAACACGTTTCTGTCATTTGTTTCATTGGCTTCTTTTTTCTGCCTGTGTTCATGTGATTCATGTCTAACACATAAACAGGTTTGTAATCAAACATCACATCATCAGGGAGGCATCATGAAACAAAGTTACTGCTGGAGGCTGAACTCAATTTGGTGGCAATGTTCAAAAATATCACTCAGATCATTTCAAAGCTTTTAGTTCTTCTTCTTCACTTCTGTAAAACAATAGAAAGAAAATCAGAACCAAGAAGTTCACTTCCTGATGACTGAACTCTTTCAAAATAAAGCTGAAAGCTCTGAATGTGACACCGCTGCTCCACCACAGTTTTTAGAGGAGGTCAAAGGTCAGTTGAAAGTGATGGATCCCAAACTTCCAGTACATCCAGTGAAGGACATAATCAGCTCTGTGATGAAGGCTTTTACTGTGGAGTTTGTAGGCTGATCACTCTGTGTTTAATAAGACAGGCAGGAACAGCAAAGGAAACTTGGATTCTGAACTCAAACACAAGTTTCTCCACTTTGACTTTTCTCTGTGACCATCAGAGCTTCTGCACAGTGTCATCAAATCTGGATGTTTGTCACTGACAGTCAATGATTTTAGTGATAAAGAAATGTGTTCACAGAGGGAGGAAGAGGAGTGGTGTCTGTGAGGAGGAGCAGCTGTCCTGCTGTGCTTTGTGTCAGGACGTCCTGAAGGATCCAGTCTCTACCAGCTGTGGACACTGGTTCTGCAGACAGTGCATCTCCTCATACTGGGACCAGTCTGCTTCATCAGGAGACTGGTCCTGTCCCCAGTGTGGAGAAAGATCCAGAAGCAGAGCTGGACTGCAGACAGCCAGTCAGAGCAGCTGTGTACAAAGTAAGACTGAACATCTGTCTGCTGATGGACTCATTTCTGAAAACTGGACTTCTTGTTGTTGTTCAGACATTGAAGAGTTTTCTTTCTGTTTTTCTTTCTTTCAGCAGATGTTGGTCTGCAGGAGGTTTTAGATGAACATAAGATCAGTCTGAGGAGGAGATGTGAACGTGTGACTGAAGGAAGTGATGAAACAGGAAGTAGAACCCTCCTCAACAGGATCTACACTGAGCTCTACATCACAGAGGGACAGAGTGAAGAGGTTCATAGCCAACATGAGGTGAGGCAGCTGGAGACAGCTTCCAAGATGGACGCCCTCCATGACACTCCAATCAGGTGCCAGGACATCTTTAAAGCCTTACCTGACCAACAGAGACCCATCAGAGTGGTTCTGACCAACGGCGTGGCTGGTGTTGGAAAAACCTTCTCAGTGCAGAAGTTCACTCTGGACTGGGCAGAGGGCTTGGAGAACCAACATGTCAGTGTGGTGGTTCTGCTTTCATTCAGGGAGCTGAACCTGATCAGAGAGGAGCAGTACAGTCTTCTGGAGCTGCTCCATGTTTTCCATCCAACATTACAGAAGGTCACAGCAGAGAAGCTGGCTGTCTCTCAGCTTTTGTTCATCTTTGACGGCCTGGATGAAAGCAGACTTTCATTGGATTTCACCAACAGGAAGCTGCTGTCTGATGTCACACAGAAGTCATCAGTCAGCCAGCTGCTGACAAACCTCATCCAGGGGAATCTGCTTCCCTCGGCTCTCGTCTGGATAACTTCCCGACCTGCAGCGGCCAATCAGATCCCTCCTACATGTGTTGACAGGCTAACAGAAGTACGAGGCTTCACTGACGCCCAGAAGGAGGAGTACTTCAGGAGGAGATTCAGTGATGAAGAGCTGTCCAGCAGAATCATCTCCCACATGAAGACATCCAGGAGCCTCCACATCATGTGTAGAATCCCAGTCTTCTGCTGGATCACTGCTACAGTTCTGGAGCACATGTTGACTACAGAGCAGAGAGGAGAGCTGCCCAAGACCCTGACTGACATGTACTCACACTTCCTGCTGGTTCAGACAAAGAGGAAGAAGAACAAGTACCACGAGGGACATGAGACGAGTCCACAGGAGCTGACGGAGGCTGACAGGGAAGTTCTTCTGAAGCTGGGGAGGCTGGCGTTTGAACATCTGGAGAAAGGAAACATCATGTTCTACCAAGAAGACCTGGAGCAGTGTTGTCTGGATGTGACAGAGGCCTCGGTGTACTCAGGAGTTTGTACAGAGATCTTCAAAAGAGAGTGTGTGATCTTCCAGAAACCAGTCTACTGCTTTGTTCATCTGAGCATCCAGGAGTTTCTGGCTGCAGTCTACATGTTCCACTGTTTCACCAACAGGAAGTCAGAGGTGCTGAAGGACTTCCTGGGAAAAAAATACAAAGAGTCATCTCTGGATGATTTTTTGATGGAAACACTAATAAAATCCTTCAGGAGTAAAAATGGTCGTCTGGACCTGTTTGTTCGCTTCCTTCATGGCCTCTGTCTGGAGTCCAACCAGAGACTCTTAGGAGGTCTGCTGGGTCAGACAGAGAACAGTCCAGAAACCATCCAGAGAGTCATCAAGAATCTAAAAGAAAGGAAGACAAAATCCTCTCCTGACAGAAGCATCAACATCTTCCACTGTCTGATGGAGATGAACGACCTCTCAGTACATCAGGAGATCCAAGAGTTCCTGAAGTCAGAGAACAAATCAAAGGAACTCTCTGAGATCCACTGCTCAGCTCTGGCCTTCATGCTGCAGATGTCAGAGGAGGTTCTGGATGAGTTGGACCTGAAGAAGTACAAAACATCAGTAGAGGGACGACTGAGACTGATTCCAGCTGTGAGGAACTTCAGAAAGGCTCGGTGAGTCCAGATGTGATCATTAATATTATCAGTTGGTGATAGTTTAGTTACTCAGTCATAAACTGCAATCATTTCTTATTTGAGGTCACACTAGGGCTGCCACAAACGATTATTTTTGTGATTATTTGACTAATCAGATCAAAAATAAAACATACAGCTTATTGCACCAGCATGCATCTGCTGTTATGTAACTATCATTAGCTTACAGCTAGAGTTTTTAAGGTATGTGCTAACTAAAAATAAAGACCAGATGATAGTTTATTAAACTTTTAATGAAATTTGCAGATTGTAGCAACAAACAGAAAGGCCCCCAAAATGTGTGCCGAGTTCTTCAGTGTGATTTCTCCACGATGAAAGCACACTGTGCTCCACATGGTTATGAAGATCTTGATTAACCACATTAGCTTCACATTAGTAACTTTGTCCTCGACAGCTCGGCCATCTTCAGAACCTGCCCAGGAATTGAACTGCACATGTGCACTGGCTCCAGACGTGGGGTTGTCCTGCATAGTCAGTGGTGTCAGTAGATCATTAAGTAAAATAATATGTAACTAGATTCCTTTGAAAGAGCAACCATGGACGACAAAGCTGGGCGGAGTCTGCTCTAAGACACCAAATGAGCAAATGTTTGCTGACCTGTATCAGTGATCACCTTTTTGTTGGCCTGGTCCCCCAGTCCTCCCACTCCCCCCGGTCCTCGGTGGATGCTGTCACTTCCTCTGACACCGGCTCACCATTTATGTTGTGTCAAAAATCAAACGTGAAGATCTAATTTACTCTAAACTCTCTGACTGTTACTAATATAGTCATAAAATATGCAACAACCACTGGAGATGGAGATGAAGCTTCAACTTGCATAAAATAGTTTATTAAAATCAGTTTGAATAAACCCAAGGCTCAGAGCAAAAGAGACAAAAGCGCCCCCAAGTGGTCAGACTGTAGACGAACAGAATAAACCCTATCAAAGACAAACACGCTGGAAGCATCTTTTCTAACACTCCAGTATTTATTAGCATTTAGTATAAATTTATTGTGACTTTGAAGACGTTCAGTGTTTCCTTTGGTATAACGGAGGTCTGACTACAGTCCAGTAAACACACTGATTAGGATTATAGATTAAACTGCAGTAATACTTTCACAGTGTGCAGTGATGCACAGGTCGAGTGGTTTTACACTGAAATTCTCAACAACAGGAAACTATAAGAATTTGTTACTCTAATAATAAACATAGAAGAAGAAAAACATTTTTCATTTAGAGTTGATGAATATAAATGAATTTGAACTTTACAAACCAATCAAAGACAAACTGATCCATGTGAGTTTATAACAATATTCAAAGGCTGCTGCTGGACACAGACAGGTAACATCATTTTGACTTGCTGTCACCTGGATCTGGAGTCATAAACACTGAAGCGCTGAACATTAATACAAGTCTGTTTCTGCCAACTAGTGATAAACCTGCAGACTAATGGCACAGAAAGCTAAAACGAGCCAATCATTTCTGTGTTTAGTTCCCCTGAAATCAGATGTGATATCAGCAGCTCTGAGTTCATTCATCATTATTGTCCAGTGATGACATTTCTGCTCCGTTTGGTGACAGTCAGCAGATTTTTCCTGAGTGTGGACGTGAACAGTCGTACCTGACAGCAGCAGGTAGCAAACAGAGATCATCTTTCCAGCTGGAACTCTTCACTGAGCTGAGCTCATTCAAAATGTTCTGGATTCAAGACAGGAAACAGTCCACATGTGTGTCTTCACTCTGACTCTGGATCAGATCTCACTGACAGACTGTGGACATTATGGAAGCCTAAATGTGACACCATCTTCCTCCTTCATCTGCAGATTAAAGCCAAACAAAGATTCTCATTAAAAGTCTGCAGGTCTGAGAGAGACTCAATCGTTGTGTCATGTCAAACACAGTAAGAGGAGCTGAAGCACAGATGTGAAGAGCAGATGTTCATCAGATTATGACCTCACTCTGTTTTGTCTTCATATACATTCAGTCTGTGTTTATAATGCAGACTTTCTGCTTTTATAATAACACATTTTGTATTTTCTATGATCACAGACTGGCTGACTGTGGACTCTCAGGGACTCATTGTGAAGTTGTGGCCTCGGCTCTGAAGTCCATCCCCTCCCATCTGACAGAGCTGGACATTAGTAACAACAAGCTGCAGGATTCAGCAGTGAAGCTTCTGTGTGCTGGACTGGAGAGTCCAAACTGTCGACTGGAGACTCTGAGGTGAGTTCACTGACTGCAGCTGTTGTTGTGTTTCTATATTTCTGATCTTTGATATTTGAAACGTTCTTTAGTTCCTAAATGTTCAGGATGTGTCTGAAGACAAATGTGAAGACGTTTGAGTGCTTTCAGAAATGTTGTGTCTTTCCAAACGACTGAACAACAGTTTTTCCTCTTGGCTCCAAATAGAAATGACAGACTTGAGCAGGGTTCATTTAAAGGCTGACAGAAGTGCAGTGGTGACGGGGAGATGTTTGTCAGGACAGCTTTTCAGCCTCCACAGGTTCATGTTGTGCTCCATCAGTCAGTGAAGATGAAGTCAGTACTGGTGAGGCTGTAGAGTGTGTGAGGGATGTGAATGAGGCTGTTGGAGATCTGATAGCAGATAAAAACAGGCTGCAGAGACTTTGAGCTTGTGTGGAAACAGAGAGAGAAAAGAAAGACATGAATGTCAAAGCTAATAAAGGTGAAGTTAGGAGCTGTGATGATGTTCATGTATCAGAAGCTGATCTGGCTGCTACAGAGACGACCCACACAGCTGCTGTGGTGAGGTTTGTGTTAAAGCAGAGGAACACAGGCCCACACATGACAGCAAAGCAGGTTTCAGGCTCTGTGAGAGGATTTCAAACAGAAGCTGGAGAAGAGAAAGGACTACAGAAAGAAGGCAGCTGAGACCAGTCCAAGTGTTTCCATGGAGCCCAGTCTAACATTCATTTATACACTAACGTACAGAAGTGAACGGGAAAATGAATCCATAGTTTCAAATGTAGAAATAGTTCTCAGTTCATTTACAGAGTTTAATACAGTTCATGAGGAAATGTTCAGTTCGATTCAATTCGATTGGAATCTGGGAAATTTTGCCTCAGACAGAAATATTATAATTCAGTACATTTACATATTTTTGTGTCTATAAAAGGGAAGCTGGCACTTTCGAGACTTTATCAAATGTGTGAGCATCACAGCAGAGGCCTTTGTGTCAAAGTAGCTGAAGATAAAACACAGAAAAACATGAAGGTGATTTTCCTGTTCTGGGATTTTATAGAAATATTCTGCAGTAGATCAAAAACGAAAGAAAACCATGAATCAACACATGAACATTACCTGATGCTGCTGAAGTGAAGCAGAGCAAAGTTACAGTGTTTTTGTTAAAGACACAACTGAGCGTTTTGCAATTTGCATAATTTTAAAAAGTTTAAATTTGTTCAGTATTGAACAGCAGAAATGAGGCTTTCTTTTCGAAAGCAAGTAAAAGGAAAAAAACAGCGGCCGACAGCGCTGTAAACAACGGTAGACTTGTGCGTAACAAGCAAGCGAATAATGCAGAAAACAGATTTTAAACAGGAAACTGTTCTTGAAGTACAGAGAGAGAGAGAGAGAGAGAGAGCTGTGCATGAAGTGTGATTTTATCCTGGTGGAAGCAAAACAGCAAAAGTCAGAGTGAGTTCATGACGATGTTTATGTGAAGCGTAGTTTGGATCTTCTTTTGCTGCTGGTTCAGTCAATATTGTTTGGAGAGAGATAAAACTAACAGCTTTAGAATCAGCGCAAAAAGGACGTAAACACAAAGCGTGGACCCGCCGAAACATCAGAATCGGCGAGCTGTCGGCTTTCAGCCCCGACCGTGTCTGTGCCGTCAGTGAGAAAGGCGACATCTCACTGATTCTGATGTGTCGGCGGGTCCGAGCTTTGTGTTTACGTCTCTGTGCAGAATCCGTGTTCCTGCTCTCATTCACTGTTTCAGCTGTTTGGTGGTTGTTAAAGTTTTGTGAGGTTTAACCTGAGATTCTGACATTTCGGGCAAAATAAATTAATATTAAAAAATTGATTCAGGATTTTAATTAATCAATATCACGTTATCCAAGCCAGAATCGATTTTAATCGATGAATCGATTATTAAAACCCACTCCTAATTCAAAGCACTGAAGCATCGACTTGTTCCATTATCCAACAATGAAAACAAGAAACACAGACAGCTGGCCTTCAAAGTAAAAGCTGCTTCTTTTGAAACATGTTGGTGGTAAAATGTAAGAAGAGATGAAGCACACACTGCAAAAACTCAAAATCTTACCAAGTATATTTGTCTTATTTCTAGTCAAAATTATCTCATTACACTTAAAATAAGACACAATCAGCTACAGGGCAACATTTCAGTAAGCTAAAGGAACTTGTTTCAAGACAGTGAATCTTGAAACTAGAGAAAAACTAGAGATTTTTCACTTGTTCCACTGGCAGATTTTTTCACTTATTTTAAGCTAAAATATCTTGTATTAAGTGAAAAAATCTGCCAGTGGAACAAGTGAAAAATCTCTAGTTTTTCTCTAGTTTCAAGATTCACTGTCTTGAAACAAGTTCCTTTAGCTTACTGAAATGTTGCCCTGTAGCTGATTGTGTCTTATTTTAAGTGTAATGAGATAATTTTGACTAGAAATAAGACAAATATACTTGGTAAGATTTTGAGTTTTTGCAGTGCATAAATGATCTACGTGCCAAAATATTAAACACAGTTGATATATTTGTGTGAGTGTTGTGATTCAGGTGTAGATGTAATAATGTACATATAGCAGAGTTTCCTCTTCTAGATCAGCTGATCAGAGTCGGGCCAATCAGCTCTGAGCATGCTCAGTCTGAGTTATGGAGCCACATACTATGATTCACCATGGCAATGGCATGAGCAGAGGCTCCGTGTGAATCCAGAGGAGCAGAAACATGAATGATGACAGTAGATGTTTGTGTGAAAGTGCTGGAAGCAAATGAGTGTGTGATGTTCTTTCAGTGTTGCACTTTGTAGACGCTCCCTGAGCACTGGTCTCACAGCCAGCTGCACATAGAGACCAGTGTTGTTAGTCCAGGTCAGAAGATGACTTGTTGGAATGAAAATGAGCTTGTAGTTTGTCTGCTTTAATAATGTGACTGGAAAAAGGTGTTGGACTTCAAATATGTCCATTTCTGTCACACTTCACCTTTAAAAGTGAAGCCATGTGGTTCCTGGAAGGAAAAACACGACTTTTTCAAGTCTTTGTCCTGTTTTTATGAGAAATGTACGACTTTAATGTGAAACATTCAGAGTTTTTTCTCTTGTTGTGTTTGTTTGAAGCTGCTTCCTGTTGGCTTCAGCTGTTTGGAGTTTCCATTTTCTAAACTTCTACATTCTGAACCTTCTTCAGCTCTGAACAGATGATGAAACACTGAATGATTTCAAGCACTTTGTCTAATAAACTTACATCTTTCATTCTTTATACAGATTGAAGAGCTGTGGTTTGTCAGATATTGGCCTTGATTATCTGGCAGCAGCACTGAAGTCCAACCCCTCGTATCCCACAGAGGTGGACCTGAGTGGAACCTACAGCAACCTGAAGGGTTCAGGAGTGAAGCATCTGTGTGATTTCCTGGAGAATCCACGATGTCGATTTGAAACTCTGAGGTCAGTCAGCATGTTTTAGTTGTGCTGAGATGAATATGATGTGAAAGTTGTGCTGACACTAAACTGCAGACATCAGGCTGATATTATACTGATCCACACTGAGGATCTTCATGGTAAAGTCTGTTTTCTTCTTCTCTGGTTTAGTCCATTGACTGCAGCAGAACAATGTTCACATTTCAAACAGTGATACTCAACGTATGGCCCGCGGCCCACACGCGGCCTGCCCACCTTTCCTGATTCAGAGAGAGGGGACCCTGATTAACTGTGTAGCTTCTTCCTCACAGTTCTAAGTATCAGACACAACAATGAATAATCCACAGCTGACTGTCTTTAGCAGGTCAAAGGTCACGGCACACAGCACTCTGTGAAACAGTTTGGAGCAGGAATTCTTGCACATTTACAAACTGACACTGCTGCACGGCATGCTGGGTAATGCTAGCTGCTCAGGTATGGGCGTGCTAATGGCTGTGAGGCTCTGTGGCTGCAGAACACCGAAGAAGAGAAAAGAGAGGTGGAGGATGAAGAAAAGAGGCGGAGATGAAGCAGAAGTTAAGCTCCAGAGAGGAGCTGTGTCTGTGTGGGTGGGGCTCAGGCTGCTCCGCCCACACAGTGACAGTGAAGCAGGTGAAGAGTAATAAATGAAGACAGCAGACAGGATTTGATAAGCTGATGTACAAACATGTAGGTCGTGTCCAAATTCATGGGCTGCATCCTCCTGAGGCCGCATTTGTAGACCGATTACGTCACAGCGACACGTCGAAGGCTGTCCAAATTCGTAGACTCCTCCGAATGCAGCCAACAAATGCGTCCTCCTTTTCCCCGAATTTGAAGGATGGGTCGGGTGTGTCCTTCGTGGCCTACCATATCCCAGAATTCATAGCGCGGCCCAGCCAAACTCCAGTTTCCAACAATGGCGGCCGCTACTAAAATCAGAATCAGAATCAGAATCAGAATACTTTATTCATCCCGAGGGAAATTAGGGGTTACAGCAGGCAGCACGCTAATGGCGCATGCGCACTCACAAAGGAACCTTCTGACCAACTTTACACAAACATCACATTGGGCAGACATGACTCAAAATGACTCATACTAATCTTTTTCGGTCACAAAATAAACTTTTAACATATTTTCAGGCGAGAAAGTAGCTGTGTAAACATCAAATATCTGCTCGGTTTATCAAGATACCGCATATTTGCAAAAGTGCTTCGACGTTTTCGGAGACGTCTGCTACCCACCAGCTCGATAGCTCGCCGGGAGCTCGAGGGTCACTGAAGCCGCCGAGAACGGCACAACTCCCGGCACATCATTTTCAGATCACCGCGGACTTTCGCTACTCAGGTTAAACGTGATATATAAGTCACTTAGACAACCTCAAAATGTTATTGTTTGGCTTTTTTCAGTGTTTTGTTTGTTCGTGAGTAAATCGGTTTGGCTGAGATTAAAGTTATTAGATTAGATTAGATAAAATAAAACTTTATTAATCCCCCAGGTGGGTTCCTCCTTGGTCTTTACAGAGCTGACTAAACGTCAAACAGAAAACTGATTAAACAGAAGTATGAGACGGTCGAGAATTTACGCCAGTGTCCTGTTATATTTTAGATAGCAAGGAGCAGACGGCTGAGTTTATTAAACTCCACCGAGACAGCGGTGACGCTAATCAGAAGGCTAGACCGTCCAATTTCCCCAGCCGTTTATTTCCAGCCTACCCGACCTTCTGAGGACCCAGCCCACGTAGACCGCAAAGGCCGGGTCCTCGGGAAGATGCAGCCCATGAATTTGGACACGACCGTAGAATGATGGTGGCAGCTACAGAAACAGGTCCATACAGACTGAAGCGTGTCTCAGTCTGAATGTACACTGCTGTTATAAGAGCTGTGGAAACTCAGGTCAAAAGGACGTAACCACACTGCTGACAGTTCCAGGACAGTCACAGAGTTACAGCATCATTTGTGAACATAAAGACAGAAAGCTCATCCAAATGCTGGGATTAAAAGTCTGTCCTGGTGGTGTCCAGTCAAACACGTCTCTGTGAAAGCTTCAATCCAACAGGCTCCAAAGTCCTTCTGCTCATTTCCTCGCCGGGTTCTTGATGCTCCTGTACCATCTCTCTGTCATCCTCCTCGCTCCCTCTTTGCACTCACAGTCTTTGTGCATCATTAACACTCACATGTGGAAAACCAAAGTTTTACTGGGCAGAAGATGATCATCAGTGACTCTGTCTTTAAAACACTCTTGTTAGAAATGTACGACTTTAATGTGAAACATTCAGAGTTTTTTCTCTTGTTGTGTTTGTTTGAAGCTGCTTCCTGTTGGCTTCAGCTGTTTGGAGTTTCCATTTTCTAAACTTCTACATTCTGAACCTTCTTCAGCTCTGAACAGATGATGAAACACTGAATGATTTCAAGCACTTTGTCTAATAAACTTACATCTTTCATTCTCTATACAGATTGGAGCGCTGTGATTTGTCAGAGATCAGCTGTGATTATCTGGAAGCAGTGCTGAAGCTCAACCCTTCGTATCCCAGAGAGGTGGACCTGAGCTACCACAAGCTGCAGGATTCAGGAGTGAAGCAGCTGTGTGTTCTTCTGGAGAATCCACAACATCAAATTGAAACTCTGAGGTCAGTCTCCACGTTTTAGTTGTGCTGACACTGTCGATCTGTGGAACTAAAACCTTTATACAGGAAGTCTGGTTCAGCTCTTTGTAGACCTTCTAATCTCTGATGCTCTGAGTCTTACTCAGTAGATGATGCAGAGTTGTGAAGCCGATGTGGGTGAGGACACTCGCCCAGCTCTAACTACTTTGACGTCCAGGCGGCTTCCCTGCTTGTCCTGATACAAACAAACCTGAGTAACCTTGCAGGTCAGATCTCATCAGTCACACCTGTTATGGCAGCTCTCCTCTAGATTGTAGTTCTTGTTAACCTGGGATGGTTTTAGAAGCCTGGACCACAGACTGCAAGGGAAGATATTACTGGGAAAGGCCAAAGCAACCTATTAGACCCATTAAACACTAACATAGATGAATACTCAGATTTAAACCTTTATTGTTTCACAAAGGGTTAAAAAGGGAACGTCCACAGTTTAGACTGCAGCAGATTTTATTAAAGCAGTTTGACAGGAGCAAAGCAAAAACACAAAGAATAAGTGTTTCACATATTAATACATATAACATAATAATAAAAGAAAAGCAAAATAATGATACAAAAGAATGAAAAAGTTGTCCAGAGCAGCAGGATGTCTGAGGTCTGCAGAAACACAAAAACACAGCAGCTAAAAATAGTTGTTGAAAGAAAACGAGGTGGGAGCTGCTGATTCCTGAGCTTTGATACTGGATTAGCTTCAGTAGTTATTCCCATCACTGCTGTAGGAGCTACATTTAGTCACAGCTGATTGTCTCCTTTGACCAATCAGAAGACTACTGTTGTAAAAACAAGCAGACAAAGAACCAATGAGAGTGAAGAACAGGATAAAGAGCTCGTGTGATGGAGGCAAAGCAATAATCAGCAGACTGTAGCAGTTTCTATCTGGATGAAAGTAGAAGGAGCTCAGCGGAGCTCAGTCCCATATCTTTGTTTAGAAACAACATCAGTGATTTCCTGCTGCTCGAGATGATTCCAGCAGCTCTCATTCCAGCAGCTGATGAGAGAAACAGCTGATGGCTCACAGCTCGTGCACTGTTGGATCTCCAGATGTTCACGTGGCTGAAGTCTGTGAAGAAACTGTGGTCCACGTAGTTCACACGGCCTCAGATTGGACCGAGCTCCCTGGATCACTGCAGCATCCTCAGCTGGTACATGGACGTCTCTGCTCCTCAGTCTTGGAGCCCCTGCAGGTCCGTCCACACCACCGGGGTCTTCTCACTCACCTTTCCTTTGTCCTCGTCCTTCATCGGCCGTGCTGTGTCTTTGTTCCTGCGGTGTTGTTCCCACGATGCAGCGCTGATGTTCCCTCCTTGAATGCACAACAAGTACAGTGCTGGTCTTTCTCGGGTGGAGCAGAGACAGATTGAAGTCTTTCAGGCTTTAGTGCCGACTTCCCTGACAGAGGCTGGACTCCATGGTCTGCACAGGAGGCTTCTACACTGTGTGGAGGTGACTCCTGGACTCGAAGACAGGCTGCAGGTACATGTGTGATGAAGAGGAGCTACAGCAGTGTGATGGAGCTGCAGGTGTGAAGGAAGTCCTGCTGTCCTGTCCCACCCTCATCTTTGCTTCCTCTGTCTTCTCTGGACTTGTCCTCCTGTTTCAGAAACAGCACTGCTTCATGCCGAGGGTGGACGGGAGCGTTGGCTCTGATTCTTTTACCGTCCACCACAAGGAGACACTGATGCTGACCTCCTGATTCATCTGCATGTGTTCTGCTTCACACTGCTCACCTCCACCAAAGACTTCACAAACATCTTCTTTCTTTGAGTCCAGTTTGTCCCACAAACACTTCCAAATCTCCTCCTCTGAGATTCTGCAGCTTCTTGCAGTGTGACTCAGCTGACTTCTGACAGACCACAGACTGGCACAGCATCCACATGTGTCTCCTTTCAAACAGGCTCTTGATGTTTCCTCCCACATCATTCTGGCCTCTCAGTCTCCTTTGTTCTCCAGCTCTGTAGCTCCAGCTGGTGAAGCTTCAGTTTTCCATGTTGGTAACAGTAAACTACAGCCTCTGCTGTCAGCTGGGTAACTAAACAGAGCTGCAGCACGTCTCTGCGGTGGTGCTACATCCAGCCTGCAGACGGCCGTCTACATGTTGTAGTGGTTTACAGTCACCAGGGGGCGCTGTCCCAGCCATGCAGGCAGTGGGCTGCTCTGCTTGTGCTTGTGGTGAAGCTGAAGTGAAAGTGATAGGTTTGTAGTTTGAACCTATCCACTGGAACGTTAAGGACAATCTGCTACGCAGCAAAAAGCAAGACACAAGGCACCAAAGTTCTCTGGTTTACTCATGCATGAGGGAGACCTGGCTGGAGCCAAGCGTCGTTCCACCACTTGACCACCATCAGACTCTCAGCCAGGCTCCCCATAGCACTCCTTTTATTGTGGTTACATGAATATGCATAGGGTCATTAACATATAGCATCTCACATAGGTATACATGTGAACAAAGAATAGTGTGTGTGTGTGTGTGTGTGTGTGTGTGTGTGTGTGTGTGTGTGTGTGTGTGTGTGTGTGTGTGTGTGTGTGTGTGTGGTACTGCTGATCAAAGGGTCATATAACATCCTTGGTCAGGAAGAGGGTAGACCCCCCTTCACCCTAGATGGTTCACCCTAGATAACATGGTGAGGAAGTCCAGCAGTTCATCTAAACAAAAAGCACTTAGACTAGAACAGACGTAGCTACGTTAATCCTGCCATAAAACAATAAGAGAAGGTACGACCTCTCTCGTGCTCCCAGGATGTGGGTGTGCATTCCAGTGTGGAATACACACCAAGCCCCTGCAGCCTGCTAAAGATCACACATCCTATCACTACACAATTGATTATACACCTCTAAGAATATATGGTTAAATATTTCCTAATACAAATGACAATAATAAAATCTAAACCCATCAGAAAGCGAGAGTTAAAACACTGAACAGTGTCCACTGAGCTTCTTATGCTATTCTCATGCTCAAAGAAGTTTAACAGGAAGGACGACTCGTCTATCAGGCGTCCAGCTGTCCGTGACCGTGTCCACAGCAGAGTGTGACCGAGGCTTCATGCTAACAGGCACACATGAAGCTAATACCACCACGAGCAGCTGCTCAGTGGATTTGGAGGACAAATGTCTGCAGCTTCTCACAGGCAGTATGCAGAATGTGGATCTCCACAAAGACTGTGGAGAGCTCGTCCCACACTCTAAATCCAAACTTGTCTGCACAAAACTTCTCACACGTTCCCGTCACAAGTGTCTTCTAAGTGAAGCTACCAGGTTCAGGTGCAGCTTGTTTATCTGGAGCTGCAGGAGATGATCCATCCTCACAAAGCAACACAGACAGCAGATATGCAAACACACAACACAACCAAAGGATTCTCTCTGCATGTCTGTGGCTGATGCTGCTGGAACGAAGCTGTTTGAAACCTTGTTGTTCTGCACTTTGGGACCAGAAGAGGAAACTGAAGCTCTGTGCAGAGGGTCCAATGGAAGCAGCCAAGCGCTGTAAGTGTCTGCTGTACAGGGATGCTGGTTCAGCTGTGGCTCAGTTTCACAGTGTGACTCAATAAAAGCAGCAGGAAATCAAAGCTTGATGCTTTCATCAGTGTGGAAATAAGAAAGTTTCCTGTGACAGACGCTGGAGCTCTTTCACTCTCAGCTTCACAGTTTCAGCTTCAAACTTCTTCCAACATGTTTCTAACACGGCCACGTTCCACCTTAATGGAGCTGATATCTTGTGCATCAGCACATTTTCTAAAGGCAGCGATCACATCTTTAGTTTTGGATGTTTAACTGCAGATTGTTTATGTGTTTATAGCACATTAATTACAGCAGCAGCGTTGACCACAGTGCTGTACAAGAATCCAAGATAACGATTAAAATAACTCCTAATATTAATATCACACATCAAATATCAAATAACTCTCATGCTGTATTAAAAGCCAGTGAATACAAATGTGTTTTAAGAGCAGATTTACAGAGACTGACAGCAGGAGCTGGGGCTGTTCGATAGAACGATGTATATATGATGACCATATGAAAACGTCTATCGTTTCATATCACGCTCTTTGTTTCCTGCTTATGTGTTTGTGTTTTCCAGATAAAGCTTTCAAAATAAATCTGAAGATCCTGTTGAGAGTTTTCAAAATAAACACAATACAGTACTGCGGTCGCTCGTTTATCGAGTTACGTTCTAAAAATAAGTCTCAGAATGAAGTAGCAGCTTTATGTTTTACAAGTATTATAGAAGTTTTAAGGCAGTTAAACCCTCACTGCACACTTTCTACACTTTTCTCAGACAGGCATGAACATTTTCACACTTTTCTCTCTTGTTTAAACAAAGTTCAAACCTTCATAGAAAAATAAGTTCATTATTAAAGAGTGAAAGCAAAGTGTTTCTGAAACGTGTCAAATCAGCCTTTGCTGGCATTAAATGAGCTTGGTTCTGTGTGAGGAGCACTCGTCCATGGCCTGGGCTCCTCGCTGTCAGGTAAAGTTTCATAAAGCTTTTGAGTTTTTCTGCAGATAATGTTGGTGTCCAGCACGATGTTCTTTTTCCTGCGGTCACTGAGCCACAAAGCCAAAGCTGACTCCATCCTTACGATGTTCTTGTTGTGGACAGTTACAACCTTTTTGCCTCCTTGTTGAAACTATGATGGTCAGCATCTTCCTCTGCCTTTGGCTGCTACCACAGGTGCAAAACGTCTCGTCATCATTGTTGTTTGTTGGGACAAAACGTACAAACATACAGTGCAGCACTGCAGAGTCACACTGCTGTAAATTTGAACACATTCTGTACTGTACAGGAGACACGGCACGAGATTGGCTGACAATGGTCTACAGCCAATCAGGACGCAGAACACAATGCGCTGTAAAAAACAAAAACATGCAAAATTGCACAAAAAAGATCAGCGAAACAGCGAGGCCGCCAAAGGTGAACTGTGTTACAGCGAGGGACCAGCGTATATGTGGTTGTTGGGACGATAAATGTCTTTGAGCTTGTGTCAGAAGACGAGCTGCAGCTTTCTGGACCAGCTGCAGTCTTGCCAGGCAGGTCCCACTAACTCCAACATATAAGGAGTTACAATAATCCAGCTGGGACGTCATGAAAACGTGGATCGCCCGTTCAAGGTTTTTAAAAGATAGAAATGATCTCACCTTAGATAAAAGCCTCAGTTTGAAGAAAGACCGCTGTACAACTGAGCTCAGCTGTTTTTCAAAGGTCACATTGCCGTCAAATATAAGCCCCAAATGTAATAATGCGATTTAATAAAAGAGCTGAACCAGTCTAATAGAGCGCCCTTGATGCCACCATGCTCCAATGGTGAGGTCAAGATGCTGTGGTCAAGGCAGCGGTCAGATCCAAAAGCACAGCTGAGTCTCCTGATCAGTGGCTGATAAAAGATCATTAAGAACTTTTCAAAGTGCAGTTTCAGTGCTGTGAAGAGCTTTAAAACCAGACTGAAACCTTTACAACAGATTGCAGCTGAACAAATATAATCTTTTACAAAATCTTCGACAGGAAGGGAAGCTTTGAAATAGGCCTGAAGTTTGAGCAGACAGAGGATCCAGATCAGGTTTTTAGTACAGGCTGTACAACAGCATGTTTAAAACAGGCTGTACAACACCTGAACTAAGACTGCTGTTAAAAATCGCTAAGATGTCGGAACCAACAACCTTTAAAATCTTTTTAAACACGTGTTGGAACAACATCATTTGGACAAGATGATGTCTTTATAGCATCACATCGTTCCTCCACCTGATCAAACCACACAGGCTCAAACTGATCAAAAACAGCTGAGCAGGTGAATATTTTAGCCCCGGTGCGATCTCGGGCGAGAGTATCGATGATGGCCCAAGGGCAGCGTCCAGCTCTACGGCCGCTGAAGAGCAGACTCAACAGACGCGCGTGATGTGGATCCTACTGCTCTAAAACTGGAGCTTCTTCAATCCATTAAAGAGGACATTAGTACGCTGTTAAAAGAAGAAGTCAGAAATGCATTGAAAGAAGATTTTGACAATATAAGGGCTGACGTGCAAGGACTGAGAAATGAGATCGCTAACAGCATGGCGGCGACGTGCGGCAAAGTTGATGGAGTAAAGGTTACAGTGAAAGAAGCTGAGGATGGGCTGTCAATGTGGAGCGATGAGGTGACCACCCTGCAGTCTACAGTAGAGAGTATGAAGGAGGAGCTGTCTGACCTGAAGGATAAATGTGATGAAGGCAGGAAGCAGAGAGCTAACATCCACATCATAGGGATCCCAGAGGGCCTGGACTCGAGCTCCTCCACGGCCGTATCCGTGCTACTACGTGAAGTGCTGGGTATGGATAAAGACGTTATTGTCGACCGCTCACACAGGAGCCCTATCCTGAGAAAGCCAGCTGGTGACCCGCACGCCGTCATAGCCGAGCGTCACTACTACCAGGATTGTGTGGCTACGCCGTGCCAGGGCCCAAGCCCCGCTTGAGTTTAACGGACAACCTATTGCAATATTACGACTGGGCGATATGACCCAAAGTTCATATCTCGATATTCTTTAGCTGGATGGCGATATACGATATATATCTCGATATTTTTAAAGCCAGAAAGTACGAACAAAAAGAGAGTTCTTAGTCAAAGCTGTGTCCCAAATCTCACACAGGCACATTTATTAACATACAGCGTAGATGTACATGAAACAATTACTCAGGAATAAATGATCAGCATTTATTAAATAATAATGCTCCATAAATAAAAGAAAACAATGTTGTTTTTGTGCATAACAAAAAGCTCACAATCGTGCAGTCAAAATGTAAACAGACGCTGAGCATAATAACAAGCAGCTGCTCTGTTCCCAGGTTCTACTGCGTGACTGACAGCCTGGAGTTTGAAACCCTCTTTGTAACCGTGTCTCTTACAGGTGCCATTTATGGTCCTTATACACACTCAATACAGTAATATTACGTTGAAGCAGAGTACGTATCACTCCGCGAGGCTCCTCGTAGCTGTAATGCTCCAACAATCCATCAAGCGGTGCGGCCTCGTAGCTGAGCAAAGTCGTACCAAAACATCTTTTGAAAGGTTTCTGAGCGCCGTGTAGCACATAAAATCGGTTCGAGGTCAGTAAGCACAACCAGAATTCATCCATGAGGCGCACTGTCGATTTATGAGAAAATTACAGGATTTTAAGTGCAGAAAATATAGTTTATGGTTTTCCTTTGATCTTAGCAAATATCTACGCCTCTAATTGGGACGATCACAGATTTTTCACTAATGTCTTTGCGCGGCTCCCCAATATGTCATCACACAATATCATCTTTGAGGGAGACCTAAACTGCTCATTATCTGCTATGGACCACAGTTCACACAAAAGTACACTTAGTCCAAACTCAGCATGCGTCATTCAGAGCTTTCTTGATAATTATGGGCTGGCTGATGTATGGAGATTTCATAATCCTGCTTCACATCAATACTCTTTTTTTTCTAATGTCCATAAAACATATATTTGTATAGAAAAACGTCTCCCTTTCGTTACAGAATGTGATTATAAGACTCTGGTGATTTCTCCTCTTGTTTTTTCAATGTGTATTCCTGATGCCTGCTCCAACTATCAGCCATGGAGATTCAACTCAGTGTTGTTAGCAGATGAAGAGTTTGTCAGTTACAAAAGGTCTCAAAGAGATTTTTTTTCTATCAATCAGACCCCAGAGATGTCATCATCAGTCATTTGGGAATCTCTAAAAGCATCTGAGAGGCCAAATAATTTCATTTTGTGCCAAACAAAGTGCAACACTGAAAGAACATCATCCATAAATATTGAGTAATAACTGGACTCTCATACAGCGAGACTCAAATGCCTTTAAACATCAGCTTATCCTGCTGATCCAAGTCCAACACTGAGTTTGTAAAAAGATGTTTGTCAATCATTTTGTTTGGTTTCTGAGGAAAATGATTCAATAACTTGCTGCTAATACACAACATTTCATCATATTTCCTCATAACCCTCTTTTGTCTGACCATTTGATCCCATTTGAATTTGCAATAAAGGATCCACAGAGTTTGGTGACAATAATGACAGTAGATGTTTGTGTGAAAGTGCTGGAAGCAAATGAGTGTGTGATGTTCTTTCAGTGTTGCACTTTGTAGACGCTCCCTGAGCACTGGTCTCACAGCCAGCTGCACATAGAGACCAGTGTTGTTAGTCCAGGTCAGAAGATGACTTGTTGGAATGAAAATGAGCTTGTAGTTTGTCTGCTTTAATAATGTGACTGGAAAAAGGTGTTGGACTTCAAATATGTCCATTTCTTTCACACTTCACCTTTAAAAGTGAAGCCATGTGGTTCCTGGAAGGAAAAACACGACTTTTTCAAGTCTTTGTCCTGTTTTTATGAGAAATGTACGACTTTAATGTGAAACATTCAGAGTTTTTTCTCTTGTTGTGTTTGTTTGAAGCTGCTTCCTGTTGGCTTCAGCTGTTTGGAGTTTCCATTTTCTAAACTTCTACATTCTGAACCTTCTTCAGCTCTGAACAGATGATGAAACACTGAATGATTTCAAGCACTTTGTCTAATAAACTTACATCTTTCATTCTTTATACAGATTGAAGAGCTGTGGTTTGTCAGAGATCAGCTGTGATTATCTGGCAGCAGCACTGAAGTCCAACCCCTCCCATCTGAGAGAGCTGGACCTGAGCGACAACTACAACCTGCAGGATCCAGGAGTGAAGCATCTGTGTGGTTTCCTGGAGAGTCCAGGATGTAAACTTGAAACTCTGAGGTCAGTCAGCATGTTTTAGTTGTGCTGAGATGAATATGATGTGAAAGTTGTGCTGACACTAAACTGCAGACATCAGGCTGATATTATACTGATCCACACTGAGGATCTTCATGGTAAAGTCTGTTTTCTTCTTCTCTGGTTTAGTCCATTGACTGCAGCAGAACAATGTTCACATTTCAAACAGTGATACTCAACGTATGGCCCGCGGCCCACACGCGGCCTGCCCACCTTTCCTGATTCAGAGAGAGGGGACCCTGATTAACTGTGTAGCTTCTTCCTCACAGTTCTAAGTATCAGACACAACAATGAATAATCCACAGCTGACTGTCTTTAGCAGGTCAAAGGTCACGGCACACAGCAGACAGTCAGAAATATTCTAACTCTGATCATTTATCAGTTGTGACACTGTGAGACTTGATCAGAGGTGTGATCATCACAGCAGAGGCCTTTGTGTCAAAGTCACTGAGGATCAAACAGAAACACATGAAGCAGATTTTCCTCTTCTGGCTTTTTATAGCAGATAACCTTCAAAATATTCTGCAGTCGATCAAAAACTGAAGCAAACCATGAAGCAACATGTGAACATGAGCTGATGCTGCTGAAGTGAAGCAAAGTTACAGAGGTTTGATTACAGACACAGCTGAGAGTTTGTAATCTGTCATCATTTTAAAAAGTTTCCATGGAACAGCAGAAATGAGGCTTTACTGTCAGAGGCCGACAGCACTGAACACAACAGCAGACTGGTGGCTAATAAACAGTGAATGATGCAGAAACAGATGTTTGAAGCTGTTCTTGGAGTACACTGAGAGAGAGAGAGCTGTGCAGGCAGGAACAGCCAAAGTCAGAGAGAATTCATGAGCATATTGATCAAACGTGAAGCAGAGTTTGGGTCTTCTTTTGCTGCTGCTTCACTCAGTTTTGGTTGGAGACAGATGAAACCTGCAGCTTCAGGATCTGTGAGCTGTCCACTTTCAGCCCCGACGGCGTGTACGTGTACGTGCCGTCGAGTGAACGATCCACGCTCTGTGTTTCCATCTTTGTGTGTTTAGCTGCTCTCATTTACTGTTTTAGCTGTTTGCTGCTTGTTGAAATAGTTTGTGAGCTTTAACCTGAGATTCTGGCAAAATACATTTATATTAAACATCGATTCAGGATTGAATGAATCAACATCGTTTTATTCAAATTAAAACCATTTAAATGGGAACATGAATTTTTTACAGCCGCCTCTAATGCTGGGTAATGTCAGCTGGTCCATGTGCAGCTGGCTGTGAGGCTCAGGGAGCGTCTACAAAGTGCAACACTGAAAGAACATCATCCATAAATATTGAGTAAGAACTGGACTCTCATACAGCGAGACTCAAATGCCTTTAAACATCAGCTTATCCTGCTGATCCAAGTCCAACACTGAGTTTGTAAAAACATGTTTGTCAATCATTTTGTTTGGTTTCTGAGGAAAAAGATTCAATAAGTTGCTGCTAATACACAACATTTCATCATATTTCCTCATAACCCTCTTTTGTCTGACCATTTGATCCCATTTGAATTTGCAATAAAGGATCCACAGAGTTTGGTGACAATAATGACAGTAGATGTTTGTGTGAAAGTGCTGGAAGCAAATGAGTGTGTGATGTTCTTTCAGTGTTGCACTTTGTAGACGCTCCCTGAGCACTGGTCTCACAGCCAGCTGCACATAGAGACCAGTGTTGTTAGTCCAGGTCAGAAGATGACTTGTTGGAATGAAAATGAGCTTGTAGTTTGTCTGCTTTAATAATGTGACTGGAAAAAGGTGTTGGACTTCAAATATGTCCATTTCTGTCACACTTCACCTTTAAAAGTGAAGCCATGTGGTTCCTGGAAGGAAAAACACGACTTTTTCAAGTCTTTGTCCTGTTTTTATGAGAAATGTTCGACTTTAATGTGAAACATTCAGAGTTTTTTCTCTTGTTGTGTTTGTTTGAAGCTGCTTCCTGTTGGCTTCAGCTGTTTGGAGTTTCCATTTTCTAAACTTCTACATTCTGAACCTTCTTCAGCTCTGAACAGATGATGAAACACTGAATGATTTCAAGCACTTTGTCTAATAAACTTACATCTTTCATTCTTTATACAGATTGTGGAGCTGTGGTTTGTCAGAGATCAGCTGTGATTATCTGGCAGCAGCACTGAAGTCCAACCCCTCCCATCTGAGAGAGCTGGACCTGTGGGGAAACAACCTGAAGGATCCAGGAGTGAGGCATCTGTGTGGTTTCCTGGAGAGTCCAGGATGTAAACTTGAAACTCTGGGGTCAGTCAGCATGTTTTAGTTGTGCTGAGATGAATATGATGTGAAAGTTGTGCTGACACTAAACTGCAGACATCAGGCTGATATTATACTGATCCACACTGAGGATCTTCATGGTAAAGTCTGTTTTCTTCTTCTCTGGTTTAGTCCATTGACTGCAGCAGAACAATGTTCACATTTCAAACCTTCAAAGAAGAAGAAAAATCCTCCACTGGAAAATTCACTGTGAAACTCTCAAACTCTTCATTGCACCTTAAAGTCTGTGTGACACTGAAATCCAAAGAAAAATGTGCGTTTGCTTTACAGACAGCAGTCCAACACAAACATACACACATCATCCAAAACACAGTCCAACATCCAAATCTCCTCCACTGCCAGCATGAATGATGGGAAAGAGAAGGAGGAACACTCTGACATTCAGGGTTAGAATGAGTTTCATCAAGCAGACTGTGAAGATCAAAGCTGCATTAGAAAGCTTACATGAATGAATGAGTGGACAGAAGTGGACAGAGATCATCTGAAGCACTTCAAAGGCTTTAAATCAGCACATTTCTCTTTATTCTTTATCAACTCTGTTAGTTTCTCTCAGTTTTCTGTGGAATGAAGCTAACAGCAGGCTAATAAGATGCTGACCAATAGGTTTCTATTAAAGGTTGTAATTTGTATATGAAAAAGTGCTTTGGCTCAGCAGGGATCAGCTTACAGGTAGAATACAGCTGCTGGATGGGATTAGCATGTCATAGCTATCTACCAAACTGCTAACTGGGGGATTTCAGGCCATCTATGGATCATTTTTGCTAACTGTTTATTCAGCTTAGGCTCACAGGGCTGCAGCCTGTGCCCTAGCTGTCATAGGGCAAGAGGCGTGGTCCACCTGCACAGGTGAGCAGTCCATCACAGGGCCAACAGAGAGACAGAGAAGCACTCCCTCACATCCACACCTACAGCCAATGTAGAAGCACCAATGAACCTAAGCAGCATTTCATTGGACTGTGGGAGAACATCCAACCTCCACAGAAAGGCCCAGCTGACCAACAAGCTTCAACCTACAACCTTCTTGCTCTAAGGCACTAGTGCTAACCACTTTTGCCCATTTCAGCCCAAATCCTGCATCTTCCTGTTTCTGACTCCAGGCCAGCTCCACTAACACTTTCTCATCAGACACTGCCACCTAGTGGAGGAAGTCTTAGTTCCATTTGAAGCTTCAGATTACAGTTAGTTCCTTTACAAAGAGGTGGAGGTGGTGGGGCCACAGCACCATCATCACTGAGTGCCATAGGACACTTAACCTTTGTTTCCATATGCTGGGAACTTCCTGTTGTTCCAAGGAGGACTGGAAAATGTGTGAAAATCTCCCAGTCACTTCCTCACAGCACACTTCAATCATTTCCCTCCCACAGCATCAGGACCAGGGCTTTTTCTCTCTTTGGTCCCACTAAGAGATTTCCACACAAACACCTCATCAGTGGGACTCTCAGAGCTACCAGCCCTTTGCTACAATCACAAAGCTCTTCATTGAAATCAATGATATCAAAGCTGGAATCAAATGAGTCCAAGTCTTCTGCTGATTCAGCATCACATTCATCTTTGCTCCTTGTTCTGCATCCCCACCATGGACTTCATTCCTTTCCAAGCCAGCCTTGAGTGTCCTTTATTCAGCTCATCCTCTGCTTTACTTTTACACCTGATTTTAGCTGCTTTATCTCTCTTTCAACAGGTTTCTGTGCCTCAATCTTTTTCTTCTCTCCCTCATAACAAGACAGCTTCTTCTGCCTGAGAACATGTTGGAGTGATTTACTAATCCAGGGCTGCTTATTGGGGAAAATACTTCCTGTTTGCAAAGTAATCCCCATTTTTCCCAGAAAGAAATGTCAGTAGAAATCGATGATCTAAGTGAGAACATGAGCCTTTCAAAAGTCCCAGTGGGTGCAGTCAAAGCAGTCCCTCAGTCCCAGTATAGAGTCTTTGGTCCAGACTGGAACAGCTGTGTGCCCAGTTTGAGCTCTCTTCAGTGCTGTGACCTGACAGACCCAGAGGGGCCATCACATCACATTTAGAAGCTCCCCTGATGGAGCCACAACACATGTCCAATACTTAGTCTGTCTTGTTGGACCAACTGGAAGAAATGATTCAAGGACTTAGTCACAGAACAGAGATTCAAATCTCCAAAATCCAACTGGCTGCATCAG
This sequence comes from Copadichromis virginalis, assembly GCF_057382275.1. NCBI lineage: Eukaryota > Metazoa > Chordata > Actinopteri > Cichliformes > Cichlidae > Copadichromis > Copadichromis virginalis. The sequence goes on from NC_140639.1 coordinate 49,297,817, forward strand.
GACATATAGTCTGAAACTCTGCACAGTTTCCTGTTTGAAGCTGCTTCCTGTTGGCTTCAGCTGTTTGGAGTTTCCATTTTCTAAACTTCTACATTCTGAACCTTCTTCAGCTCTGAACAGATGATGAAACACTGAATGATTTCAAGCTCTTTGTCTAATAAACTTACATCTTTCATTCTTTATACAGATTGTGGGACTGTGGTTTGTCAAAGATCAGCTGTGATTATCTGGCAGCAGCACTGAAGTCCAACCCCTCCCATCTGAGAGAGCTGAACCTGCACTACAACAACCTGAAGGATCCAGATGTGAAGCAGCTGTCTGATCTTCAGCAGAGTCCAGACTACAGACTGGAGACTCTGAGGTCAGTAGAGTGATGGAGTGAGTGGGTGGTGCTGTCAGCAGTATTGTACTAAACACAGTCAGTATGAAACAAAGATCCAGTGTTTCCTGTAAAGCTGCAGCTTCTCAGTGAAGCTGTGAGAGGAGAACGGTGACAGGCTTCAGGATTGGACACAAACACTTCCTGTTTCTCACCTTTATGGTCACCATAGTAACGGCTGACACGCTCTGATCAAACACTGTCAACAGCCAATCAGCTCTCTGAACAAAGCAGCACGCAGACCAATGACTGCATTGATTTCCAAGTTTAAAGCAGTGAAGAACACAGTCTGTAGGTGAGGAAGAATTTAGTGAGAGCAGATGTTTGGATGGAATTCCTCCAGTTAACAGCTGGAACCGTCCATCTGGATTGTTGGGCTTGTTGTTGGGGTTCCTACAGAGCTCAGAGTGGACACACCAAGGTTCTTCTAATGAATGAAAGTCCAAACTCAAACTAGGAGGGAAAAACATTTTCAGCAACTTCAATAAAAATCCAAAGATTAGAAAAAGTGAAGCAACAATGAGTCCTAGTACAGTCCCAGCACTGACGTCCCTGCTGCTCTTTATACTGGATGTGCTGCATCACTGACTGACAGCTGATGAAGAGTCTCTGGAAACACTCGTTTATCTCCTCTGCTCTTCCTCCTTCTCTCTGCAGGTGGTGATGATGGTAAACAGGACGGTGTGTGTGCTGAGAGAGGAGCAGCTGTGTCCTGATGATCCAGAGAGGTTGAAGCAGCAGCAGCTTGTGTGTAGAGACGCTCTGACTGGGCCATGTTACTGGGAGGTGGAGAGGAGAGCTTCATCCACCAGTGACTGACAGAGGAATGAAGTGCAGATGACTGTCAGTGCTGCAGAGTGAACTGCTCTGAGAACAGCTCCACTGTCAGACACAATGTAGAGTCCAGCATCAGCCCTGTGTGTCCCTCTGGATCTGACAGAGGATCATCAGTGTATCTGGACTGCTCTGCTGCTGCTCTGTCCTTCTACAGTCTCTGCACAGTCTCTGTCTCACTCTGGAAAGATTTTACAACTTGTTGTAATTACAGAACGTTAATATAATATTCAAACATGTGATCTTCTCTTTATTTCTGAATCTTTACCAAATAAAGAAAAACCAAACTAACAAACAGAAGCTGTCGTGTCCTTTTTCACCACATCTGTGAATCTTTTCTGTGTTTTTCCTCTTTTCCTCCTTCCTGCAGCTCCATCTTCATCATTCTGTGTCCAGTATATGTGAACACGTCCAAAGCATCTGAGCCTCATGTTACCCGTTTGTGTGAGTTACGCCTGTCGTTGTGTTGTGGTGTATAAATAAGGGGCAGGAGACAGCGCTGGATCTCTGAGTTCTTTACTCTCAATTTCTGCAACATCTGCAATATCTAGAAATGCAAACCTGTGAGCTGTGTGTGTTGTGCGTCTGCTCGGCCACCTCTCCTCCGGCCGTGCTGGAAGCAGCTGTGCGTTTGACAGTTTTATCGACTCGACAATAATCGAACAAATTAAATGTTCAAAAATATCAACTTAAGCACTTCAAAGTCAACAAAAAGCTTAAAACAATGAAATAATATTTCACTGACAAAACAACAGCTCATAAGAACGATACACAAAATAATACAGAAACAAACAAATAAAAGTTATTAACCAGGATCCATGTTTTTGTCACAAACACTGAATCAGCTGATTCACTCTTTATGTTTCTGAGTTTGTTTTGTGATTATAGTTCTGGTTTCTGTTTCTGTGTCTTCACTGTGTCCCACGTCTCCTTACTTTGGACTCTGTGTTATATTTCCTGTTTTACTTTGACAGTCCCGCGTTACTGTTTCCTGTCTCGTGTGTGTAATTGGTCCCAGCTGTGTTTCCCTCCTGTCTCCCGTTCCCTGATTACTAAACTGCGTCCACGCCGCCGGCGCTCCTCTCCACAGCTGGATTCCAGGATTTCAGAGCATCCAGCTGTGGTGAGTGATGGAGACACTTTCTCTGCTCCCTCAGTAATCAGGACAGTTTATTGAACATCAGAGGACATAAAGGACTGTTTTTCACCTGCCCGTTCTGAACCTGGACATTAAAGACTGCTGGCTTCAAGGACATTAATCCCAGTGTCAGCCAGCCAATAACAGCCTGTGTTTTTCAGCTCTTTAGGAGTCAGAAATGAGAAAGACACAGACTGCTAACCTCTCCCTGCAGGAAATAAGCTCCGCCTCTTCCTTTCCTGTATATGAGTGATTTGATTCTGACATGAGACACAATGAGTTTCCTGTTTATTGTGACTTAAAGCGAGCAGCAAAGACACTAAACTGTGTGTTTCCAGCTGAAGCTGCTTTTTGTGTTGCTCCCACAATCCTGTCTAAAACAGTCAGTGAGGAAAACTCAATGTGACTTCAGAGTGACAGAGGTAAGCGACTCATGTTGTAACTGACGTCAGACGCCGGAGATTTTGGCGTAAAATTAAAGCGAATGGTAGTTTAGAATTGAACAAATTCCTTTAAGCTTCAGTATTACCAAATACACTTATCAATAGTCTTCAAACTAACAATATTTGTCTAAATCATCTCCAACACCCTGGAGAACAACGGGGAGAGTTTAGAGGCTCTCCAAGATTACATTGATCAGTGCTTCCAGGATCTTGTGATGAAGAAGGCTCAGAGTGCAAAACCTTCATCAAAACCCACCTGAAGCTGCTGGAGGACACGGTGAAGAACATCGCCTTTGATAGAGTGCATCGCATCGGCCCCATGCGGGCTGCGACCGGGAGACCACGTCCTACTGTGGCCAAGTTCGGCCACTTCAAACAAAAGGAACAGGTGAAAAGTCTCCGTGTCCATCGGTGTTTCTCCACGTCTCTCTGCCTTCTTCGTGTCATCTCTGTGTTTCCCTGCTGCCCTCATGTTTTCTGCTTTGTCTGTTAGTTCTTCCCAGTTTAGGTTGATGTTCGCTTCTTCCCTCACCTTTGTTATTTTCACTGTAAATAAATCTCCACTCGCATCTCCACCGCCGTCTGCATCTTGGTCCTCATTCACTCCACCACACGACTGCTGCCCCAGCCGTGACAACTTTTGATGTTTCCTCTACATTTACCTTTAAAAATTATTTACTTTACCTTCTTTGGTATCATTTGGTATCAGATGGCCGACTTCTAAATGGCCACCATGGTCACCACCGAACTTGAGGAGTTTGCCCCCTCACATATACTAATGTGCCACAAACAGGACTCTAATATCACCAACCATTCCCATGTTATTACGGTGTATCCATATAACTGGCCCACCCTGTACAGTTATGCTTTCATGTTGACATACTGTATTAACACAATTCAGGGAGGATTCTAGGATCAGAGCTTCGGGGGGCTGAGCACCCAGAGAGCTGCCCAGCCAGCCAAGATACACTTTACTCGTCACAATGAGACTTCTTCCCCGTCTCTGTCCCTGCATCCTCCCTGTCCTCATGTTGTCTTCGCCTCCTTTATCAGTCATCATAATTTTACCGTCTCTGTGCAAGTCTGCAAATTTCTTTATTAAATCAAAAGATTATTAAATCCATCAAGTCTCTCTGTGCCTGGGTCCTCGTCACAAAACATGACATCACTGTTTTGTACTTTTTAACAATTTAATCCCACATTTGTGAAAGAAAAGCAAAACACTTTTTTGAAAAGTCTGTAACAAAACCATCAAATCTGATCAAGGTTATTTAAATGCTGCCAAAGAAGAATGGATTGGAATAAAAAAAATACATATCCTAACCTTAATTACTGGAGGAGAATAATGAATGATGCTCATAGTGAGTAAGAAGTAAACTGAGTGCATATTTTGGACAGAGATTCACTTTTAATGTGTTTGTATAATATAATACAGATGCATAAAAACACTCCTGAAACAGAATAAATTATTACAAATAAGTTATTACAAAATATTAAAAAATATTATGGATACTTTTGTTGTTAAAATGTTACCTCTCAACCAAGTTCTGCCTTTTATATTTTTAGTAGTGTGTCACACAAACAGGAAATATTGTCAAAAAAAAGTAAGTAAGTGCTGAAGCACCCCAAAAATGAACCAAAGCACCCCAAAAATGAACCAAAGCACCCCAAAAATGAATCAAAGCACCCCAAAAATGAACCAAAGCACCCCAAAAATGAATCAAAGCACCCCAAAAATGAACCAAAGCACCCCAAAAATGAACCAAAGCACCCCAAAAATGGGCTAAAATCGCCCCTGTTAACAAATAATAGCCCAACAGTCACTTTTATGCTTACTGTAGCTGTTAGCTAAAAACACTAATTTAGCCTAGTTTGCCCTGAATTCAGCTTTGACAGACATGATCGACTGTTTCCAGTAGAATTCCTCGTTGTCATCTTGTTCCCTCTCAGAGCCCCGTATGCTTGCAGAGACCCCTACAGTAGGGAAATGTGCCAAAGAACGTCCAAAACATTGCATTTTAGGTTTATTTATGCCTTACACACAATCCCAACACTTTAGCTAACTTAACAACTTTGGCTAAAGTCTATAGTTAGTCTTACTCGTTTGTACAACATTTCTGGATCGCCACTGTTTGAAATGATATGACATATGACTCTCACTGAAACAGCAAACTTTGTAGAAAACAACACTTCTGATTCTCTATCTAGCTGTTTGGTCACAGCTGTAGATTACATTATAAGTGGTTGTTCACTCTTGTCAATAATTACATTTCTAAATTCTATTTGTGCAGTTACATGTAAACAAAGTCCAATATTGTATCTAAATGATTGTGTTATGGTGGGACAGTTTCCAAATTTGTTGTATTATTGTACTAGGTATGACTGTGCAAGAGTTATCTTATCTTCCTTGCTTGCACCACACTCTTTGCAGAAATGGTGCACAGCAGCACTGCATCATGTTATTGTGTTGTATAATATACCAGAACTAATACAAAGCAACATCCATGTACACTATAGGTCCATGCCAATGTGCCCAAATGGGACCTCCATAAATGGTAAGGGGCGCAAAGGCACTTTAAGACCAGTGGGCACACCATCGGTGCATATCCGCTCGGATGCTTTTTTCTATTCATTTATTTCCCTGTTTATTTATCGATGCACAAAAGCAATTATCTCAGAGACACCATCCTCTTAACAGAGACTCAAATCAGGAACCTGCAGATTATTAGTCAGCAGCTTTAACTTCCTGTCTTTGTCTCACTAAACCTTCCACGTGGAAACTTGAGCTGCCCACTCAAGCACAGTAGGCTTTAACTGGCTCTGCTCAAGTCACTTCAGTATCTGAGAAACTGTCTCGATGCATGCCAAAGAACACTTTGACAATACGCTTGTGTTGAGTCAAATCCACCACAAGCATATTCTATGGCAGTTTAATTCCACTCCACATAAAAATAGTCACGTATTATTTCCCCCCACCACACTTCCTGCCAGTAGCTGGTGCCCCCACCCACAGTGCATTAGTGGTTCTCTGTGTTTAGTGGCTCACTCTGGGCGGCTGCTCGGTGGGGCCCGGCCCCCTGGCTCTGTTGGGCCTGTGCTGCGGGTGGGGTGCCCTCAGGTCTCGGCCCTCTGGGCCCATTTACTGTGTGCTGCTCAGTGACATTTAACAACACCTGCAAAGCCAGGCTTCTACCTTTCTACCTATAAAACCCAGAGAGCAGCCAAATGGCTGGTAGGCTTTTAGCTAAGCTTTAGCTTCAGCCAAGTGGAAGCTAAATTGGCTAGTCATTCATATGTAAATTAGGTTGTTACCTGGGAATTCTGGAGGGAGGGGAGTGGGGGTGTGTGATTGAGGGCGTGGGGGAGCTGCTAAAAGCTGTGCACTTCCTTTTGTGTTTCATCTTGATGCATTCTCAATCATCCAGGGAAATAAATCTCCAAAAGTCACCAACTTGGAGTGTTTCAGTTTGCCATCTTAGGGAGAAATCAACACACATGGGTGTATGTCCTTTGTTGCTGAGATTTATTGATAAAAACAGTACAAAAAACCAACCATTTGTACACATATTTACAAATAATAATAAAAAGCGAGTGAGTACATTTCAACATTTTCAGCAATCACTCACAATCCTGGCACTGCCATGGTATCTGTAGTCTGCATTTACCACATGTGTATCTGTTGCAGTGAACACATCGCACAGTGGCATGATTGTTCTTGCATTTGTGTTTGACCTGACACATGGCTCTTTTTCCAGGGCTAGGTGTGGAGGGTTGTGTCCAAAGCAACTGTTCTTTTCTTGCCTTCTTCGCAGCTACATGAGAGTGAGCCAGCTCTCTTGCAAGCTCCACCAGGAAGTCCACCGTCTTTCCTTCGTCCCGGTGCATGCTTGATACAGCACATGTGCATTCAGTGCTGCCATGTCAATCATGTTATAAAACACGGCAACTGGCCAGCACCGTGTTCCTCTGCGGACAGTGTACTCCCGAACCATCTGGTCCATCACATCCACGCCACACTTTGTTTTGTTGTAAAGTGTGACAGTGTTTGGCTTCCTTTTGGTGGTGTTATCAGTCTGAACCACGCTGTGCATGCTGCTAAGAATATAGACTGTCTTCTTCCGTTTGGCCGCATACGCCGTCAGCATGGCAGCAGAGGTTGAAAACACCTAAGAAATAAGATAAATTGTTATTTCCATAGCCCTTTTACACACAATGAAACACATAAACATAGAACCACAAAAGACCTGCAACATACCTGAGTGGTGAATTCATTGCGATCTGTCTGTCTAGTGGATTGAGGAATTTCCCTGCGAATCTTGTTGACTGTGCCGAGGATGGTGGTTTTTCGTCTAAGAAGTTTTTGCGCAAGTGAAAGCGATGTGAAAAAATTGTCCGTGGTAACATTTCTGCCCTTGTCTAGGAACCATCAGCCTCATCACTACATTTTCAGAAAGTCTCTCCCTAGTGGGACGATTGGGGTCCTTGCCAAGATATGGGAAGACATTGCAAATGTACTTGGATTTTAGGTCGCAAGCCACCCAAAACTTGATCCCAAACTTGTCAGGTTTACTTGCAATATACTGCAGGAAACAGCACCGAGTCTTTGATGGGAAAAGCTGTTCATCAACGGTGATATGTAGACCAGGGTTGTAGCACGTGATGCAGTTGGTGACAAATGATCCCCACACACTGGAAATTGCAGCGAACTTATCAGTCTTTGCTCGATCACTGCGGGTGGACTTGTCATCAAAGCGTAGGTGTTGCATGATGTCTTGGAAGCGGTTCCATGCCATAGTTCCAATGATCTGTGGGTTTCCCAGGTTTGCTGACCAGCAGTCACGTAAAGATGGAACCCTGTTAACACCCCGCAAGATGACAATTGCAATAAATGCCATTAGTTCAGGGAGGTCCATGAACCAATGAACATGCTCCGTTTGCTGTGCATGTTGAATAGTCCATTCTTGAATGCTATGAAGCATGTCAAGAGTGATGAAACACAGGAAGCTCTGAAGGCGACTCGAGATACTTCTCCTGGCCTTAGCCGTTGGCTCTCCATCTGCAGCGTACGCTTCTATTGGGGTGAAAGGGAGACAGGTCCCCACCTGTTCTTCATGCCACACTGTGCCATCTTTCGCTGTCTCAGTCCCCAAACAAGCTCTCTTTTTAGGTGCAGAAGCAGTCTCCTCATCTGCAGTGTGAACAAATTCAAATTGTGAGCAATGGGAAGGTCAAACAAAATCACAAATGCATGCATAGATACTAATTATAATTCCAGTATCTCCTCCTCTGTATCAGAATAATGTCTGAAATATCTTACTTACTAACTACATCCACTTACTTGTTTGAAATGAAATAGGAAATTCGATTTCCAAAAAAGCACAGCACCGACAGATGTTACAGAGTTACAGAATATTATATATATACATACACACACACACACACACACACACGCACACACACACACACACACACACACACACACACACACACACACACACACACACACACACATATATAAATACAGAGACAATATAAATAAAATATACGAAGGGGATAAATAGAATAAATAGGAATAAAAAATAAAAATACAAGTGAATTGCACATTTCAAGTATTGAGGTCTATTGCACTGTTGACTATTTACAAAAGTATTGCACAAAAGGTATTGCACAGTGAGGTGAAGAGGCACTACAGCTTAGTTGTTCCCCCCTCCTTTGTCCTCCTGTTTCCCCTCCCTCTCCCCTCCAGAGAGGAGTTAAACAGTCTGATGGCGTGTGGGACAAAGGAGTTTTTAAGTCTGTTAGTTCTTGAATTTGGGAGAAGCAACCTGTCACTGAACAGACTCTTCTGGTTGTTAATGGCCGTGTGCAGAGGATGTCTGGCATTGTCTATAATGTCCATCAGTTTCTTTAATGTCCTTTTCTCTGCCACTGTCACCAGAGTGTCCAGCTTCATGCCGACCACAGAGCTAGCCCTCCTGATCAGTTTCTCCAGCCTGGATGAGTCCCTCTTTGCTGTGCTGCTCCCCCAGCACACCACAGCATAGAAAAGTACTCCAGCAACCACCGACTGGTAAAACATCCTCAGGAGCTTCCTGCAGATGTTAAAAGACCTCAGCCTCCTGAGGAAGTACAGTCGGCTTTGGGCTTTTTTATACAGGTGCTCTGTGTTGCATGACCAGTCCAGTTTATTGTCCACCCACAGCCCGAGGTACTTGTACTTGTTGACCACCTCCACCTCCTCCCCCTCTATCTGAACCGGCAGTGGACCTGCTCTAGACCTCCCGAAGTCCACAACCAGTTCCTTAGTCTTTGAGGTGTTGAGTTGCAGGTGGTTTGTGTGACTCCATGCGACAAAGTTCCTCACCAGACTTCTGTACTCCTCTTCCTGATCATCCCAGATACACCCCATGATGGCCGTGTCGTCTGCAAACTTCTGAATATGGCATAATTCAGAGTTGTAGCAGAAGTCAGAGGTGTACAGGGTGAAGAGAAGAGGGGACAGCACAGTTCCCTGTGGTGCTCCTGTGCTGCTGACCACAGTGTCAGACGTGATGTCCTTCAGCCTGACGTACTGTGGTCTGTCGGTGAGGTAGTCGGAGATCCAAGCGACCAGGCAGGGGTCCACCTCCATCCTGTTCAGTTTTTCCTGAAGCATACAGGGCCGGATGGTATTAAAGGCACTGGAAAAGTCAAGAAACAGGATCCTGACCGTGCCTTTTCCCCCATCCAGGTGTGAGTGGGCTCTGTGTAGGAGGTACAGGATGGCATCCTCCACTCCGACACCCGCCTTGTATGCAAACTGTAGTGGGTCCTGGGCATGTTGTACCTGTGGTCGGAGGAGGTTGAGGAAGAGCCGCTCTAGAGTCTTCATAAGATGTGACGTCAGTGCCACCGGTCGGAAGTCATTCAGCTCATTGGGCCGGTTCTTTTTGGGGACCGGGACGATGCAGGATGTCTTCCATAGGGCGGGCACTCTCCCCAGTCGCAGACTGAGGTTGAAGACTCGTTGCAGCGGCTCCCCAAGTTCAGCAGCACACGCCTTTAGCATCCTAGGACACACCTTGTCTGGGCCTGCTGCCTTTCTGGGGCGAAGATTCCTCAGTTGTCTCCTGACCTGATCCACTGTGACACTGGGAGATGTTTGGGAGGAGGGGAGGGGGGGAGATGTCTTGCTGCTGAGAGAGGGATTGGAGGAGGGGGGTGTCATGGTGTCAGGAAGGGGGGGAAGCGAGGGAGGTAGGAGAGTGGGGATTGGACTCTGTAGTGAAGGTGAGGGTGGGGGGGGGGTTGTGGGCTGGTCAAACCTGTTGAAGAAGTTGTTGAGTTCGTTTGCCTTCTCCACAGTCCCCCCCCACTGTGCTTTTCTTGGTGTTGTGGCCTGTGATGGTTTTCACACCATTCCAGACCTCCCTCATATTGTTCCTCTCCAACTTCTGTTCCACCTTCCTCCTGTAGGTGTCCTTTGCTTCCCTCAGGCAGCGTTTCACCTCCCGCTGTGCTGCTTTCATCTCCTCCTTCACTTTGCTCCTGAAAGCCTTCTTCTTCATGTTGAGGACAGCTTTGACTTCCTGTGTTACCCACGGTTTGTTATTAGGATAACACCGTACCGTCTTAGCAGGGGCGACCGTGTCCACACAAAAGTTGAGGTAGTCTGTAAGACAGTGTGTCGCCCCCTCTATGTCCTCACCATGTGGGCTCAGGAGCACATCCCAGTCTGTGGTGTCATAACAGTCCCTCAGAGCATCCTCCTTTTCTGGGGTCCATCTCCGGATGGAGCGCGTTGTGACAGGCTGCCTTTGGACGAGGGGTGTGTATTGTGGCTGTAGGTAAACCAGGTTGTGGTCTGACTTCCCTAGTGGGGGGAGGGGGGTGGCTCTGTATGCATCTCTCACATTAGCATATAGTAGGTCAATTGTCCTGTTGCTCCTTGTGGGACAATTCACTAGCCTAGTTACTGCATATTATTGGTTGTTGCTGTGGGTTCCCCACTGTGTTGGTTTTTCCTTGTGTTTTTCAGCAGATGATGAAATAGATTTTCAGTATGTTTTCTCTCTTCCTCTCCATCTATTTCTCTTCTTCTCTATTTTTCCCTCTTCTTCTGTTAACTTTCTCCCCAGCTTATCTTTTTTCTTCTTTCCTGACCCCCGTTCTGATTCTAATGACTCAAAATAAAGTAAAATCATCATCAAATATGACTATCAAGTGGACCAGTATAGCAAAAACCATAATGGTGGCAGAGGCCACAGAGCCAAGTGGAGGATTTTCAACGTTCAAACCAGATAAAAAACAGAAATTAAATGGTGTTAAAAGCCATGAATTAAGGCAATTCATTCACAACATAATTACAAGTTTTACTGGACGTTAATATTTTTCTCTTTTTTCAGTGCAAAACAAACTAACAGTACACATGATGCTGGCAAGTTAAAATGTCAGTGTCTTTTATAGATAGCATGTCTAGCATCATAGTTTTATAGATCACGTAGTCAGGGTAAAAACTCCATCTCTGATTATTATTGTACATGACTGTGACATGCAGTGGCCTCAGCATCATGATGAAGGCGACCGGAGGAGATAGTTTGGTAGACATCGATGTTTTGCCGATGAAGGCTCATGTAGCGGTCCTCTTTGTCCTAAACAACAATTTACACTGTCATTTACATTTAATTAAAGTGCAGCTTAAAACACAGACATAATGCACTGCAGCCTCGGCACAATTAAGTGTAAAACAGAACTATGGAAAACTCACAAACATCTGGCGAGTTTCAGATCCTGTTAAGTTAGTTAGACCTGATCTGTTTTCTCTGTTAGGATAAAAACATCAGAGGTCATGGGGTGAAAAATACCTCAAAAACAAGACTCGCTATGTCTACAACTAATGTGTGGTGTTTGAAAAGAACCTATGAGATACTTTGAACACCACAGTGGCTGCTGTATGCAGTAATGTGCTCAAGTGATTTCAAAGGGTCATTTCATGAGTTTAAGTGCGTCAGTAAAAGTTTTCACCTGCGAGGATTTCTCCTCAGGCTGTAACCACAGGTTATCACAGCCACACTGATGAGTGAAGCAGCAGCAGAAATGATGGGAACTGTAGCCATGAACTTCATGCCAGAAGAATCTCCATCGTCTGTTGAATGTTGCCACACACACACAAAAAAACTTCATTTTGAAAACATGAAAAGTCACGAAATTTGCATTAACCTGTTATATTAAAGTGGAAAACATGTTTATCTTTTCATTACATTAGAGTTACAATTGCATCATTCAAACATTTCACTGATGAAATAACACCAAAGTTGTGATTGGAGCAGTTTTATAATGAAATTTTAAACAAATTAGCCAGAAGAACAGCTTAAAAACATTCCAGATGTTCATCTCCTGACTGAAACCTTTCATTAATCCGCTGCAGGCGGGAATGACGACCTCAAACCATGTATGACAGAAAAGAAAGTGTTAACGCAGTTCCAAACATCCACCTTGAATCTGCGGTGTGGGTATAAATAGAAAATGTTTTTACCTCTCACAGTCACACTGAGATGGAGAACATACAATCCACCACGAAATCCACACTCACAGGTGTAGTTCCCACTGTCTTCAGATGTTAAGTTGAGCAGGTGGAGAAACACAGTCTCATTTTCTTTGATCAGTGTGAACCTGGAGTCACAGCCATGAATAAAGCCTCGGTCGTAACGATAGAGCAGACGACGCTGTTCTCCTCGGCTCCTCTCTGTGCTGATCTCACACAGTATCATCACAGTAACATTCAGAGTTGTTTTGCTGCATATTTGAGTGGAATCGGGTTTCTTTCCAATTGTCTTCACAAGAGTCTCTATAAATTGTTCCAGTTAAAATGAAACAAAATCGGGATTATAGTTTCTATATATTTGTTGTTGTGGGAAAATCAATCACATATATTATTTCACTAACCTAACTAAAGCTTTCTTCTTAAACACCTGGCTTTACAGCTTTTCTTTTTTAATTATATATATTTACCTTCACTGCTAAAAACCACAAGCAGAAGCAGGAGAAAGCAGAGTTTCCGTGCAGTCATGCTGGTGAGGAAGTAACTGTGGCTGACAGTGTGAGGTAGACTACATTGAAAGCAGGAAGACTTGCACCCTCCTTATTTCACCTCTTGTGTCTACACTGAAACTTTTACTATGTCTAAAATAGAAGTGCATAAAAGTGGAAGGACAGTAGAAGGTAAACCACCAACATTGTTTAAGCCAGACTGATCTCTCTGTTTATCTGGATGGACATTGTGTTCAAATTATGATGAGATGTTTGTTCAAAAACAAAACTAGTCTGATACAAAGAGTCATGTTTGCCACAGTTTATTGTGTTTGTATTGTATTAAATCTGAGAGCCTGAGTTGGAGTATTATGACTGAATGGTCTCCATTACTGGGAAACAACTATCCAGTGTGAAAAGATGGACGTTTATTATAATATATGAATATTATTATATTAGTATGTCACCTAAAGTTTTATATACTTTAAAATGTTTCATAGAGCTTTATTATCCACTCCCACAGTTCCTGCGCTTCTTGCTGAGCGTGTCTTGTTGTCGTGTTGATGGTTCACTGAGATGATAGTCTGGTAGGAATCACTCGATGGCTGCTGAAGGTTTGTATAGGGCTGATCTGGCTCATCGTCATCCTTTAGAAAAGTGAAATATTTTAGGTATTAATCAAGTTCAACCCGGTCTACCCACACACTCTATTGATCTTTAAATCTCTCCATCTGTTGCCTGGATTATTTAATGTTTCTGCTCATTTCTGTAAGAGCTTCTTCACAAAATAAAGGACACTGAAGTTGGCACTAATAGTATTATAACACTAATCTGTAATTATCTATATAAGTAACATCCTAAAACATAAATGTACATGTTTTACCAAGTCTGCCAGAGCTCATATTATATTTTTACATGCTGTAGTGCCATTTTTGGGAGCATTTCAAGTTGATATACATCAATACAACCATTATAGCCCAAATTCTAATTATATGTCTGCATTAAGTGCACAGTAATTACATAAATTGCAAAAAAATGCAATAAACTACCAAAAAATTGAAAATCGTTTTTGTTTTTTAACATATATTTCTAGTTAGAGAAATTTAAGAGGCTTATCTCTCAAAACTGTAAATACAAAATAGTTGCACAAAATAGTTTCCCACCACAGGAAATTTATTTTGAGTGTCTTCATAGTTTTATTTCTGAAACACACCAATTTTTATATAATGCAGGAAAAACAAAAATAAATATTATAATGCAAAATTAATCATCAAAATAAACTATTTCCCGCAGTGCAATATGAGTTCTAAGCATCCCAGAAACGACACAGAAAGTCATAAAGTCAAACATAACTTTTAAAAACACCAGTATAGGCTCATAAGGCCCTGATGGTAAAAAACTACATTTCTGCAAACTTTTAACTAGCTGCTGCAATAAATTGCTCACCAAACCGTTGGGATTTTCAGGTACAGACACTCCAGATGTTCCTGACCTTAAGCAGCCACGTTGATAAGAAAGGATGTCAGCATTAGTGTAACACTATTCACATTCAAACAGAGAAAAATCAAGTAAGAACATCTACATTTATATTATCTTCTCTCTTAATAATGATAATTATTTTTGGAAGGATAAAAAGTGTTCATTCTAGACATGATGTTTAACATACACCGAATTCTCATTTATTGAAATGTGATGTTTCCTTTTACTTTCTCTACATCTATATCATCTTTGAATTACTGCAGCAAAAATAGTCTCACCCATTACTTTTCCTCCAGTAGATAAATCCCACGATAACTCCAGTTATAAAGATGATCACAACACCGGGCAGATAAACGGAAAAAGATTTGTCTGCTGAAGTGTGGGCCTCGTTTGTGTCTAAATCATTGAAAAGATGCATTTGTCAGTAAAATCATATACTTTCATTTCCTGGAAATCAAAACACAAATCAAACACAGTTTACGTCTACTGAAACTCTGAGTGAAGTAATGAAACCCCAGTTTTATAACCACAGAGCTTTAAATATTGTCACTGTACTCTTTTCTTTTGTCTTCTTCTTCTTTTGCATCTTTTCTGAATATTACTATGAACTGAAATTGGTCCAACTGCTTATATACATTCACTGGCCACTTTATGAGGTATACTTGTTCAGGGTGTAACACAAATATTTCAGTGTTCATTTCATTTGTCAATCACATGTCAGCTTCATCTTCCTGGTTAAATAAAGGTTAATAAAATAATAAAATGTCAGCAAATCAATGCTCAAACAGAGCAACATGGCACATGTTACTGGTCCCAGTGCTTCACAAACTGCTGATCTGCTGGGATTTTCACACACAATCATCTCTGTTCACAGACAATGGTCTGAAAAATAGAAAATATCCAGTGAGCTGTGATTCTCTGGGTAAAAATGCTGTTTACACATCAAACCTTGAGGCAGAGCGGACCACACTGGATATCACTGCTGTCCTCTAACAACAGCAAGCTGAGGCTACAGTTTGCAAGTCTGGACAACAGAAGACTAAAAAAACGATGCCTTGCCCGATGAGTTGATTTCTAACAGTTCAGACTGCTGGTGGTGTAATGCTCTGTGAAGGATTTTCTTTGCAAACTTTGGACCCTGTAGTGACCACTGAGCATCATTTAAACACCACAGCCTGCCTGAAGGTTGTTGCTGACCACATTCATGTCTTTATGCCCAAAAAATACCCATCGTCTGATGGCTGCTTCCAGCAGGATACCACACCATGTCACGGCGCTCAAATCATGTACGGCCTGCGCAGTCACCAGATCTCAATCCAGCAGAGCACCTTTGGGATGTGGTGGAACGGAAAGTTTGCTTCAAGTAAGAGCAGCTGACGAATCTGCAGCAACTGTGTGATGATGTAATTTCAATATGTCTTGAGAATCTTTGAGGAATGTTTTTAGCGCCTTGTTGTGCCACAAAAAATGAAGACATGTTTGATGGCTGAAGGTGGTCCAACTCGGTTCAAAGATGTACCTGATAAATGAGTCAGTGAGAGTATTTAAACTGCTGTAAGTGAAAATAAGAAGAAAAGAAATGAACAAATTACAAGAATAAAAAACACATAAGCAGGTCAATACAATGCTAACACAGTGCTGAATAACTGTGTCAGATAAAGAAACCAAAATGCATTTACCTTCCACAGTGACACTGATATGGACAATATATGTCCCTTCAGTGTTTGTACACTCACAGGTGAAGTTCCCACTATCAGCTGGTGTTAAACTGGTCAGCTCCAGAAAGGCAGTCTGATTTTCTTTTGTTATTGAGAACCTGGGGTCACATTCCTGAGTAACGTTCTCTCCGTGTCGATACAGCAGATGACACTCTCCTCCTGTGTCCCTCTGTCTTTTGATCTTACAGATAATCAAAACAATAGTAGTCTGACTTTCCTTGTTGCAAATCCGAGTGACATCGTGTTCTCTCCTGACTGTCTTCACAACAGTCTCTGTAAACAGGGACAGCAAAATACGGTAAATACAAGATTCAGCCTGTGTCAGAGAGGACTTTAGTTTCTATATTTTGTGAATGTTAAACCATCTTTTTAATCCCATAATAATGTGTTTAGTTTAAACTAAAAGCAAGGAGGTTATAAATTTAAAAATATTAATAATGCATAATGAAAATAGTTTCCTTGTATTACCTTCAGCATCATGGGACACAGCTAGTGGTAACAGCAAAATCAAGCAAAGTTTTGATACGTCCATGCTTGTTAACATGTCTGTAAGCCACCGACAGTGAAGAGGAAGATGTGCGGAAAGAAACAAGCTGAAGCTTTCCTGGCTAAGCAGACGTCAGACTGTTGCCCTTCACGGGGCAAGTGTGAAATGATGTAAAAAGGAAGTGTACTGACAGGACTTTCATATTAAAAGGCTGTAAAGTTGAAACACTGTGCGAGCTCCCACACAAAAAGAAAACAAGCTAATTTTTCTTTATCACAGAGGAATTATTACACTGCTAACTGTCATGTTCGCTGAAACTGAAGGATGGATAATATTGTAAAAGTAACAACAAAACTACCATTTATCATAACATTATAAGCATTTTAAACTAAAATAGCGTGTTACGTCATCAAACCGCTTCATCCAATCACTCAGATACTTACAAAGTTTTGACCGCATTACCTTTAAAATTTGTACGAAGATGAGCATAAAATGAATAAAACTGACATGCTTGCATTTGTTGTGTAGTGCAACAGGTGTATGTGGCTGAGGGATTCCCATGATGCAATGCGTATTTCTTCTTCAGTCACCTTTCCTACTCACTGTGTGTTAATGCAGCTCTCTGCATTGAATCGAATTGAATTGAATTGCATTGCATTGAATTGAATTGCATTCCTCAAGGCCCAGGCTGCTGCTGGCAGCAGGTGCTGCCATTGAGCTCGACACATACCTCGGAGAGGCCCCAAGCCCTCGTGAAGACAGTCCTCTGAAGTACTGGGGTGTCAACAAAATCAGGTTCCCCACTTTGGCTAAAATAGCCTGTAAATAGCTCTCAGCCCCATGTAGCAGTGTGGACAGTGAAAGGCTTTTTAGCTCAGTGTCACACATTATAGATGAAAACAGAAACAGTCTGACTGCTGATGATGCAGAAAAGCTACTTTTCTTAAAAAACCCTGCCACTCACTGTTTCTCTCCATTTAGTGAGTCATCTTAGACTTGATGTTAATACCTACCTCAGTTGCACTGACTGCCACAGTTCTATGTCGGTGGATGTTGTTAGTTTATTCACATATTGTGCACTAAATGGCAAAGATGTTTATTAATGCCCCTTGTGTTGTCCAAAGCGGCAGAGTTTAAAATAAACTGAAAAATACTTGAGTTGCACTGTCACTGTTTAAATTTTTTTATAATTATTTATTCTGTAATATGTTGCATACAACATGCTTTTATTTTAAATAAATGTTCTTAATTCCAAACCAGTCCCTTGTTTGTTTGTTGTTAAATTATAGGACTAAAGCTGTTACCTGTAAATTTAAATCATGTTTTTATTAAGTACTCGGTATCAGCGAGTACTGAAATGCAAGTACTCGTACTCGTTTCCAAAAAAGTGGTATCGGTGCATCCCTAATCTGAGGTAAACATTTTGCTTTTCATTTGACCCCTGACCTGTCTGCTGTAATGCAGGAGGCAGGTTTATGACCTATACTGCAGACAGACACCACAGGAAGCCTTCCTCCATGTTTTCTTTACAGTAATTGATTCAGCCAGTTTAAGTCTCCTTTGTTTTTGTGCATTAGATCACTGTGTGGGTTGTGTTGAGTGGTTATGTATTTGTAAGTAGCCATTATGACTTGACTAGTGGTGTTTATCTCTTTTAAGGGTCTAGTATCATCAGTTAATTAGTTTTTACTGTTTGGATAATTATAACCATCATAATCAACCGAATCATCTCAACACGTATTTGCTCAAAAATGTATTTATTACCACAAACATGTATTTAATTATCAACAAAAGGAAAATCAACAGTTTCTAGAACTCCAACAGGGGCAGGACTTGGAGGTACTGGGATTTCAGGAGGCAGCAGAATGGTACACTGGTCAGTGTCATTATTATTGACCTGTGATGGTGGATGGCCTTGGAGGGAGCTGAGAGGTAACTCAGACCTCTTGTCTTCAGGACACATAAAGCAAACATACTCCTTCTCAGCAGCTGGAGACTTAGAGACATCCCAACTCATCAGCCTCATGCGTTTGGGCATCAAATGTTCCTCTTCATCATTAACAGAAAAAGCAGTAGAATATCTGCGCTTTCTGCAGAGACCTACCTCTGCAGTGGGTGGAGGTCTCGGAGGCAGAGGAACATCTCTAGGACACATGAAAAACGTCACGTCATCATCCAGGGATGAACGATCGTTTTTCAAATCTGGATGCATGATCTTGTCTGTGTCCTTTGCATGAAAGCTGGCATCAGCAGGTGGAGGATTTGAAGAAACTGGTACATCAGAACTCATCAGCCTCATGCGTTTGGGCATCAAATGTTCCTCTTCATCATTAACAGAAAAAGCAGTAGAATATCTGCGCTTTCTGCAGAGACCTAACTCTGCAGTGGGTGGAGGCACTGGTATTTCAGGAGGCAGCAGAATGGTACACTGGTCAGTGTCATTATTATTGACCTGTGATGGTGGATGGCCTTGGAGGGAGCTGAGAGGTAACTCAGACCTCTTGTCTTCAGGACACATAAAGCAAACATACTCCTTCTCAGCAGCTGGAGACTTAGAGACATCCCAACTCATCAGCCTCATGCGTTTGGGCATCAAATGTTCCTCTTCATCATTAACAGAAAAAGCAGTAGAATACCTGCGCTTTCTGCAGAGACCTAACTCTGCAGTGGGTGGAGGTCTCGGAGGCAGAGGAACATCAGTAGGACACATGAAAAATGTCACGTCATCATCCAGGGATGAACGATCGTTTTTTAAATCTGGATGCATGATCTTGTCTGTGTCCTTCGAATGAAAGCTGGCATCAGCAGGTGGAGGACTTAGGAGCTCACATGCAGGTGCGCTGATAGGTCGGAACATGAAAGCGGGAACTTCATTGTCCAGAGCACAACGGTCTGCACTGGGTGAGTGTGGGAGCTTCTCCTTTGCCTGTGGAGGAGGCAGACTTTGACTTTGTGTTGCAGAGGAACATTCAAGTCATCTGACGTTTTGCTCTGTTACATATTATTATTGTTGTTGTTGGATTTTTCTTTAAAAATTCACACGTTTTAATGTTTAGAAACAGACACAGTGAAGGGTAACTTACCACAGCTCGAGCCATTTTAGGCGTCTGTCAAGGCAAAGACGCAGGATTTGGTTTCTCTGTGTAAGATTACAGGACAGTTGTCAGTTTCATTTTCAAGTCAGTTGGATAAATTCATATCAAACTTCTCAAACTGTATCATTAAAGCATTGTTTAGGTGGACAAATATGAAAGATATGAAGATAAAAACAGTAACAGCTGGCAATCAAGGGAAAACAACCTTACGAAAAAGGTCTTAATCATTATTGTTTTAAAGTAAATCTTTCAGTCCTTACTTCAGTGATTGTTTGAAGTCTCTGTGCTTGTTGTCAGTCGCAGATTTGTGTAAAATATTTGCAGTTTGTGAATAAAGTTTGCAGGAGCTCCAAAGTTTGTCTGTTCAATACCAAAGTAATGAGGAGACTGAGTGCAGGTTTGGAATCCTCAGTGACAGAAGAATGCAGCAATGTTTGAATTTGAATTTGTTATTGTTTTATTAACAACAACTACCAGGATCATACCATAGCAACACAGTGATGCCCAATCAAATGTCAGGTACAAGGGATAGCCCACATACACATCCAACAGCACAGTAAAGCCATGGGCACCAATGCCACCAGTCAGGCCTTAAAAATACCTGAGTTATATAACAGCACACTGACAGTGTCTCATCCAAAAATATAAAATGTATAAATACAGTTAATATCATTTTCATTTAAATTTTATTTAATTCTCTTCATATACGGCCAAACAGATGTCTCAAGTCGTCACTGTTACAACATAGATAAACATGAACATGAAATCCATTATTTAATTCTCTTCCATTCACTCCAGTTCAATTCAATAGCTATATAGATGGATAGACAGATACTGTATTATATACTATATTGATTCCAAATGGAGAATTAATGTGTTATATCACCAGGATAATGAATTCAAGTAGTACAATCTCCAATAAACAGACAACACAGTTCAAGTTCAAAGTGCAATATGTGCAGGATCCAGGCTTTATATTGTAAGATGCAAAATGTTTATATATACATAATATTGTTGAAAAACTAAAGAAAGTTAAAAATCAAAATAAGTTTATTGTCACTGTGGCTGACGTGATTGCAATATGAACCCGGAAGCAGACAAGGGAGAGATGGAACTGAATCTTAACAAAAAAACAAACCATTTATTAGGTTGAAAAACACGAACACAAAACAAGGCCCAGCAAACAGGGGCGGAAACTAAAACCTATACTGGGAATAACTCGGTATGACTATGACAACTATGACAAGAAAACATGAACATGAATCCGAGGAGGTGCATGCGAGAAACTCTGATGAAAAAACATGAACATGAACATGGACCTAAACAGAATCAGGAGATAACCTGAAACCTGGAATAACGTGAACGGAGGAAAACGCACCAACACTGCCCAGAGGAAGACAGCGGACTTAAACACACAGAAGAGAAAGGAGGGAAGTGGAAACACAGCTGACACAAATGAACCTGACACCACAGGGGAAGCAACATGAAACACACTGAACATGGAAACACAACCCTTTCATAATAAAAGACGAAACAAGGAGAGACGTGGACGTGTGATGGGCTGAGTTGCCAAATGGCTGGTAGGCTTTTAGCTAGGCTTTAGCTTCAGCCAAGTGGAAGCTAAATTGGCTAGTCATTCATATGTAAATTAGGTTGTTACCTGAGAATTCTGGAGGGGAGTGGGGGTGTGTGAATGATTGCTGATTTCTAACTGCCAACTGCCTCTTTGTTTGTCTGGGGGGGAGCTGCTAAAAGCGGTGAACTTCCTTTTGTGTTCGTCTTGATGCATTCTCAATCATCCAGGAAATTAAATCTCCAAAAGTCACCAACTTGGAGTGGTTAGTTTCCTGAGCCACGAGGAAACTTGTGTTTCAGTTTGCCATCTTAGGGAGAAATCAACACACATGGGTGTATTTCCTTTGTTGCTGAGATTTATTGATAAAAACAGTACAAAAAAACCAACCATTTGTACACATATTTACAAATAATAATAAAAAGCGAGTGAGTACATTTCAACATTTTCAGCAATCACTCACAATCCTGGCACTGCCATGGTATCTGTAGTCTGCATTTACCACATGTGTATCTGTAGCAGTGAACACATCGCACAGTGGCATGATTGTTCTTGCATTTGTGTTTGACCTGACACATGGCTCTTTTTCCAGGGCTAGGTGTGGAGGGTTGTGTCCAAAGCAACTGTTCTTTTCTTGCCTTCTTCCCAGCTACATGAGAGTGAGCCAGCTCTCTTGCAAGCTCCACCAGGAAGTCCACCCGTCTTTCCTTCGTCCCGGTGCATGCTTGATACAGCACATCCTGCGGAGCTCCATAGGATAATTCTAAAAAATGCTTTAGTTCCTCACATTTTAATGCAACCCACTGAATTAAAGCTGAAACTACATCTGAGTTGTATCATTTCAAATTCATTGTTGTAATTTACAGAACCAAAGTTAGAGAAAGTTGTTTCTGTCCAAAGTCTTATAGACATAACTGTATGATTTTCAGTGATTTCAAGGACAGCTGAAGATAAAAAGTATTCAACAAGGAGAGACCAGGAATTAGTGACGTGCAGAGTTTGAATAAGAAGCTGTAATTAGACTGAATGCAAGACGAGAGTAAAGCCATGGCAACAGCAGGAAGTGGAGCAGGACCTGCGTGTGTCCATGAAGCTCGATGTTTTTGTGCACAGATCACATGCAGTCTGAAATGTTGTGCAGTCCAGACTGTATATTTTGCTGAGTGAAATACAAAAGCTTCCTTCATGGATGGAAAAGAAACTGTTTCAGTGTCAAATGAAACACTTTCTGTTGATTTCAACTCCCAGAACTGAGTTCAGCTGAGCTCCACGGTGCAACAATTAGACTCCACTATGTTTCCTCTGTTTTGTAACAGCAACAGGCTGTTTAGGGCAAGATTTGCTAAAAGGCTCAAAACAGCGCTTACAGACATGGTTCGTTTTTTGGGCCAATTACAAAAGTTCTGCTGTTTTCTAAACACAGGAGATGTGAGTTCAAATCTATAAAACACAAAAATAAGACATGCTTATTTGTATTAAATATCTGGATAATGATCTGTAGATGTTAAAAACATTAATAACACAGTTTGAATGTCCAGAATTGGGTCTTCATCAGGGTCACAAAAATCTTTGAGATTCTGTCTCTGACACACAATCCTGTCGCTGCGCTCGATTTGTAAACACTAACAGCTCTTTGACTCCAGAACCCAGTTTGTGTTGGTGCGAGGCATTAGTGGATCTCTCTCTTAGAGTAGAGTTAGAGTTACTACAGTTTCTTAGGAAACTGAAGAAGGCCCGTCTCCCTCCTCCAGATTCCCGTGCAAATGTCAGACAATTCAAAATCCTGTTTGACTTTATAAAGGAGACACAAATGTGCAACAATCTTGACAGAGTGCCACAGTGTCACAGACAGTTGCACTGCCTTTGATGAGAAACACTGAGTGATAGTAAAACTAAACAATCACTGCAACACACTGATACAGGAGAAGTTGTGGTTGTTCTTTTCATTTGTCCTGTTGTGTAGTTTGGCTGTAGTATGCCCCCCACCCACCCCACTTTCAAGAAGCCAGCTGTATGATCGTCCACATTAAGAGAAGGAGTTAAAAGTGGGAGTCAAAACCTCCAACTTAAAGTGGAACATTAATGTCACACAAATGCAGACACAGACTCAGTGCCATTTTTATATTGTTAGATTCAGAGATTTTATTGAAGTTCTCAGTTATATTAGGGACATACAGAATGCTTTCTAATGGAATAAGAGGAGAGAGTGAAGCAACTGTGCCACCCTAAGGACCATGGAGTGGGATTAATGATCAGTTGTGCTCATTTGATACCAACTAATGTGTGTTGGGTGCATTGTGAGCGCCGTCCAGGAGCGAACCAAACCCCAAGACTGGCAATTGGGACATTGAATGTCACCTCTCTGGTGGGGAAGGAGCCTGAGTTAGTGCGTGAGGTTGAGAGGAACCGGCTAGATATAGTCAGGCTCACCTCAACACACGGCTTGGGCTCTGGAACCAGCCTCCTGGAGAGGGGCTGGACTCTGTCTCAGTCTGGAGTTGCCCCTGGTGAGAGGCGGCGGCCTGGGGTGGGTATCCTGGTGTCCCTTCAGCTTGCTGCCTGTATGTTGGGGTTTCTCCCAGTGGATGAGAGGGTTTGTTATCTGTGCCTCCGGGTTGGGGTTCAGAGTACCCAGCCTTCTTGGAGTCCCTGGGTGGGACACTGGAGGGTCCTACTGGGAGACTTAAATGCTCATGTGGGCAACAACAGTGAAAGCTGGAGGGGCGTGATTGGGAGGAATGGACCCCAGGACCTGAACCCGAGTGGTGTTTTGTTATTGAACTTCTGTGCAAACCACAGCTTGGCCATAACGAACACCATGTTCGAACATAAGAGTGTCCATAAGTGCACGTGGCACCAGGACACTCTAGGCCACAGGTTGGTGATTTGTTGAGTCTTCTCAGTTTGTGCTAAATCATTGAGTTGATTCTCAGTACTGTTCATTAGAGTTCCTGACCTGTTCTTTCCTCTACCTAGATTTCCTGGACGCGTCCCTGACCCTGTGTGGATTGCCTGTTGCTGGATTGGCATGAGAGTGTAACGGTGTGAGGGTGAGTGGCTGAAGAGGAGTGAGCGTGCGAGCCTGGAAGAGGTGAGTGTAACACAGACGATGCGACGAGGAGCACAGGCAGACAGGAGGGGACACAGCTGGAACTAATGGGCATAACGAGACACAAACCTACAAAGTAAAACAGGAAACTCACAGGCTGTTTCACAATACCAACTTGGGGACACGAACAGAACACAGAGGAAAGACACAGGTAGGGACAATAGAAACACTAAACACACAACTCAAACCCTAAGAACAAATACAAAACAGCAGAAACTGGAAAATAATACCAACAAACTCAAAACACTGGGTCAATGACTCAGGACCACGACAGATCTGCCCTGTTTCACACTTAACACTTTGTGCCCACAGAAATTGGGCGCACCCACAGAAACGCAAAGCAGGAGATGAAGCATCGCTGAATATGTTTCCAAATCAACTTCATTCTAAGCCAAAGACTAGAAAATATGGTGAAGCATATTTTACATGTTTTTTCCTGTGTAATAATATTCAACATTGCTATCAATACCTACCTCGGCACTTGTGCAGGTGAAACCAAAGGGAAGATAATCACACCGTGACGCCTCTGCCTTTGTAAATGGAGGGACAGTAACTGCATGTGTGTATGTAAGCGTGTAAAACCTGCAGATAGTCAGATTAACAGTATTTTGTCTCTATCTGCCATTCTGCAATTCATCTCATGTAAAAAATAATGCGCGCACGTGACGTGAAAAAAAGGCACATATCTTTGACGTTGCGTGACCAACTCTGTATTCCTCGTCTTCACGTAAACGCAAAAAAGGAGTTTTAAAAAAATCTCAGTTTTCGGTGATTCAAAACGCCGTTTACATGTGGATGAACAACAGGTTCTCACTCCCAACTCGTCAAACGTGTGACGCATGGTCAGGCTCCCTCTGCTTCACTTATGGACGCGCAGGGTACCCCCCTCGCGTCGGGAATTGACGTGAAGGGTCCTCCGATTGAAGAGATTGCCACGGAAGTGCCTGTTGTCGGTATATTTAGACATTTTCCAAATCACATTGTAGTGACGTATACAGAACACAACAAATTATATAATGTAAACAACTACCTGAAAAACAGGTAGAACGATACTTTTGTATCGTTTATTGCATTTACGGAGGGAGTGATGTATGCTGGGTAATGGCACAGCTAGCTACTGGGTGACTTTATTCACCCGCTTCGGCTGTTATCAGTCCATACAATGGGCGTTATTAGCACAAATCAGTCCCATAGATATGGGCCATCTCCTGCTAGATTGTTCAGAAGGTTGTTCTCATCCATCCAGATGGAGGATCACTAACAGGAGCGTGGAAGACTCCAGAATCCACTCTGGCTGGAATCCGGTGGATATGCAGTGTGTACAGGTAAAACCATTTAAACGGACAGCATTTATAGAATGACTATTAACCCTTTAGAGCCGATCGGAGCGGGAACGCTCTGTTATGCGTAACTATTTTTAAATCCCAGTAGCACTGCAACCACGTAAGCTAGCGCAAATATTTTTTTTGCATATGAAACCGGAGGAGTTGTACTTACATCTTATGCCATCAGCTTGTCCTAGGTCACGGTTTCCTTCCACATAAAGCTTTGCAAAAACTGCATAAAAAGCGCTTGCAGGAACAAAAACATAATATTCCAGAAACACGCTTTACCGATCCGATCAGCTGTCCATAACACTTCCTACGTTGGAATAGACGTCAGCGCGAACTTTTGCATTTCCGCCATTACCTGCCCGAAACCGGAAGTGACGTCATTTTCGCGGAAATGTAGTCTTTTTTGCGATCAGGGCCTCAGGGCCTATACTGGTCTTTTTAAAAGTTATCTTTGACTTTATGACTTTCTGTGTCGTTTCTGGGATGCTTAGGACTCATATTGCACTGCTGGAAATAGGTTATTTTGATGCATATGCTGCTTTTTTGCAAATTTGCAGTATAATATTTATTTTCGTTTTTCCTGCAGTGTATAAAAATTGGTGTATTTCAAAAATAAAACTACGAAGACACTCAAAATAAATTTCCTGTGGTGGGAAACTATTTTGTGCAACTTTTTTGTATTTACAGTTTTGAGGGATAAGCCTCTTAAATTTCTCTAACTACAAATATATGTTAAAAAATCAAAAACGATTTTCAATTTTTTTGTAGTTTATTGCACTTTTTTGCAATTTATGTAATTACTATGCACTTAATGAATACATATTATTAAAATCTGGGCTATAATGTTTGTATTGATGTATAGCAACTTGAAACGCTCCCAAAAATGGCTCCACAGCATGTAAAAATATAATATAAGCTCTGGCGGACTTGGTTCTATGGTAGGTCTTAAAGGGTTAAAAGTCAGCGAGTGTCAGTAATGTTAATGTGGTTATGTTAGTAATACACCGAGTGCTAATATAACAGCTTTAAGATGCATTTGTAGATATTATTACGTGTTTTACCGTCTTTATGGTGCTAGCTTAAAGTTACGGTGTAAACGTTAGCTTATATTAGAGGAAAGCTGTTACTGTTTAAACGATGTTAGCACAGAAATATTAGCTTCTGTTATGACTGATGAAGTTACTAGTTAATAAAGTTTTCAGTAAAGTGATTAATCGCAGCCACAGACTGACAGCAAATATCTCGATTAGCTTCAGTGCATCTGTAATAAATATGTGCAAGTTTCAGTGCTTCGTTTAAACTGTATGATACTTACACTCACCCAGGGTCAGTGTAAAATACAATCCTAGCTGTGTGAACAAAGCCTGGCTCCTTTAATCCTGCATGACAAACCTCAGGATGCAGGTTATTATTACTCTTTCCTGCTGGCACACCTGTCACACCTGAGAGTCAGCTAGAAACGTACAGTGTAGTGTGCATCATGCAAAGACTGCCAGACTCTGTAATACTGCAAATGATCAGTGACTCAGGTTAACACTAAACTTTAAATGGCACCTCTGTGTCTCTGTGTGCTGAACATTTAGGATTGAGTCAGGCTGCATTACTGGTGTCAAGCCAGCCTCCAATTCGAGACTTGCAGTCAAGCCAGCCTCGAGTTTGTTTTTGCGTATTCAAAGTATTACGGGAATGGATGTGGAAACCGGATTTCAAAATAAAAGCCAACTTCGAGTGAATTAACAGATATGTTAAGAACATAATAACATATAATTTAGGCTTTTTTTTATTTTACAAACTCTAATGAACGATCTATATGACACAGCCTTGTACCCTAATTGTGCCCTGTCACTATCAAGGCCATCTTATTTTGGATTTCAAAGTAAAAGCCCTGTGAATCTTCATTTTTGAACTACTCTTTCAATGACTTCATAATGCTCTTAAAAGCAAAAGTCGTATTTCCTTTTTTTTTTTTTTTTTTTTGGCCTGTCCCGTTTGGCTCTTTTTCATCAGAATTGTTGTCTAAAGGCAAAGAAAGATGCCCAACGGATTTACTTTACCAAACTGACCATCCCAGCCTTGCCGTAATGGTCCATTTGATTCACCTTTTATTGTTTATTTTATTTTCACTTACTGAATACGGGACAGACTTGAATGGAGGAAAGAAGGGGAGAAAGAAAGAGGGAAAGAGAAACAGCTGAGAAGAGGGACGGGGGAGAAGGGCAAAAGACAAAAACCAACAGAACGGGCAGAGAAAGAAAAAAAAATGCATATATCAATCACCTGGATCACCTGCTGAGAAAGAAAAAAGAAAGCAAGCAGAAGAGAACAAGAGTAATAGAATAAACAACATCACAATGATATATGGGAATATGACAGTAAATACTAAATGTTAAACATTATTGTGCAGCACATAAGATCAACAGAACACAGTGTGCTTTGAGGTAGGAGCCAAAAAGGGTGTAGTTTGTGGGTGTGATCACCCGTGTGTACACCTGTGAGCATGGACGCGCTTGTTTTTTGTTTTTTTAAAAGGTTCCTTCATGTAATAATCTGCTAGAGGGTGTGGGGGGGCCACAGCCCCGTCCTCCAGGACATGAAGCAGGTATGGAGGAGATCAAAACTCCAGACATCCAGAGGCCCCCAGAACACAAGAGACCAAGGAAGACCAACAGAGGGGCAGCCGCGCCACTGTCCCGGAAAGAGCTGAGGACAGTCCCAGATGAGGGCTCACTCAGCAGCCGCGGAGCAGAAGCCAGGGGGAGTTGCAGTGACGCGCCCGTGAGCTCCGCCGGCAGCCAGCTGTGCCTGAGTGACCGATGCTCTAAAATGAAAAATTCTTGTTTCGACAGGGTAATTCCACTTTAGATCAACAGTATACAACCCCACAGTGATACCATATCAATATCAAGTCATTCTGATTTTGCTTTCAAAAACAAAAGCCCTTTCAAATTGTCCATAATTGACCTAACTTTCATTGATTTCAAAATGCTCTAAAATGGAAGATTCCTGTTTCCACAGGGTGATTCTACCTTAGATCAACAGTATACAGCCCCACAGTGATACCATATCAATATCAAGTCATTCTGATTATGCCTTCCAAAATAAAAGAGTTTTCAAATTGTCCATAATTGACCTACCTTTCAGTGATTTCAAAATGCTCTAAAATGGAAAATTCCTGTTTCCACAGGGTAATTCCACTTTAGACCAACAGTATACAGCCCCACAGTGATACCATATCAATATAAAGTCATTCTGATTTTATTTATTAAAATTTACTGAAGTGGATTTCTTGTCTTTACATATTAATGACACAATCTTTTCTTTGTATTTGTAATGTTATGAATATAACTATTTTCATAAAAGTAACATAGGTAAATCTGTTTATCTTGGAAAACAAAACCCAGAAAACAGCTCAATACAAGGAGAGTAAATTGTAAATTCCAAAAGGTGCAGTCATGATAACATTAAAGGTGCTTTAAAGGTAAATGACAACATCACGGAAATGTGAATGAAATATGTATGAAAACGTTTCACCGTATTATGTTGCTCAAATTATCACTTTGGTGGAGACAACAGAGTACGTCTTCAAATATTTTGACACAAGCATCCAATAAGTCTGTGGTTTAACAGCACAGGAGACAATTCCACGCTTCTTCCTTTGCTTTTTTAAAGTCATTGTTGGTCATGTCAAGGCACTGTTCATGGTACTATCTTTGACAGTTGTCACATTGTATCTATTTAAAATTAAACAGACAAAGCAAAAAAAAAAACCCCATTTATACTCAAAGACTTTTACACATTTTTGAGAAATTCAAATACCCTCCAACTCACCCAGTTCATCATTGAAGGTCCTGATCCATGTGGCTTGGTCAGCGAACACATGGCACAGTTGCTGTTAGTGTCAAAAACTAAAATACAGGATCAAAACACATTAGATAGACATTTTTAATTGAAGGCCAATTCATGCATATGTTAAACTGTGTACTTAAAAATTTCTATCAATTAGACCACAGCATAAAGTGCCATTGTGCACTATAATAATACTACTAACAGAATAATACATTTCAATCTACACACGCACACATATACATTCAAAATACATATACACACACACACATTTTCTCTCTTATTCACCCCCAAACCAACCTGATGCTTGTAGTATCTCCACAGCCATCAATTTTCTTTACTCTGCCATTTTCTCTTTTGATGTTTTTAATTTCATGACGGGAAAATCTGGAAATACTTTCATCACTGCCCGTGACATCTACCGAGAAATACTCAAAATTTTAATTGTGAAAAAAAAAAAAAAATTCTGCTCAATATAAAATTTCTGATGTTTATAATCTTGCATAAACAGTATGAAAAACAAAGAGCAATAAATAGATTTAAGTCTTTATGAACACCAGGTAACTTCTAACACTCAGTTGTTGAAATGGACATCGTGGATGAATAACTATGTGATATACCTTGTAAACATAGAGAACAAAATGGACAGGGTTAAAAATAACACTCCACTCTACAGTAAGGGCCAGAGCCATGTATATTCTTTTAAGCTGATGAATAACTGAAGTAGGGAACATCTCTAGTTACTAGTTATTAGATATAGTCTGCTTCCAATGTGTGGGCAGCTGACTTCTTTTAACATCTGTTGGGCAATACTCAGTACATTCTATAAAAATGTTGTGGAGAGTCGCAACCTGTGTTATGCTAGTGCCACAGAAACTCAATAAAGTGAGTCCACAGGGTGGCCCTACAGTCTCGTAAGGTGCTGTCAGAGATGTGGATGTTTTCCAAGTTAACCACAATGCTGGACAATACATACCACCTGCATCATGATGTGCTAGCCATTCACCAGAGCGTGCTCAGTGAGAGAATGAGATTACTGATAATGCACCATTATGACACAGGAAATAATTCCCTACGGTGACTTGCTCTCTTTAAAGTATAAGTACTATCTGCAATCGCTGTGCAGCCTTAATATTTGCAAATCCTAAAAAGAGTATGTCACAAAATCTGCATGACTTAGGGCACCAAAGTATTAACCATATACTTAATTTGTGCAGTATACTGTGAAATTTAGAATTAAGATGTATTCATATCTATTACAGCTACTGTTATGGATGTGGATATTCTTCTGACCATGGCATGATGGCATGGCAAACAAGTAAGAAATTATATACAAATGTATATTATCATCACTTACCATCACCACTAATACTCCACAGCTGAAGCCATCCTTCTGCACTGGATGGGTCAAGACACCTCCCTTCCATTTAATGTCGACCCATTCTGTTTTTGCGTGGCGGGTTCTCCTCATTTTTAAGTAATCACCGCACATTATTACAAAGCAGAATACAATTTGGTATATGTCATATTTCCTAATTTTAAAAAAAAGATATTTTACAGAATTAAAGAGAATTTTATTTATTTTTTATTTATTTATTTTTTGGCCTGTCTCGTTTGGCTCTTTTGCCATCAGAATTATTGTCTTAATAATTTGTTCACCTGATAATTTTTATAATAACCGTACTGATTTATTTTGCAAATGAGACCTGGCCAAGAGGATGCCAACAGAGAAACACGCATTGTGGGGCCAGGTACAAAAAGCTTCTACAAAAATGCAGTTGTAGTAAACTAACTTGTAAAGCCTATTTGCATATAACAAAATGTGTTGAAGCCTAAGTACCTGAATTTACGTGCAGCGAGTTTAGAGTCTTCCTCCTCTGATGAACTTGGGGCAGGATCAAGGAGATAAACAGTGTGATTCACTGCATTGATGAATTGTAGCAAAGATAAATCATTAAAACAATATTAATATATCGTCATTAAAAAAATACACAGGCTTTAAAGTTATAATCTTGTTGCTTACCAGAAACTTCCAGTGTACATTTTTAATGTTAACAAACGTGACAATGGCCTGCTACTGATCGAAGTTTACCTGTCAGAAAACATTTATGTATTTCTTACAGTTTGTGGAATTCTATTAGCATTCAATCAGTAATTCTTTCTAAATGTATTTGAACATAATTATATGGACATTGGACAGTCATCTTACGTTCCGCAAGCTTTGGCGAGAAAGCTGTGTCCGATCACCAAAGAAAATCAAGCCCGCTGTGTAATGGTTCATAATGTAGATCCCCTTTTGCTCCTTTTTTGCCAGACAATGAAAAAGCCCTTCAATTACCTACGTAAAGAATTTTCATAAACACAAAGCTATGTAATTTATATAATTTAAATTGTGTTAATGATAAATAATTACATGATAATGTCCTTTTAATTGAATTACATTACACAGTCGAATTATTGTGGTTATGAGTGCTTAAATTAATCATTGATATACCTCACCTGTTAGCCACAGGTGTGGTCGAAGGGTTCGCAAATCACTGTGGCGGATAATTATGGACGTACCATGGTTTGTTGAGGGAAGCACAGAAACCACAACCTCTGTGTCTCTTTTCTTCCACAAAGACAGGACCTCCTCATTAAAGAAAAACACACTTAACATACGATCTTACCAGCTATTGGACATGATTTTGTTATTTCTAACAAAGGTTTATGGACTGTTATTAACAATATGTCTTTGGAAAATTCATTCAAAATGTATCACTCCAAGTCTTGAATGGTAAATGAACTGGTTCTTATAAAGCGCTTTTCTACTCTTCTGAGCACTCAAAGCGATTTACACAACTTGTGCATTCACCCAAGCAGATTTTTCTAAGTGTGTTCTAAGTAACATTCGCACACAATCGATGGATGCACTGGAGAGCAATTTATGGTTAGTATCTTGGATTTTTGGTATGCAGACTAGGAGAAGCCAGTAATCAAACCAGCAACCTTCAAATCAGTAGATGACCTGCTCTACCACCTGAGCTACAGCCACCCTTGAGCACTGGTAACTATATAAACTCAAAGCTGTAATGGCAACACTTGCAAAGTTAATTTTCCCATACTCTAACTATGTTCCCGAATGCTTTTTCCCATTCAGTTTCTACTGAGGAAAAAATATTTATTTATTTAGTTATTCTCAAAATTTACCATGTAATCACTGCATTCATTTTGAATTTTGGTGCCTCCCACTTAAGTTAAGGTTACAACTAGTCAACCAAAATCCTGGATATTCACATCGAATGAGTTGAACATGAATATCAACATGTAAATAAATAAGATTTGCCCTTCATACACGTGTCCATGACTGATTACTGTGTCATGGAAAGGATCTTCTATGGAAAAAGAAGGCATTACTATTACTTTGATGAATCCTTTATGTTAGCAGTTGTCAATCCTACCTGGAATTCTGGAGTTTCCAAGGTAACATCCTCAACTCTACCAGTCTGCACAGGGGAACTCGGGGCCATAGAGGAAGCAACCTATATAAATATTGTGTACAAGAAATACAAAAAATGTTATGCAAAATATTGGTCTTTATATATGAACGATAAATTTGCGCAACATTTTATACCGTCTTTGAAGATCTCCTGAAAGGAAATGGCTTGCGGAGTACTGTGTCACGGTCCTGAGTCTGTGGGCTCTGTGTTTTTCTGTTTGTATTAGTTATCTTTGTTTTCATGATGTGTTTTGATTCTCTTGGGTTTGATTTCTGTCACTGTATCCCCTAGTTTAGTCCATGCCTGTTCAGTTTCCTGTTTTACTTTGAAAGTCTGTGTACTATGTCAATGTGTTGAGTTTTGCCTCCCCTTGTCTTGTCATGTCTGATGAGTCCCAGCTGTGTTCTCCTCCTGTTTCACATTCCCTAATCACCTCAGTATGTATTTAAGCCCTGTGTTTTTCCCTGCCAGTTGTTGCGTCCTCCACGTTTGTTGTGTGTGTATCCATGGTCGTCTACCTTCAGCATTTCCTGTCTAGTTAGTTTAAGTTGTTGTTTACGTATCGTCCAAAGGTGACTCTCCAGCAAATAAAGCCGTCGTTTAAGTTAATGTTTTGTCTCCGAGTCCTGCGCGTGGGTCCAGCCACTGACAGCCACACAACTCATCGTGACATACTGTTACATATCTCCTCTTCTTTTTTTGGCGACGTTCCTTCCATTTTTCTTCGTCCACTCTAAATTTCTGAACCAAAAATATGAGTCATTGAACATTGTTTAGGAATTACAAGTGAAAGGCTGTGACAACATTTTCCTTAATTTACAATAAACCAAAACACACAAAAATGTCCAGTAAGACACACAGGTGCAACCAAGCTATAACATCACAATGTGGGGCACCTCAATATCCCACCACATCAAGAAGACTTTTTTTTAATGTTCCATTTTGAAACGGCAAAGCATTGATGGACATCAGCCAGTCATTTTGCAAACCTTTCTTTGAAGCATTCTTTTTGAGTCTTCGTACTCCTTCAGCAGCGCTGTGTGACTGATTTGATACTGGACAACAAAGTCATCCAGCCTGGTGAGCCTTCCCGAATGTAGACGGATATGTTTCAGATCCCACTGGCTCTTCTCCATTATCCCCTGCGTTTTATTATTCTCAGTAATATTCTGAAAAATCAAATTAAGAAATCATTAAATGTGATTTTTTTTAAACATACACATTGTTGTTGTGTGCAATGTTGTATGATCTGCAATACAGATGACTCCTCTGGACCCGCCGTTTCTCAATCACACCACACAAATATGTATATATACTAAAAATCATGTGTCTTACTTGTCTCTTGATCTTTCTTAAGGCATTGTATTTGTTGTGATACTGCTCATACATTTTCCCAGTGCCATGTCTTCCAAGGTCACCTTTGGATTTTGAAGATTAGAATAATATTGATGTGTGTAATTTCATTTTATAAACTAATTACTTGTCTACTTTAAAATGGCTTACCTAACATTATTGCAGACCATAATCCAGAAAAAGGAAGAAGATATTTGCTGATGTGCTCCATGAGCCCCTTGCTGTAGTAAGGGTTTGCCTCACCATCCATCTCCAATGATGTGTTGGAAATGAGCTTCTTAAAATGTCTCCCAAAGAGGTTGTTTCCCTTGACTCCCTAGCCAACAGACAAAACAGAATAATTATGTGATTTGAACATTGTGTGCACTCATCTTTCATATCTATAATCTAAAAACCCAACATTATGTTGTATAAAACATTTAAAATTACTTGTGACTTGTGATTATTATGCTATTCCAAAGTATTTAAAAAGATATATAAGAGGCAAAAGTTTAGCCTTTAGTTTTAATAAAAATTGACTTCAGTTTACCTTCAGGTCCTCATCAGCTTTTGAGTTTCTGTCATTGCCATCAACATCAACATTGGCTTTCTGCATCAACAACTGAAGGTTGTGAAAATGTTTTTCGACATTCTCACCACTACACGGACTCCCAAAAACAACTGCAGCACTTTGAACCATGTCAGTGAGGTCTTTTAAGGAAGTTGCAGTAGTGAAGACTCCAAAAGTGTGCATTGCAAGATGGTAGTTCTTTGGTGCACTGCAGTTAAAGAAAAAATTGTCTTTAAGTGTTTCCAAAACAGTAATAATGTTTTCCCAAATTGAAAAATGAAATGCCATGTCACATGTCACAATAAAAAACAAACAAGTGAATACCGTATTAAAAGGACTACACTTACTACTTTTTACAGATCTCCTTGGCATTCTTCATAACATGACTAAGGCATCTGTGAAGAATTGGAACCTCGAAGTCTTCCTTGTTTCCTTTCCCCGAAGCGATGTTATAATAATGATTTATTGTGTCAGAGAGATTTTTTTTGCAAAAGCTAAACAGATAGCTTGCATTAGGACCATAGATCCATCACACATAAGCATTAAAGGTGAACGCATGGCTTTGCGCCCAAAGGCCCTTGCAACATCAGTCAGAAATGCTTCCAAAAAACATGTAACTGAGGCAGTGGTATGGTCACATGTTAAATATGTAGCCACTGGTAGGGGAGAGGATGTTTTCCGTGGATTTCTTACTACAAGTTCGTAAACATAGAAAGGAGGCGAACCCTTTCTTTTTTTCATGATACTTCCTGTAGCATCCAAATAAAGTATGTCCTCCCGACAGCGGCTCTGGAAAATCTCAATGCTCCTGGAAGACCATAAAAAAACACCTTTTGGATGTAACATCACTTTCTGCAATACATCCTCTGGGTTGTTCTTCTTGTTTGCCACCATTAACTGGAGACTCATAATCTCATTATGATGAAGACGACTTTTCTTTCGGATTTCCAAGGCTATGTTTCTCAACACTTGAGGAGTTGGAACTTCATCTCTACAGCCCGATTGCACAACATCATCATCCATTTTGCTCATTGTTTCCAGATACATGGCTCTAGGTAATTGCTTTTCCAATTCATGGCCAATTTTATCTCTCTTATGAGCTCTTACAGGTCTTCTTCTTAGTTCATAGTGGTTGTGCACACACTCGAGACCTTGAAAATTGACTTTTGCCTTTAGATCGTCTTCATTATCTACAGTGACAGTGACAGTGACTGGACAATCCTCAAAACTGCAGTAACCCAGACACCAGAAGAAAGGGCCCTTTCTTACTGAGTCCAAAGCCTTGACTCTGTGCCTTTTGAAGGCAAAGGAACAATATGGAAACACTGTCCGTATTCCGTCTGAAATCAGATTTGTCCACTGTAGTCCCTTGTATCCTCTTTGGGATCTCTTATTTTTTATATTAGTCCATTCTTTCCTTTTCAGGAAAAAAAAATTTGTTGCAAGTGGGACCCTGATTCTTATGAATCCATCATCAGATGAGTTGCTGTTAGGCTAAAAAAGAGGAAAAATTTATTTTGTGAGAAAACATTTTGTCCATGTTACATAACTACCGTAATATCAGTAAATATACCTGAAATACTTGTGTATTTTAAGTATATTAACAACCAGTGTTTCTAATGTCAGAATATATAGCAAAAATTCATGTTGAGAAGTGTCATGAAATATAAATTTCATTCTATGTTACAACATTTGATAAAATTCTTTATTTAATTGTATATTGTGTTTTTAAAAATATTTTTTATGTAATATAAAGTGGTCATTTAAACAATGATCCTAGCGCCAATCATAACTTATGTGAAAGCATTTTTAATGACTGACCTGCTCAGGAGACAGCTGTCCATCCTCCTGCAAGGAGATGTCCGGTGACAGAGAAGCGGCAGCTGATAGTTCTTCTGGTTGCTATTACATGAGTTGAGAGGTGTAACTTTAGTGTAATTACATGGAAGTGTTAAGGAGAAATTATGATAGTACAGACAGACTGACCTGCGCAGGAGACAGCTGTCCATCTTCCTGCGAGGAGATGTCCGGTGACAGAGAAGCGGCAGCTGATAGTTCTTCCTGTTGAAAATGACATTACCCGTAACAATATTAATTTTAGGGATAATTTCAACAGTAACACATTGACTAAAATTTGGTATACCAACATATTTGATATCAAACACATAGAATTTTATTTATGGAACCTGCTCTGGTGGCTTTTGTCCATTATCTGAATCCCCTTTGACTGGTATAGACAAGTTCTGTAGAGAACAGGCATACATTTTTAATAAATTTGATTTTAACTAAATAATTTAATACAATATATTTTTTTTAAAAATAAGTGAAAAGAACTAACCTGACGAAATGCATCACAAATTCTGTAGCGGTTATTTTGATTATTCTGAATACCAAGTGTCAGGCAAACTTGACCCCAGGGGCCTTCTTTATGAAGTGCATGGTCCTCCAGTTGGATGCCATGTTTTTTCAGCTGTTCCACAGTTTCAATAATTTCATTGATTGTAATCGTTTTATTTTTGTTCTAAAACAGAAGATATAGCATTTTCAGTTTTATTTTTCGTGGAAAATGTATATGAAAGAAAAGAAGAAAAAAATACATACCCCAAATAAGCAGAAGCGGTAGACTCTAAGTGTAAAAAAGAAATCATTACATTGTCATTTATATCATTGAAATCATAACATTTTATAAAGAATATGTATAATATTCTCAATGAATTGAGAACAATTTTAAATCGGTGCCACTAATTACAAAACTATCAACTTTGTTTCTATTCAAGTACTATTTGAACATGTTTTTGTGAAATGCAATGCCCCTGAAGAAAATGTGCAGCACTTGATGTTAAAAAGCCATTGCCTGTTAGCAACAGATGTGCCTGTTATAGAACACGTGTTAATTAATTTCTGCCGTATGCTACAACTTTGCCTGAGTCCTGTGCGCAAATCTTTTTTTGTTTTTGCTCATAGCGAAGCCTGTTATCGAAAAAATATGGTGAAATAAATGTAATTTTAAGTGTTACACATAAGAAAAAAGACATTTTTACAATCAGAAATAAACTAGCTAATATCTTAGGCTAGGCTACAAGTAGGGATGGGTATCATTTAGGTTTTATCCGATACCGGTGCCAAATCGGTACTTTTGAAACGGTGCCGGTGCTCCAACGGTGCTCAAACCGGTGCTTAAAGAATGGAGAACATAAAATTGGTCCAAAAACCACTCATGTTCAGCTGGTTTTTTGTAAAAAGATAACAATGTTAGCCTTTTCTACAGCTATGGGGCATATATGGTATCACTCTTGGCTGGAAGCAGTGCTTAAACAATGGAAAAAACACAAACTTTGTCCAAAAACCTCTCATGTTTAGCTGTTTTCCACTTTTTCTTTGGTCATTTTAGCCTTTTTGGCCAGGGTGAAGGGAGTATCTGCCATCAAACAAGAAGACAGCCGCATGTAGCTATGATGATGTTTGCTAGTTCACCTTACGTGCATTAATGTAATAACGTGGTTAGCCTACTCAAAGTAAATTACACACGAACAACATTAAGCTACTCACGCAAAGAAGAACGGCTGCTGCTGCATCATCATCCTCATCATTTCTGCTACACTGGCAGGGCTAGGGGCCAGGACTCTACTCTTCGGGTTTTTGGGGATGTTGCTAAATCCGGGTCCGATAACAGGCACCACACCCGCAGTAGATGCGCTCGGTGTGAGGTCTCGCAGCAAGCTATCAAATACGGCGCATTTCTCGGCTTTTAAAAAAAACGCTATGCGTCGCCAGGTGTTTCATCAGATTCGAGGTGTTACCTCCTTTGACAGTTTCACAGTATCAGCTTAAAGCACTTGTTGCAGGCTGCTGAGTTTGCATATTTTGCTGTGAAGTACAGCCAGACTTTTGACCGCTTCGTCTTGGGCATTTTTAATCTGTAGCTCTGCTCTAAAAGAACGTACGTACCTGGACCCGCCTACTATCCTCAGAAACATAAAATGATTGGCTAGAAGTGTATCACAGCTCAGGAAAAAAAGCACCGAAATAAAGCACTGAAATGTGCGCTGCTTTTCGGTCTGGTTACTACCGTTTATGACACCGGTACCCATCCCTAGCTACAAGACTTGATTACTCAATTACATGTAATTGGAGATGAACTACTTTGTTAGCAAATTTTAAAAGTTAATATTTAAAGTTTATACTTAAAAAACGAACTCACCCCTTCTCCTTCTTCGGCATTTTTTCTGCACAAGACTTTTATGTTCAAAATGACATGTTTTCACCTCTAGTTTTTGGAATGTCGACAGAGTCAGACACTCAAAGCTCGCATGTCCAGTAGTGGGCGGTATAGGCTCTCCAACAGATTTTGTTTTTTTCAAGTGGACCATTATGGCTTTGCAATATTGCTCCACTTGATTAAAATTTTAAAATATCTCTATTTATTCAATCATTTTATTGTAAAATTTAAATTTGCAGTTATTATCAAAGGAATACACATAAGTGGTTGATAGGAAATATTAAGACTTAGACAAGAGACGTTCAAAAGATGAGGAAAAACAGAGGGGATGTGGGACGGTGACACAAGACAGTAAATTCCATTGGATTACCTACTGGAAGAAAAAAACAGAAAAGAAAACAAGCAAAAATATAACACAATACACAACAGCAAGTATCACATCCACAACCTAGATAAGTATAAGTAACAGTAGAGAATAAATATTGGTGTCAGCACGGCCCCTGCCAAGAAACATTACCATCTACATGTATTTAAAATTGAGACGTGGGCACCGGCAACTTAGGAGAGGTTGAATACACAGACCATCCCTTGGACGCCATTCAGCATGCCCAGCACAAGTGATGTTGATGTATAGATTGTGGAATATAATTGAGGTACAGGTGGTCGGAAGGGGACACAGCAGGAATGTCTCACACCCACCTCAGTGAAACAACTGTACGCCAAAGCCCTGCATGTGTGGCGGTGTGATGGAGTGGGGATGAGGAGGGGAGGGAAGTGAAGGCAAAGTACTCTCTCGTGGGGCCAGGTCCCCCGCTGACCCAAGTAGGCACCCCTGGAAGCCACAAAGGCCCATCCGGACGGGGGCCTACATTAGCACCACCACCAAGCCCCACGGAGCCTTGGGTGGTGGGCGCACATCGTAACCCACCACAGAGGAAAATACATCCACCCAAACATTCAATAATCTCTCTGACTGCATAAGACGAAAGACACCACAGCTGAGTTTATTGTCCACCTCTGTACTAATTTTAAAGTTAACTATTGTCTTTTTTTTGTGGGTTTTAAATGTGGTGAATACTTGACAAACAAAGTAAAAAGAAAAAACCAAAAAGACAATTATAAATTAAAGGGCCTTGGAGATGTCATTCAAACTAACACCATTGCACATCAAAACATAAATGTGAGTAACAGAAAGAATAAAAAAACATTTCAGAATAATTCTAAGGTGGAATTACCCTGTGGAAACAGGAACTTTCCATTTTAGAGCATTTTTGAAATCACTAAAAGTTAGGTCAATTATGGACAATTTGAAAGGGCTTTTATTTTTGAAAGCAAAATCAGAATTACTTGATATTGATATGGTATCACTGTGGGGTTGTATACTGTTGATCTAAAGTGGAATTACCCTGTGGAAACAAGAATTTTTCATTTTAGAGCATTTTGAATCGTTAGAAGATTAAGTCAAATATCGGAAATTTCAAAGGGCCATTACTATGAAAAGCAAAATCAGACTGACTTGATATTGATATGGTATCACTGTGAAAAAGACTGCGGTTGGAAAGTGTTGATACAAAGTTCAAATAGTATTTGGAAATACGACTTTTGCTTTTCAGAGCATTATGAAGTCATTGAAAGAGTAGTTCAAAAATGAAGATTCACAGGGCTTTTACTTTGAAATCCAAACTAAGATGGCCTTGATAGTGACAGGGCACAATTAGGGTACAAGGCTGTGTCATATAGATCATTCATTAGAGTTTGTAAAATAAAATAAAAAAGCCTAAATTATATGTTATTATGTTCTTAACATATCTGTTAATTGTTAATTAGATGCATTTTTTTTTCTTTCTCTGCCCGTTCTGTTGGTTTTTGTTTTTTGCCCTTCTCCCCCGTCCCTCTTCTCAGCTGTTTCTCTTTCCCTCTTTCTTTCTCCCCTTCTTTCCCCCAGTCAAGTCTGTCCCGTATTCAGCAAGTGAAAATAAAATAAACAATAAAAGGTGAATCAAATGGACCATTACGGCAAGGCTGGGATGGTCAATTTGGTAACGTAAATCCGTTGGGCATCTTTCTTTGCCTTTAGACAATAATTCTGATGGCAAAAGAGCCAAACGGGACAGGCAAAAAAGAAAAAAAAAAAAGTCCAGTCACACCTCCAACACTTAACACCCACAACTACTACTTGGCTCTATATTAGGAGCCACTGACTCACCTGCCAAACACCACCTTTTACAGCACCTACTGTTTATAATGCTGCTCCTCTCTGTCCTTTCCACAACACCTACCTGCATGGTTTTGCTGAGAATACCAAGCCACAAGGTGACATTCACATGATTTAATTAGGAAAGAAACTAGCATACATTCAAGCGGATCCCAAGAGTGAGTTACTTAAAAGACAGTAAATGCACAACTTCCTCAAAGCACTTCAAATATGTGTGAAATTGAAGCCAAAAAATTCCCAGCTAACTTTCCAGGAAGTCCTCCATGCCCGTGCTTTGAATTGGTTTCTTTTTAGATAGATTGCAAAGTTTGACATGTTGACGTATGTAAAGTGCAGTAAAAATAGAAAGAAAAGAAAGTAGAAAAAAGAAAAAAAACAAAAAAAACCATATCTGTTAATTCACTCGAAGTTGGCTTTTATTTTGAAATCCGGTTTCCACATCCATTCCCGTAATACTTTGAATACACAGGGAACGTAAAACAAACTGGAGGCTGGCTTGACTGCAAGTCTCGAATTGGAGGCTGGCTTGACACCAGTGCTGCACTGACTGTGGGACTTTAATGTGTTAAAAGCAGGTTGAAGACGCCTCAGAAACATTTGAAGATTAAAATTTAGCATTATGGCTGCTGGTGGTTTGTAAAGCCTCTCCTCAGCTGTATTTTTGTTACTAATTTATGTTTGTTGTTGTTTAACACAGATTTCAGAAGAGCAAATATGCTTAATAGTTTAACTAGATTTCAATTGTCAGTGTGGGACTGCTGAGTCACCTGAAGAACTCATTTCATTCATTCTCCACATGATGTTCATATACAGAAATGTTTCACAGGAACTGATTTCTCCCAAAGGGTGAACTAGTGTGATTCCATATATTACCTCTGTATGAATGTACTTCTTAAATGAAGGCAAGTGTTTGTCCTTTTCTGTTCCTCAGGTACAGTACGTGATATCAAGGGCAGGCGGTCAACACTGGGGGAAGACAAGAAGCAGACGTACTTCCAAGAAGGAGCTGCAGTGAGGTCAGAGGTCAGAATTTAACAGCTCAGGTTTATATTTTAGAGGTTATAAAAAATCAAAATGTATTTATAAAGAAACCTTTAAATAATAGTCATAATTATGCTTATTATAAGAAATATCAAACATTTAAGTGGATTTTCTGTTACACATATTGTGTTAGCCCTGCAATAAACTGGCAGCCTGTCTTTGTCCTGTATCAGCTGGGATAGGCTTCATCCTCCCGCAACCCTGAATTGGATACATTGTATTCCAATTATGTAATCTGATCATTTACAAACTGAAGGTATCTAATCAAAATGTAAGTAATAATTATAAAATGGGAAAGCAGAAATAAGTGTGACATAAATGTAAATGTGTGAGCTGACATAGAGGACAGCTACATGTGGTCTGAAAAACCTCCTGTTAAAGGAGGAACCAGTTAGAAGCTGTTTTCAAAGTAGCTGAGCAGATTTCATCTCAAGTAAGCGATTAAGTGTTTGTTCGTTTGTTCTGCCACTTAAAGAGCATTTAAGGACGTCGTTTGAGTGTCCAGTTGAATTAATTCTACTGGCTCTCATGGTCATTTGTTATTATAGACATATTTTTCATGTTCATCCAGCTATTTAGTAAATTCTATCTATTTAGTAATATCCGTCAGCTATAAAATGTAATATAAATATAAAAATATCTAAATATCTCCTGTCCTTTATGTTTTAATGATGTAAGTCTGTTATCGTGTTA
Organism: Copadichromis virginalis; assembly: GCF_057382275.1. Lineage (NCBI taxonomy): Eukaryota > Metazoa > Chordata > Actinopteri > Cichliformes > Cichlidae > Copadichromis > Copadichromis virginalis. The sequence continues at coordinate 49,340,807 of NC_140639.1, forward strand.
CATTAGCATTCCTCACATATCAATGAGATGCTGTACAGTACAATCCTACTGACACAGCAGAGGGATAACGACGGCTATTCAACATCGTTACACGACACATTCGAGCTGCATGACGCAGACAAAGTGACTAAATCATCTTTTTTCTGGTTTATTGTCTTCAAACCAGCAGACAAAGCTGATGGCAGAAGATGTCAGAGAAGAACTTCAGGCCGTGGACTGAAAAGGTATTTTTTTCTTGTTATCAAAAGACATTTGGAGTGGCAGCTTCTACAACTGGTTGTGCTGAAGTAAAGCTTACAGTCTAAGAAACCACAGTGTTGATGTTCAGCACAAAGAGAAAAGAGCCACCAAAAAGCTGTCAGCCACAGATGTGCTATAAGAGTTAGAAACTCTACTTATGGAGAAACTTTCTAAGTCTAACAGGGGACAGGTACTCCTGCCCAAATAACATGATATAACCCCACATACAGCCCAGCCATAAAGTGAACCAAGCCATTTAGTTAAAGACAGCATGGGACCAAATGCATGTAACCAGCCTGCATCAACCTGACATTTCTTCCTCCTGAATTAAATGAATGAATGGATGAAAGTTAAATGACTACAAACCTAAAGCCACTAGTTCCCACACTGGAGCTCCCTGACACTGTGTGTTAACCGTATTTATCTTGAATCAACAGTTGTAACAGGCTAAGATACGTGAGACACTGCATTGAATTTGTTCCTGTCTTAATGATTTCAGCTGACTGGTTTCAGCTCAGATGTTCTGCTTTTTCCTTTCAGTAGATCAAAGCAGCTCGTGCTCCTTCTGCTTCCAATTTAGAAGAAGAAGAAGAAGGCGAAGGCTTCAGCGAAGTGGCGTTCATGGTCTCAGTGAACAGTCACGGTCACACACTGCATGTGGTTTTAAAAGCAACATGTCTGTTCAGTACAACGATGGAGATGTGTAATATTAGTGCAGCTACGGTTTGTTCTTGAACATCAGTTCTGTTTTCTACTTTGATCACTTAGACCAAAAAAGTGTTGTTTTCAGATTCTTTCTTTTACATCTATAAAGCACCTGTTCATTTTTTTTATTACAATTAGTTCCACATGAATGTTAGTGTTTCCTTTATGATCTTTTAATGCTTACACTACACTGTACATGTCTACATTAGAGACATTTCTGTTTCCTGTTTCTGTTGACTCAGAGTTGTGAAATGTTCTTTTATTTGATGCACAATATGAAGTTCATAATTTTCTTACAAATAAAACTCTAATGACAAACATGAACAGCTGTGCTTATTTCTGAGACATGAGTTTTTGAATGTGTTGATATTTAGACAGTGTGCATCTGTCTGCTGAAACTGTGATGTGAACCTGAGGTGATGGTCAACAGAAGGCAAATATACATCAATATAAAACAATATTGAAGTAATGTCTTTACCCTCTGCAGCGTGTGGACGCTGTGCACGCAATTACCTTATTCACTGTAGTAAACATGCACCGCTAGCTCACGTGACTGACTGTCTCCATGGTTACATCGTATATTATTAGCTATGTAAACAGCTTCCAAAGATACCGCCATAGCTCTCTGCAGCTGTAACACTTTCACACTTTGCAAATCATTTCATGTTTTTGATCGTTATGAAGACAGAATGTGTTTTTAAGGTCATGCTAGGCGGTTGCTATGGTGGTTGCTGTGGACTTGGGTGGACCGCGTCCGATTCCTGTTATTAGCTGTCCGCCGCAGGAAGGCCGCGTTCCACTTACAAGTAGTGACAGTCTGCCGCAACTCGAACTCAAACCCCACTTTGTTCTTTAATTATAGGCCTTTTATAGCCGTTCATGACACGCACACACACATAAAGCACTTTGCCTCACCATGAGAATGCAACTTCACCTAACCTAACCTTAAAGTATCTGATATAGGATAGAAAAATGAAGCAACCAGAGATTTAATGATGACGACTCTGGGTTCTGTAGTTCACGTTTTACAGTCCTGAATGACTCTTTGCATATGATTTATTGAAGAGGAGTTTAGAATGCACTTTACATTTAGACTGTTGCTGTTTCATTTTTTACATTGTTGCCGTGTTATGTCATGAATAAGGTTCACCTGCTGGGGGTTTGATGGATCAGCTGGACAATACAGTCAAAGACAGACTTCATTCATCATATGCAAGAATCCTAGTTGGATTTTTGTTGTCACTCATGTTTTTGAACCAAATATTGAAAACAATTCTGACAGACTGGATACCTGGTCAGGGTGTACATTACCTTGTACTCAAGCATCCCAGGACAGAGCCCTGCCCCACCATGAGCCTGGGTGGATACGTGGTTATTAATATAAAAGGACCGATACTGAATATGAATATTTCATGAAAATTGAATTATAATACAAATTAGTAATAAGGGTTTCTCTGCGCCCTTATCTACCCCATACTCAGCTGCGGGCAGAGAGGGTGACAGGCGAGGATGGCACTGAAGAGAAGATGCTCGGTTTCTGGAGTCTCCTGGTCCTGTCAGTATTAGTAGGATGCATCTGCTGTGTCTTCTCGTGGATGCTCACCTACCTTGACTCGTTCCAGCCTGGTATGGATTTCCCAACACTGCGGACAGTGGCCCACGTCAGAGACGTTTAATATTGATTACATATGTCTGAATTGCTAACCCTAACCCTAGCTCAACAGACCACAATGCCCTGGACTGTCAGTATTATTACATGCTGTGAACATAAGTAGCTTTGATCACAGTTTATGTTGTAAAAGAGAAGGAATATTGGAAAGAAAGATCAACATTGGGATATTATTTCTTCCAAACTGACCACAAACATGCTTTTCAGACTCTCACAGCAAAGGATCAGACTCACTGTGCATGACAGCTCAGGCCAATGATGTCTGTTAGATTGTCAGTTGTTTAGTGCTTCTGTACAGTTAGGGTCACCGTCTCTATTTCAGAATAATTAATATGCGGAAAACACTAAAAGTTGATTGTCTTCCAGTATTCTAGCATAATTAAAAAACTTTGACTTTGTAAGTACATATTATTAGTCCTAATGCCAGCATGAGTCTTCATAACTCCTGCTCCTGAACTTTAAAATTTACCTGATGAAAGATAATTTACAGTGGCACTCTGTCAGGATCATTCTGACTGTAAGATCACTGTATTAATCTGAATCCTTCTGCAATGTGCTGTGAATGAATGCTGATGCAACTCACTGTGGGAAAGCTGTTAATAAAATGAATCTGTGACACATGCAACACATTCAGTGAGGAAGAGGACACAAAGGGAGGACACGCAGAGGCTGTGTTGAAGTCAGAAATCCAAATCTTTATTAAAAAACAGGCGGCGGTAACAAACAGGAAGACAAGCAGTCCATCAAACAGTCTACAGGGTCAAACATACAGAGAATTCAAACAGCAGTAAAAAATAACTGGACACTGAAAAACATAAAGCAATGTGTGACGCAATAAAAGGAAGCAGCGCAGTATATTCACTGAATTATCATCAATTACAAAAGAGAAAAACGACGATTTCTAAGGATTATTTTCTTAAATGCAGTTAGAGTGTGGCTGGTAAAGATGGAAACATACAGAATGTAAACTGTGTGAGTTTGTGAACTTTGTTAGAAACAAATGAGGTAAAAAAACAACCCCAAAACAGACAAAACACAGAAAGAGGCTCTCAGTATTCATTCATAATTAGAAAGAAACATTCTGGTCGTGGATTTTTACAGTCTTAGTTCCGCTCGCTGTCATCATTATAATCATCATGATCAATGGCGAGGTCCTGAGGTGGGTGGGGCTGTCTCTGGTGATGTCACCGTGAAGGAACAGCATCTGGCACGTGTTGCTGAAACATCCCAGTACACTGGTGTAGTTTCCTCTCCAGCTGTTTGACATGTGACACTTGAACATTAAGGGGAAGAAGAAGAAACAGTGTTAGGTCAGGTGACCACATGGTTTCTAAAGTAACTGACAGGAAGTAACCAGGCCGTTAGAAATGGATGGCATGTGTTTAGAGTTACTGGAGTTGGGTAACTCTACTTACCAAAAGCAGAAGCACACAGATGAAGGATCAGATGCTGAATGTTGCAGGAACATGCTCATGTGTGGTGGTCATTCAGTGCTGCTCCGGCAGGTTACACAGTCCAAGACTGATATGCTGCCCATCTGAGAGTTTGAAAACACACATGCAAAGATTTATTTTGTATTACAGTCAAAGTTGGATGTTCATTTTTGTCCTTTAAAAATGTTTGTGTATTTGAAAGCACTAACATTTAAGGATGACTTGGATCGTCTCCTTTAAAGGGGAGACAAGTGTATCCACTGATCTATGTCACTTTACCTGGATGATGACTCCTCCCCCCTCACTCAGAAACACTCCTAATATAACCAAGCAAATAAATAATATTGAAGATTTACTTACATCATTACAAAAACAGCAAAAACATCTCCCTTTGATTCTATTTCTCCATTCCTGCTGAACATCAGGCAACAAATATCTCAATAAATCACAGTAAAATGTAAAGCACATTCTTTCTCTGCTTTGTCTAACCTCTGCAGAGCCTCTGTCAAGAAAATCATAACTGTAAGCATAAAACCAAAATATACATTTCATAACACGTCACTGGACAAACCTCGGTCAGCTGATTTCCTCTGTGCAGTGCAGACGAACATCAGTCAGCAAGTGACTCTGCTGGTTCTTCTGAGGAAACACCACCGTCTCTCCACACCGTCACCATCTGTGAGCACAAACTGCCGCTCTGCTCTGCCAGCATGTAGGAATCACATATCACACACACAGGGGTGAAGAAACATCAGAGCTCAACTTTGGATACTTTAGATCTTAACAGATCAAAGCAGCTCTTAGTTTCAACAATCAGACAAACAATGATACCAAACTGATTCTGTATGAATACAATATGGTATTTTCAATACAGCTGTCAAATTAATTTATTAAAACTAATACAGATATATGTATATTTTTTTGATAAATTAGTTTGCTAAATTATAAGAATATATTTTTTATTTTTTTTTCATTTAACAATTGCAACTGAAAGAAATTAAATATTGAACAAAAATATATTGTCACATTCTGAGCATGCTCAGCACGCTGACAGACTTGAAGTTGCTACAGATTTTAAGAATGTCACAGGCTGGGTCTCTGACCCAGCGCTCTGAGTTCATTTTTGTATTTGTCTCATTTTGATATGTGATTAGTTTTGTGTCATTTCCTATCTAGCTTTAGTTTAAGCTGTTATTTATTATTGTTCCCTTGGTTTTCTATGTTTTGGGTTCTTGTATTATTCTTCACGTATTAGGTCTGTTAAGTTGTGTTGTCATGTCTAGTTTTAGTATTTCCCGTTTTATTCTGACAGTGTCATGTGTTCTTTGTTCATTGTATTTAGCTTTCCTCCTCCTGGTCCTGTCATTTAGGTTTATGTCAGTCAGCTGTTTCCCCCATGTGTCTCCACTTCCCCTGATCACCTCATGTATGTATTTAAGCCCTCTGTTTTCTGCATGTCATTGTCGGGTCGTCTGTTTACCTCACCTCAGTCATAGGTCTAGTTTTCGTCTGTTATTTCCACGTTAGTCATAGTCTTAGCCTGTTTATTTCCACCTCAGTCATAGTTATAGTTTTTGGTCTCAGTACCGTTTAGTATTTTGTTTCTTAGTGTCTTGTCAGTTTACTTTGGTTTCCTGGTTTACTTCTGCCGTCATCTAATAAAGGATCACTTTTTCTGTTCAACCTTCAACTCCTCGTCCTCATCTGCTTTTGGGTCCTGTTTCCATTACACACCGGCGCACCCCGCCGTGACAAAGAAGTGATAATTATGGGGAAGAAACTTCTCTTGTTCATCCGTTTAATCAAACATTTGATGCCTCAGCTGTCTCAGTCTATAGCGTTCTGCAACTACAACTAACCTGAAGCTTGGATTTGGCTGCAGGTGCCACTGTACATCCTTCTCAGATGTGGGTACCAGTTAATCCCACTTCTTCCTGACCTTTGCTTCATCACAAGACCAAAGGTGGCATCCCGTGTCACAGTCTTATCATCATCCAGAAGAAACATTTGAAGAAACATCATGGAGAAGAAACATTTACGCGCCTCCTGGTTTTGTTTTCTGATCCTGCGAAAAGACTGAGGACAAAGCCCAGAGAACACGAGATACACAACATTCAGACTCAACAGCCTCCATAAATGAAGAGCACCAGGTTGGTTCAGTTATAGTAGATATGAGCATACTTCACATTACTGGGTATGAATAATAATGAGGAGGCAAACTTTGAAGATGCAGAGCATGATGTCCCATCATCAGACTGTAAACAAACATCCACCAGGCTTCTTTGTTGCCAAAATTGATGATTCTCCTATCAGGGATCAGTAGCGTGTATTAACGTGTGGTATAAGCAGCAGTCACTGAAATATTACTGTTTCAGATAAGAAATCTAGGACATAAAAGCCAGGGTGGGAGGGATCTCTGCAAACTGACTTACCTCTGCAAGTGTGAAGCTCAACAAAAATCTGACTCTCCAGTCACAGATAGGGGTGGGTATTGATAAGATTTTCACGATTTGATTCCATTTTCGATTCTGTTTAACGATTCGATTCTTTATCTATTCTTTTTAAAAAAGGAGAACACTAAGGTCGATTAGCTTAGAACTTTGTTTTATAGCTTCTCTTTGAACAAGATATAAATTTAGGAGTAACATGGCCTTACAAACACAGCAGTGAGATCTTAAGAGATCCAGCCTACGGCTCTTCAATGGGGTGTCACAGGGTCCCCAGGAAAAGAAATTGTAAATGTAAAATAATAAAATAAATATTCTTCTGTAGCAATAACAAAGTATAACATAAATTAATCTGTAGCAATTACACAAGAATATCCAGTAATGTCCCTGTGTACAAAAGGCCAGCCAGTTCGCAGAACTCATGAACGGAGCCACATCTGCGGAGTAAGATATCAGCATACTGCTGCCGTTTAGCCAATGAGCGGTGAGGCAACCCATTCTCTTCGCCAATCAGAAGACACAATTCTACCTCATCACTACGCACACGTCGACGCAGAGAGTTCGGTCGGAGCTGCAGGTGGGAAGAGTCAGCAGAGTTTACTCACCGTGTGGATTTTCGTTCCTTCTAATGCTGTTAGCGGTGTGCGTCCATGAGACTGTAAGTTTCTGTGTTTTATCGTGTTTGTTCTTTGCTGCGGCCATTATCCTCCCTTGTTTAATCCTTGGCGCATACTTTGTTTACCGATTGTTACTGCCGTTTACTGCGAAGCAGCCTCTGCCGTGCGGTCATTAAGGGACCGTCACTAATTTCTCATGTTAGCTCTGATGTAAAGTGCCTAGTTAGGATTTATGTAAATAGTAAAATTAGCATTTGTTGACACTCCCTTATTTTGGTTGAATGTTCCACTATCCAGTATTGTTTGTATTGTTGTATTACACATTTAATTCACTCTGTTCACATAATTATGGAAGACTTTTATGTTCTTTCCAACAGAAACCACACCATCACTCACCACACGGCATATAGCATTTTACAGCCTGTTAAATCCCCTCACTCACATTATGGATGTGTGCTTCGGATTCTTGTTAATAAATGAGTGAACGGCAGATACCTGAGTGGCAGTGGATTTTGTGGATACGCCATCTGTTCTTATCGGACAACCCTGTTGAGATTGTGGATTCATAGAGTCAGCACCTTATCATCTACATCATTCATAGTCAGGAGGTCAAGTCCATCCCTCTTAAAGTGACCTCCTCCATTACACCCTGCCTACAATTAAACACATTCACTTACCGAAAATCAGGGGCATCTGCTGTGGCAAATGGGTGCAAACCTTTTACCACAAACTTAGTCACTGCTTCGTCTATCCTGGCCTGAAAGGACACCGGTAGACTGCAGCAACAACTGCCAGCACCTGAGCCAGCCAGACTCTGTCTGTCTCTCTCATCATGGTCACCTAAATGCACAGTAATAGCAGGTTTTGTAATAAGGCAGATCGCGCTAACATAATATGCACTGTTAGTTGATTATTTACCTGCCGCATTAACGGGAGAGGACGTGCAAACGTTACTGCTGCTGCTGGGTTGAGATTCACGAGATTCATTTAAGGTCATCGCGTCTTTTGTGAGCAAATGCTTTTGCATATTCGTAGTGTTTCCTCCCTTAAATGAAATATCCACTTTGCAAGTATTGCAAGTTCCCCTGTTGTCATCCGTTCTCGTAAAGTATAATCAAACTTTTGAGCGTTTGAGCCGCTTAGGCGCCGTGTTTCCTGCCAGGTAAATGATGCTCCGCAATGTGGTGACGTCATTCGGGGCGACTGGAATTGATAAGGGAATCGTTTGCAAAAATGGCAAACAGTTCCAAGGAATTGAAACAGTGGGAACCGGTTCTCCACAAGAACCGGTTTTCGATACCCATCCCTAGTCACAGACAAACAAAAACTCCAGCTGGGAGATAGAAAACGCTGTCTGGGTCTTGCTGGATGTTGCTGGTCAGAGTCCCACATTAGCAGAGTGCTTCTTGGTCCCACTGACCCATGTGGACAGCGACTGTGGAGAACTGTTCTGGAAAACAGAAAAAGACAATTAAAATAACAAAAAGCCAAACAGGATTTCCACAAAGACTCTCTTGGAATCAGCAATCAAAAAAAATCACTGGTTCATATTTCAATCAAATATGAACAGGTTCCTTAACTGTATGCAGTTCAGATCTGATTTAATTTAATTTCCTTCACACAGCACATTCGTCCAGGCTGACAGGTAAACATAGAATTAATCTCAGGTAACATGACTCATAGTAGAGATTCAGTAAGAAAGATTGCAGGCTCTAATATTATTACCACACAATCCAAGGACACACCAACAGCTCCGATTTGTAGAACTATTTAAACAAATGTCTTCTGAATATTCAATTCATGTTCACAGTGGGAGGGGGGGGAGGGGGGGGGGGTGTAGAATATTTCTAACATTTTGAGTTATTTTCCAGTGTTAGAAAATCAGCACTGCTCAGTGTTAGCCATTTCTCCAGGCTGGAGAAATTGATCAGGAGGGCTAGCTCTGTGGTCGGCATGAAGCTGGACACTCTGGTGACAGTGGCAGAGAAAAGGACATTAAAGAAACTGATGGACATTATGGACAATGCCAGGCATCCTCTGCACACGGCCATAAACAACCAGAAGAGTCTGTTCAGTGACAGGTTGCTTCTCCCCAAGACAAGAACTTAAAAACTCCTTTGTCCCACACGCCATCAGACTGTTTAACTCCTCTCTGGAGGGGAGAGGGAGGGGAAACAGGAGGACAAAGGAGGGGGGAACAACTAAGCTGTAGTGCCTCTTCACCTCACTGTACAATACCTTGTGCAATACTTTTTGTAAATAGTCAACAGTGCAATAGACTCAAGACTTGAAATGTGCAATTCACTTGTATTTTTATTTTTTATTCCTATTTATTCTATTTATCCCCTTTGTATATTTTATTTATATTTGTTTCTGTATTTATATATATGTGTGTGTGTGTGTGTGTGTGTGTGTGTGTGTGTGTGTGTATATATATATTTATATATATATATAACAATTCTGTAACTGTAACTTCGGTCGTTGCTGTGCTTTTTTTGGAAATCGAATTTCCCAGAGGAACCCACCCGAGGGATTAATAAAGTTCTATCTTATCTTATCTTATCTCTTATCTTGTTAATCTTCAAAACTGACTAGGTTACTTTTAAACATATAACACTGTCAAAAGTGTTAATTTAACACTCAACAGTGTTGTATTTAACACTCAGAGGTGTGGACCCATATAGACACTCTCCAGTGTTAATTTAACACTGGAGATTTTGCTGTGCACACTCGAGAGTCAGGCAGCTTAAATGTGTTTGTCTTCATCTGTAGTCACGTTTCATTGGCTGGAAATGTGCTAACTGGAATCCTTCATGAGTCCAGATGAATAAAAACAAGTGTTTACTGCTCCACGCTGCACGAATCTGAATCAAAATCACTCAGACGCGCCCACGTAGGCATTCCACTAAAACCATGTGACCACCTTCACCTTTAAACCTGTCGTGAATATAATTTTAGACTCTTCACTTTATTTTGAAAGAACAGATTTGCAGGAAGTGCGGCTGCTGCAGAAACTCTTCACTTTTCACTGGCTTTAATCTTGAAGGTTTCTCCAGATGTGGAACATTCATGCTAAACATTCAACATCTGACGACCGTCTCCGTGTAAAACACTGACAAACTCAAACTTTATACGGTAACTGACAGATTTATTCCTCCATTTTCAGGCATTTCACAATGAACTTGGATTAGTTTGATGATTTTATTCACGTTGGTGAATAAAACCAGCCAAGAGTGATTCCTGCAGAGGAGGAGGCAGAGTGGAGGAATCTGCAGGTTCTGTCTCTAACACACAACCAGAGCTTCAATCATAACGAGCACATAATAAAACCATGATCCCCCTGATCGACTCTTTTAGCCTGTTTCCTCTGGATCGAACAGGATCTAACAAACCCCAGCTTCTGCTGGGACACTGGTCAGCATGGGAGGAAAAAGATGGCTGCCGTGTTGCTGTTTCCTTTCTTACACCAGGGTTATACTTCCTGTATCTGTGGGTCTGAGTTTTTAATCAGAGGATGAACTTAAAGCTTTCAGTCTGCTCTACAACCCACCACCTATCCACACGTCTGCTAAGTGGACTGGAAATCAGTAAAACTTCTACCAGACTTTAGTAAATATTGCATTAAGATGAGCAGACAGATTTTAATCTCAGCATCATGCACACAGATTTTTCAGGACACTGGAAGAGTTCCTGCCGTGGATTTAGATGTTAGTGTTGTGTGGATGATCCCATTCTGTGATCTTTGTGTTACTAACACTGATGCTTTTCCACTTTAGGACCCTCGAGACCTCTGCTGCTCAGCCGTCCTGATCGCTGCCTCCACTTTAACCAGAGGCTGTAACCTCTGATCATTTCACCTGCACCGGCAGTAAAACTCTTCTCCAGAACCAAACGTGCCATAAACCCGTCACAGCTTCATCATCAGCTCAGTCTCAGCAACATGCAGACGACCGAGCAGCAGAAACTCTGCAGGGAACGTCTGAAGTCTGTTCTTCAGTTTTCCCAGCTCACTGTTTATTGAACATGAGACAGAAAAATAACTTCACCTTTAATGTGAAACTTTTATCGCCTGTGACATGTTTGCAGGAAGTTTTCATGCTGTGATTTAGTGTCACAGCCATAAATATCACACAAGGTAAAAACTACAAGTCCCAGCATCCTCTGTGTTTAGGGAGGAGCAGTGAAAGTGTTGATCCTCCATTCAGAGTAGTGATGGGATTTCCGGCTCTTTTTAGAGAACCGGCTCTTTCGGCTCCAAACCGGCTCTTCAGGTTGTTTTGTTGCTTTAATTAATTTATTATTAACAATAATATAAAATTATGCACAAAAAGGAATTACTGACGTAAAAAAAAAGTGGTTATGGTAGATATATGCGGTGGCCCCTAGAGACAAAACATGTACAAACTCCAAAACACATTTCTAGCATGAACTGAACTTCCAAAGCAGAGCTACTAGATCACTTAAATTACACAATTGAAAGCATGTGTGTATTGTTTGTGTATTTATACACAGGCACTCATATATATTCAAATAATTTAAAAAAAATTTTCATTTACCTGTTACTACCACACACCAAATCCGGTCGTCGGTACTTGCTGGCTTGTGTAGCCACTAGGTAACAAAAGCTCAACACTGCGCCCAGCATCCTGGAGCACTTCTGTTGTCTTTTGTACGTGTTTTGAGTTTTTATGTGCTTCTGAGTTTTTATGTGCTTCTGAGTTTTTATGTGCTTCTGAGTTTTTATGTGCTTCGGAGTTTGTACGTGTTTTGAAGTTTGTATGTGCTTTGTGTCTAGGGGCCACCGTAAATATACTTTTATTTATTCACTCCGCATAAAATGTAATAAATAAATCATATAATACAAAAATCAACTATTCACATTTCAACTTTTAACTATTTAAAATTTCAGCTTTTTCCTTTTACAAATTTAAAGTGAAACAACACAAAACACTGCAAACCACAACACAATTAAATATAAATTAAAATATGAAAACAAAAAGAACATGCATATTCTCTGTCATATGGACCTGCATGAATAAACTTTCTGAATCCTTTATCATCTGCAACTGAAAATAGTTGTGGATGATTACTATACCTTTCTAATGTGACGTTGTTGGCCCTGGCTCTTTCTCTCTCTCTGCCTCTGTTCCTGTGAAGCAGAAAAAAAGTGCAAGAGAGAGAGAGAGAGAGAGAGAGGCTGAGAGAAAGAAAAAAAAAACATGTGACGGCTCGTGATAAGGAGGCGGCTGCGTTGTTCACGTCTACGATCCGGCTCTAAGAGCCATTTCGTTCGCGAACGACCCATCACTAGTTCAGAGCAGTAGGAGGAGGAAGGTGGAGCTGAGGCAGGTGAGTGTTAACATGAATATGTTTCTTCTTATGACATAAAATAATTCCACGCTGTTCGTGTCTGTGGGTGAAACGTGAGGCCGGTCGGCTCCTCTGAGCGCTGGTTTCCTGTAAGTAGAGAGGAAGTGAGTTTAGCTGAGAGAGCAGGAGGAGAGTGAGAGCTGTGCTGAGGCAGGTGAGTGTTAACACCGCTCTGACATTACTGTGTCTCTGTGGCGGGAACAACAGGCTCCGTCAGTGGAGGCAAAAATAATCAGACTTTGGTTTTTCAAAGGAAACTACTTTATGTTGGGAGAAGCCGCGCGCTCATTGGATAACGACTTGTCAATCTCAAGTTATTAGCCAATGAGCGCGCAGGTTCACAGTAAGACCCGCCCTTATCACGACGTCTTTTAAAAACTAAAATGGCGACAGAAACTTCTTTTTTTTTTAATTAAACTTTATTTACAAACAACAGTATAACATACAAGGCACCATAATTAATCCGATTATGTTACATCCTCGGTTGAGCATCAGAGGCGGAGCCAGATATTTGAAACACCCGGGGCTTAGCCCAAAGAGTAGTATGCATGTGGGATTTTTTTTTTTTTGGGGGGGGGGGGGGGGGTAGAAATGACTGAAAGATTAATAGGCTCTGTTCAAAAAAGAATGACTTCATATAGGGAAAAATATATATCACATGTGCAGGACACCTTAAACTAGTTTTTTAATTAAGCAGCAAGGCAGAACAAGGTCAGGGCTGTATCAAGACACGAGGACTAAACCCCAATTCAACCAGACCCAGAACTGATCCAGAATTAAAACAGGACTACAACAGTTCAAAATCAGGACTACTGAGGACTTAACCAAGACAGAACCACAATCAGAACTAGATGATAGCACTAAAAATCATCATAGACCTGCACTACACTTGTTTTTTAATTCTACCAAAGTCCACTATTTAGATTGAGAAAAGTTTATATAATTATTCAGCCTTGTTGTACAAACAAGCCTGCAGAACTTAATAAATACAGAATTTGAAAAATAACAAACCTAAAAAGAAACACTAGGTACGAGATACATGAGGACCTATGATACGCTGATACTTTTGGTAAACAACCATGTGACTAACATGCGTGTCTCACCTGCTCTTGTTCATCTGTTCTGTCCTCGTTCTCCTCTCTCTCCCTCTTTGTGCTGACAATCATCAAATATACAGTTGAAACCAGATATTTACTCTTCAGATAAAAACACTTTTTTAATTGTAACATCAAATCAGACAAAATGTTTATTTTTTTAGATTGATAAATATAAAAACATATTTGTTAACTTTAAGAGTAAAGAGAGAAACTATCTGTATTTCTTAATAGCAAATGGCACCAAATTGTATTCAGATTGAGCCACACTTATGAAGCTCCACAGTTCTTTTTCTGGTGTTTTGGTTGATATCTCTTGATGTTCCCATGTCAAAGAAACAGGCTCTGTGTTTTGCCTTATATGCATCCACAGCTGTGCCACCAACTTACTCACATGGACTCTACAAACCTATCAGAAGCTTCTTCAGCTCAGAATGGAATCGTCTGGAGTTTTCTTATTAATTAACAATAAACTTAGTGTATATGTACTCCTTAATATGATGAAAGTGATAATAAATAGACAGCTCTGTCTCTCTTTATTCTGACATTTAACTAATTCAAAAGATATTTCAATATTTATCTAAAACAAAAGTTTACTCTAAATTGATGTTGTACAGTAAAAATGTTTTATGTTTTCTCCCTAAAGTGTATGTAAATATCTGGTTACAAATGTGAATATCCTGCTGTGTACTGAAATCCCTCTTGTTTTGCATAGAAATATACTGAACAACATACAAAGCATAATATATAAAATAACATTTACCTGAGTTTTTTCTTTGAAAGAAGCCTCTAATGTCCATTCTTATATTTCAGTACATAACTGAAACCGATTTAGTCGGGGAGGGTAAGAACTGAAAATATGAAATAAACACACGTAAGCTAAGACTCTAAAAAAATAGCATTTGTTCGGCTTTTCATTTCGCCATTTGTTGATTCACTCGAAGAGCAAGTAACGTAATATTGGTCAAGTGATCAGTTTGATATCAATCTTTCGTGATGCACCGTCATATTTACATTATTTGTACAGTACGAATGATTTTCTTTGGTACCTGGTCAAACTTCAGCTCTCCTTAGTATGGCTGGCTCCGTTTCTCCAACAGCGCACTCACTGCTGGCAGCAGCTGCCCCGCCCCCTCGCTCAGTCGCTTAGTGCCTGAGCTCGGATCATACCAATATCAGGGGGGATTCACGCACAGTCGTAAATTCCCACAGTGTGCACTATGTGCTTCGAATATTGTGTGTACTTTTTGTTTTATACAGTTGTCAGCCAGGCATCTAACTATGAAAAATTACACTCCAAAAGACCCCGGGCTTCTGACAAAACAACCCGGGCTTAAGCCCAGTAAGCCACCCCCACGCTCCGCCCCTGTTGAGCATTATAGCAAAACAAACAAACAAACAAAACGAACAAAAAAAAAAAAAAACAACAACAACAACAATAAGCACAAAGCTAAAAGAGTTAGCACAAAAAGAAAGAACAGTCATTGAAGGATTTGAACCAAAGGCAAAAAATAACGTGCAAAAAAAGGGCAGTCGTGATTATAAAATAGGGAGGTTTCTTTTTTTTAACATAGGTTAAACTCTTTAAATAAAACAACAAGTTTATGGGCTTTCTTGTTATTCACAAGTTTCAGCGATTTAGCCCAGAGTCTAAAGTCATTCAGCCATCTGTTTATACATGGTTTAGCTTTAAAGTATCTGCATTTGTGAAGAAAAAATTTTCCCATCGTAAAGAAAACTCCCTTAAAATATGGACAATAACAAACCTGCTAAATTCCTTCCAGAATCTCTGTGTAAAAGAACAGTACCAAAAAAGATGTGTCACAGTTTCTGGATGATCCCCACAGAAAGTACAATTAGTATTAATGTCCCTTTTAAATTTTACCATGTAGTGACTGGCTGGATAACATTTATGTAGAATTTTAAATGAGACTTCTTTCACCTTATTTACAATCAAATATTTATGGGGGACCATCTAGACTGTCTTCCACTTGATATCTGGAACATATCGGTTCCAATAAGATATTACATATGGGAGAGAGACGATATCTTCTTGGAATAAACTACGTATTCTCTTATTGCTGTTACCAAGTTCCTGTGAAAAGCAGATTTTTCCTATTGGTGACTCAGCTGGATCAGGGAGAGCATAGGTGTCAAACTCTGGCCCGCGAAGCCATACCAAATTATTATTAGAGCTGGCCTACTGGTATTATACAGCTAATATATATATTGTTTAGTATTAAGCTTTGCTTGTTCCATATTCAGTTTTTCAGAAAAACTTGTTTGAGTCCATAAGAAGAGATTCATTCTTAAATCTGGAGGAAGATTTTTTTTTCAGTAAATATTAATGTTAGCCCGCGACCTTGTTCCAGTTTTGAATTTTGGCCCACTGTGTATTTGAGTTTGACACCCCTGAGGGAGAGTGACTGAGGTAGATATTGAGCTGTCAGTGTTTTTATATAATATTAAAGTCCCTGAGGGTATGGCACCAAGCACCATTGAGAATTCCTGAACACTGATTGGAAAATTATATAGTGCAATAAAGTCGTTGTAAGTAAGTAGTTGTCCCTCTTTATTAACCAGCTGAGCCACCAATAGGATCCCATTTTGGACCCAAGTTTCCAGGAAAAGTGATTTATTTTTCTATAAAATATCTCTGTTGTTCCAGATAAGGTATTTGTGAGGTGAGAAGTTGTGTTTATAAATGAGGGTCCACGCTAAGAGGACCTGCTTATGGAAGGATGAAAGCTTTACAGGGAGTTTCTCAACATTGTAATTACAATTTAAAACAAAATTAAAGCCACCAAAACGAGAGAAAATATAATGTGGTATAAAGTTCCAGATAGAGGTAGGGTTTTTAAGAAAATGTTTGGCCCAATTAATTTTGAAAGTGTTATTTAAAGTAGAAAAGTCTAAAACGTTAAGCCCACCTGATTCGTACTTATTCATCACAACAGTTTTTCTAATATAATGCGTACGGTTTTTCCATATAAAATTAAAGAGCATACGGTCAATATCTTTACTAATTTTCTTATCCAGATGTAAGGAGACAGCAGCATATGTTAATCGGGATATCCCTTCTGCTTTAGTAATTAACACTGTACCTTTCAAAGACAAGTCCCTTTGCAGCCACTGGTTGAACTTTTTTAGGGTTTTCTGTATAATTGGAGTGAAGTTTGAAGAGAATCTTGATTTTTGGTCTTTGGATATTAACAGTCCCAAGTATGTGACTTCTTGTTTAACAGAGATATTACAGATAGTATTTGCAGGGCAGTCTTTAAATGCTAGTAACTCACACTTTTTTAGATTTAGGCATAAACCAGAGGCCTCAGAGAAATCACTAATCACAGTAAGAGCTGGAGGGATTTGGTTTGCATTCTTCAAGAAGAGTGTGGTGTCATCGGCTAACTGGCTGATGACGAGCTCCTTATCAGCTATGGTGATTCCTTGTACAACACTGTTTGAAATATTAGTTGCAACAATTTGTGTACAAAGTAAAAATAAATATGGTGAAATAGGACATCCTTGGCGAATACCACGTTTCAGGTCAAATCTCGGGGTGGAGCCGTTAATCATTTTAATAGAACTATTGCCATTTGTGTATAAGGTTTTGACAGCTTTACAGAAAAACTTGCCAAAGCCAAATTTTTCCAAAGAGTGGAAAATAAATTGATGTTCAATTGTATCAAAAGCCTTATAAAAATCCAGGAAGAGAATGAAGCTATTGTCAGATACCAAATCAGAGTAATCAAGTAAATCCAAAACCAGTCTAATGTTATTAGAAATGTGTCTGTTTCTCATAAAGCCTGATTGTGTCTCATCAATAATTGTTTCCAAGACCTCTTTAATTCTGTTAGCAAGTATTAAAGCCATAACCTTATAGTCATTATTGAGCAGGGAGATGGGTCTCCAATTATCAATAAAGAGTAAGTCTTTGTTTGGTTTTGGAATAAGTGTTATGAGACCTTGAGTTAGAGAAGGAGGGAGGATGTTATTCTCTATACTTTCTGTAAAAACCTGCAGTAAAAATGGAGCCAGGAGATTAGAAAATGATTTATAAAACTCTGCAGTCAAACCATCTGTGCCGGGAGATTTATTGGCCTTAAGTGCAGAAATGGAATTACAAACTTCCTCCACAGTCAGAGGGCTGTCACAATAACTTCTATCTTCCACAACAATAGATTTTAGGTTTTTAATATTATTGAAAAATCCTGTTGAGACAGCCTCATTATATTTTGAGTTGTATAGTTTAGTATAGAATTCGGCACAGAAATGTGAAATTTCTCCAGGATTGTCAGAGACAATGCCATTAATATTTAGTTGATGAATAGAGTTTGTTTTTGATCTGTATTTTTCAAGTCTGAAAAAGTAAGCAGAATTTTGTTCGCCCTCCTCCAGCCACCTCTTCCTGGATCTTATGAAAGCACCCTCAGCCTTGCGTCGATATAAACCGTCCAGTTTATTTTGAAGTTCTAGTAAACTTAATTTATCTTCCTCTGAGATTTCTTCTGGGGACTTCTGGTAATAAGAGGCAATTCTGCTTATTACTTCTTGTTCTTCAGCTTTCCTTAATTTAGCAATTTGACTCCCATATCTTCTCAAGAATTTGCATGCTTCAAATTTAAAAAGTTCCCAATTGGTACAAAAGGACTTCTCTCTGTTAGCTTTGTTCCAATAATAAACAATTAATTTATTAATCTGCATGTTAACCATTTTATCTTTTAGTAAAGAATTATTTAACTTCCAATAAGAGAATTTATGAGGTATATTATCCAGTGTAAACATTCGGACGTTAATGTAAATTGCTCTATGATCAGTGAGGGGCGTGGCAAGTATATTAACAGTAATATTATCTTTATCAATACAGTCAGAAACAAGCCAAAAGTCAATACGTGATTGCCTGGATCCTGTCTTATTGCTCCAAGCAAAGAGTCTATCATCTGGAAATTTTTCTCTCCAAATATCCACAAGATTAAATTTTCCCATGAAATTTTTTAAGTTTGCACTGTATGAAGACTGCTGCCCTGGAGGCCACCTATCAACCGTATTGTCTAAAGCAATGTTAAAGTCTCCACCAATTAAGAGGACTGAATTTGGGTATTTGGAGAGCCAGAAATTAATTCTTTCTTCTAAGGAGTCAAGTAATTTATCATTTTCAGTTTTATTATTGTAACCATATATATTTACTGCAATGAAAGTACTGTTATTGTGTCTGATTAGTGAGCAGAGGTAGTGTCCTAAGGTGTCACAGTCAGAGTGTAACACATCTCCAGAAAAAGAATTTTTAAGCGTGACAACTCCAGCAGAACGCTCAGAGCCATGGGACAACCAGACTTCATTACCCCATTGTGATTTCCAAAAATTTGTATCAGCAGGTGTGGAATGACTCTCTTGGAAAAAGCAAAAATCTGTTTTAAATTGTTTGGCAAATAAAAACAAAGCTTTGCGTTTACATGTTTGTCTTAAACCCCTGGTATTAAGAGAAACAAATGAAAAAGACAAAGTTATTAGAAAAAAGAAAGAGAAAAAGTAAGTTCTAAACTTCTACAACTAAGAATAGATCTATAGGATAAGGGGACCGGGTGCTGCACAATTTAGGTAGTAGAACAGTAAAAACCCTGAGTGACTAAGCTTATAAAAATACAGTATTTAACTATCTGCTTTGGTTTAAATATAGCTTTTTATAAATAAACACACTCTTCAACACAAAATAAAACTTTAACCTGAGGGTGAAAATATCAAGTTCACCATGTAAACAAGCTTACAGAAATGTCATTTCGGAGACTGAATAAGCGTCTCTATGAAGGAGGGAAAACTTCTGATCCACTGATGAATCCTCGGCCTCCCACGAAATAAGCCGGCTTACCCTCCTTACGGGCTTTGTCTATCATCGGCCACAGTTTGTCACGACGTTCTCTGTCCTCCCTGGACAGATCTTCAGCGAACCTCAAATGATTGTCCTGCAGGTAGGAGGATGTTTTGGCTGCTTTCCATACAGCATCTCTGTAGATTCGGTAGGTGAACTGCACGATGATGCCTCTAGGTCTGGTGCTACCTTGTCGCTTGGCTCCGAGTCGGTGTACGGTGTCGATGACGTCAGGCAGCCTATGATTTTGTTCTGGCAGAACAGACTGGCATATCACAGTCACCTTTCCCCTTGCGTCTTCTTTCTCAGCCTCCCTGACTCCATGTAGTCTGAGATTCCACCTCCTGGAATATCTTTCCAACTCAGAGATTCTCTGTTGGCAGTTGTCCACTCGACCTCCCTCTTTAGTTACTTTTTTTTCCAAGTCGCAAACTTTCCCCTTCATATCTTTCATTTCCGCGCACACAAAATCAATCGTCTTTTTGAGACCCTCAATCTGGAGCGTATTCTCTTTCACCATGTTCGAGTTCTCTCTCACCATGCTCTCAATGTTATCAGACCTGGTGTTTATTAGTGCCGACAGACGAGAAATTATCTCATTTACATCAACTGGGTCAGAGTTGCTGCGTTCGTACATCACCTTCTTCGGAGCTGGCGATTTGAGAGGTGTAACAGGGAGAGGTGGGAACTCATCCACTTCTTCTTCGGCTAACGTGAGTGCCACCGTAGTAGCTGCGTAGTTATGGAAGCTATCCATTAGCACGTTGCTGGGCGTAGCACTCTCCTCGTTAGCATTCTCAGGCGCTATCTTAGACTTGGAACTTTCCAGTCCCCTTTTCGCTCCTTTCTGATTAAGCATTCTGCTGCTTCTTGCCCTATGATTGCTGCATCTTCTCTTATTTAGTGAATTGTTAGTGTTAGCAGCATAAAGTTGAGGTTTTACCGTTGTTCACGAACTTTCTGTGCAGAACTCCGTAGAGAGCGTCTACTCACTCCGCCATTTGGCACACCCCCGATCGGGTAGTGACAGTGTCCAAATTCATCGGCTGCATCCTCCCGAGGACCCGGCCTTCGCGGCGTACGTGGGCTGGGTCCTCAGAAGGTTGGATATGCTGGAAGTAAACAGCTGGGGAAATTGGACAGTCTAGCCTTCTGATTAGCGTCACCGCTGTCTCGGTGGAGTTTAATAAACTCGGCTGTCTGTTCCTTGCTATCTGCAATATAACAGGACACTGGAGTAAATTCTCGACCGTCTCATACTTCTGTTTAATCAGTTTTCTGTTTGATGTTTATTCAGCTGTGTAAAAACCAAGGAGGAACCCACCCGGGGGATTAATAAAGTTTTATTTTATCTAATCTAATCTAATAACTTTAATCTCAGCCAAACCGATTTACTCACGAACAAACAAAACACTGAAAAAAGCCAAACAATAACATTTTTAGGTTGTCTAAGTAAGTTATGCAGGCCCGTGCAGAAGGGGGGGGGGGGCTGGAGGGGCTTGAGCACCCGCCCCTTTCCTGATGGGTGCCCAAAGTGCCCTTTTGTTGAGGCAACTTTTAAAAAACATTTTTTTTTAAATTTATTTTTATGTGTGTGTGCGTGCAGAGTCCTGTCTGTGCCCCTCAACAATAATATTTAACTATTAATCACAGTTTTGCTAAATAAAAGGATCTGGCTTGCATCAGTCACATGATCACATTTAACCAATGATCGCCCTTGATGGCAGAACGCGCTGGTTACGAGCCGGGAACGAACTCACAAAGAGCACACGCATTTTTAGCGGTCCGGAGCTGTAGGAGAAACACAAGTTAACTCAGAGACACAGACTGATGCGACAAACCCAGTAAGTAGCTGTACAGCGTACACTGTAGTGTATAGCACACAGGAGTATTGGCTTATTACGTACACGTTGGTAAGTTGTCTTGTTGCAGCTGACGAACTGAAACAAACGAGCGTGCTGTGTGTGCAACAGCGTGACAAACATTACCTGTCCTTTTATTAACTGCACAAGTAGTGCTGGTCATAGCTGCTGGCTACCTGTGTAAGGCTGTCATAGGTCTGTAGCTCTGTCACCGTTTTAGGGAACATATTTAGTTTTAAAGTAAGTTACAGAGCATTTCCTGCCTTTCTGAGGGGATTATATTTCACTAAAAACGATCTAATATGCATGTCCACATAATAATAATTATAATTATAATATTTTAAAAAACACACGCTGTATTTTAAAGAACATACATTAAGAAGCAGATTATATTAGATTTATATTTTAAATAAGACAAAAGTTGGATTTTACAGCAGTAAAATTATTGTATCTCTGCAGTTTAAACATGTAATAAGCTTTGCCCCTGCACAGAGTGGATAGTGAAACAAATGGAATCATCATAAATACATTATTTCATATTTATTACTTCCCCCTCCTCATTGCTTTATTATTGTAGCTCTAGTAATAAATAATAATGTAAGGATTCTGGATCAGCACCGTGATGCCCATAGTATATACAGTATTCTGAAGAAGGTCTAAAATGTCACTGTGTGTGCGTGCATGTGCTTGTTTTATGTATATGGATTTTTTTAATTATTACTCATGATATAACATTGTGCAGACATGGCTGGTAAGGACATGAGGAGGAAACAGTAGGAGCTGTGTGAGGCTACTAAAGGCAGTGCTATAACATTTTTCTGTCATCATTTTATTATAGATTAAGTGCAAGAGTTGTTAGGTGTGGATAATTAGATTATAGTTTATTGCAATAGCAAGTTGTGCCTTGTTCTCAGATAGACAGCAAGTGGAGAGTGATATATGAAATGATGGGATGGAAGGAAGAAGAGAAGCAAAGAGTGATTCACAGGCAGAGCCTAATTTGTTTCTCACAGTTTTTTGTTGCCTTATGGTTCCAAGCGCTGTCACCAATCTTTGCATTTTGTTATTATCTCATGACACTTGTTTAATCAGCTACCATCTCTCCTATGGACTTTTTAATGTCTACAGTCTCAGATCAACACAGCCCTGCCCTTCAGCACTATCCACAGCAACCCCTCAACAGCAACATTGTACCCATCAGGTAAAACATCGGCTACGTTTGCTTTGCCTTGTCGCCACCTCACAACAGTGATATAGTATGATGCGATCCCATATTAGATTGTTGATGAATGTGTGTTGTTGTTATTCAGCCTGGTTCAATGTGCCCCTTTTTAACTTTGAGCACCCGCCCCTTTAAACGTCTCTGCACGGCCCTGGACTTATATATCATGTTTAACCTGAGTAGCGAAAGTCCGCGGTGATCTGAAAATGATGTGCCGGGAGTTGTGCCGTTCTCGGTGGCTTCAGTGACCCTCGAGCTCCCGGCTGGCTATAGTGCTGGTGGGTAGCAGACGTCTCCGAAAACGTTGAAGCACTTTTGCAAATATGCGGTATCTTGATAAACCGAGCAGATATTTGATGTTTACACCGCTACTTTCTCGCCTGAAAATATGTTAAAAGTTTATTTTGTGACCCAGAAAGATTAGTATGAGTAATTTTAAAACTTAGTAGCGGCCGCCAAATTGAGGAACTGGATTTGGTGGTCATGAAAATGGCATTAAACAAGTCCCCAGGGACAGATGGACTCACTACTAATTTTTATCAATTCTTCTGGAAGGACCTAAGAACTTTATTGTTTGATGCATTAAAGGAATCGATAGAGAAAAAAAGAACTGATGCCGAGCATGAAACAAGCGCTGATAACCCTGATCCCTAAATCGGGTAAGGATAAAAGAATTTTAGACAATTTAAGACCCATCACCTTAAACACTGACTATAAGATCCTGTCTGGAGCTGTAGCTGAGAGGCTAAAGAAAGGCATCTCAAACATTATCAGTGAAACACAATCAGGTTTTTTGAAAGGAAGACTAATTCATAACAATATTGGGCTGGTTTTGGACCTCCTTGAGTACAGTGAAATAATCCAAGATGTCACGGTCCTGAGTCTGTGGACTCAGTGTTTTTCTGTTTGTATTAGTTATCTTTGATTTCATGATGTGTTTTGATTCTCTTGGGTTTGATTTTTGTCGCTAGTATTCCTAACTCTCTAGGTCCTTGGCATTTCTTGTGTTCTCCTTCTTAGGTCGTGGTTCTGTGTTACTTCTGTTAGTATACAGTCATCTCTGTCAGTGTGTCTCTTGTTCTGTCACTGTATCCCCTAGTTTAGTCCACGTCTGTTCAGTTTCCTGTTTTACTTTGAAAGTCTGTGTACTATGTCAATGTGTTGAGTTTTGCCGCCCCTTGTCTTGTCATGTCTGATGAGTCCCAGCTGTGTTCTCCTCCTGTTTCACATTCCCTAATCACCTCAGTATGTATTTAAGCCCTGTGTTTTTCTCTGCCAGTTGTTGCGTCCTCCACGTTTGTTGTGTGTGTATTCATTGTCGTCTACCTTCAGCATCTCCAGTCTAGTTAGTTTAAGTTGTTGTTTATGTATCGCCAAGGGTGACTCACCAGCAAATAAAGCTGTCGTTTAAGTTAATGTTTTGTCTCCGAGTCCTGCACGTGGGTCCAGCCACTGAC
The DNA here is from genome assembly GCF_057382275.1 of Copadichromis virginalis. Taxonomy (NCBI): domain Eukaryota; kingdom Metazoa; phylum Chordata; class Actinopteri; order Cichliformes; family Cichlidae; genus Copadichromis; species Copadichromis virginalis. The sequence goes on from NC_140639.1 coordinate 49,364,789, forward strand.
AGCCACACAACTCATCGTGACACAAGAGAGAGGATACATCCTGTTCTTGGATTTTTACAAAGCATTTGACTCAGTTGAACATACGTTCATATTCAAAACTCTGCAGTCTTTTGGTTTTGGACAGGAATTTATCAATGTTATAGAGATGCTATATAATGACATTAACAGCTCTGTTTTGCTAGAACATGGTACATGTTCAAGGTTTGAGGTTAATAGAGGGATAAGGCAGGGATGTAGCAGCTCACCACTTCTGTTCATCATGGTTGCTGAGCTGTTGTCTATTTTGATTAAAAACAGTCACATTGAGGGGTTAACTGTGATGGGTGAACAGATAATAATCAGTCAGCTCGCAGATGATACCACCCTGTTTCTAAAAAATGAGGACCAGATTCCTTTAGCCTTACAGGCGATCAACCACTTCTCCAAAGCTTCTGGCCTACAGCTGAATATTAATGAATAAGAAATTCTAGCTCTGCATGAGTGTACCCTGCAAGCAATAAATAATATACAGATCAAAAAAAGAGGTTAAGTATCTGGGCATTGTAATTTGCAAGGATAAGACATCAACAGAAAATAAGAATATCTGTGCCAATATAGAAAAGTGTAAGTCTATATTAAACAGGTGGCTGCAAAGGGACATAACTCTGTTTGGGAGAATCTTGCTAACCAAAATGGACAGTCTGTCCAGACTAATCTATCCAGCCTTTTCTCTGCCCATATCTCCAAAACGAATTCAATCTATAAATAATCTTAATTTTAGGTTCATATGGAGGAACAAATGTCATTATATAAAGAAAAATGATATGATTAAGAATTATGAAGAGGGTGGGGCTAATGCCATTGACTTTGATGTTATGAATGGTGTACTAAAACTGAAATGGTTAAGATCTTTCATTAGGAACAAAAATTCCTTTTGGAACATTATTCCCAGTGTGATTTTTGGCAAAATGGGTGGAATAGACTTTTTGTTACGTTGTGACTTTGATTGCAGTTCGTTACCTGTTAAACTCTCAGCTTTCCATCAGCAGGTCCTTCTCTACTGGAAATTAATCTACAAACAACTTTACTCCTCACAATACCCCTATATGGAACAACAGGTATATCCGTTTGTGTAGGAAATCTGTGTACATGGATGAATGGAGATCTAAAGGGATTTGGGCTGTAGCTCATTTTACGGATGATAATGGGGTCTTATTAAAACATGAGACGTTTTGTGAGAAATTTGATGTAAGATGTACTGCTAAGAGATATAAATCCCTAGTGAAAACCATCCCAGTCCCTTTGAGATCAAGGATAAAAGAAGATATTGTGCAGTCTAAAATTTCTCCTGGACTGAGGCAGCTCTGCATAGCTGGAGCTGAATTTGGTGACAGCAGGTTTACAAACAAAGTGATCAGGAATATTTTGATCAACGACATTTGCCCTAATCTGGTTAAAAGAAATTATATCCTTAAAGAATTTGAGACCATGGAGGTTAAGGCGATAAGAAAAAAGTATATTTCACTTCCTCTTTCCCCTAAAGTAAAAGAGGTTCACTTTAAAATCATTAATGAGGTTTATCCAACCAATGAATTCTTAAGACGGAAATTTAACTTAGATGTGAACGCCTGCACATTTTGTGAAAATGATATTGAAAGTCTGGATCACTTGTTTTTCTACTGTGAATCAGTGCACTCCTTCTGGACTGACATGTGGAGCTGGCTACAGTCCAGGAGAATTCAGTTACCACATTTGACGGTGACAGTAATAAAGTTTGGAATACTTGCTGAGAATGCAGATTTTGACCTGTTGATTAGGACGATTTTGTTAATGGGAAAATTTTTTCTTCACAAATGCAGATACTTTAAAGCTAAACCATGTATAAACAGATGGCTGAATGACTTTAAACTCTGGGCTAAATCGCTGAAACTTGTGAATAACAAGAAAGCTCATAAACTTGTTGTTTTATTTAACGAGTTTAATCTATGTTAAAAAAAAAGAAACCTCCCTATTTTATAATCATGACTGCCATTTTTTGCTCATGGTATTTTTTGCCTTTGGTTCAAATCCTTCAAAATACATACAAAATCAGTATCGATACTGACGTAAATTAATAGAAATAGAGATGGACCGATACGTAATATCGCATCGGTCCATCTCTATTTCCCTTTCTGGATTAAGTAAGGTTGTAAAAGCAGCTCGATGTACAACCTGTTCTTTGGATCCTCTACCAGCCTGGGCTATAAAGGAACTGTGGTCAGCATTAGGACCCTACAACCTGTTTCTTTTAAATACTTCATTGAGTCTTTCCTGAATGTTTTAAATCAGCTGTGGTAGTACCAATCTTGAAAAAGCCTGGACTGGATGTTGACATGGTCGCAAATAGGGCAGGGTATCGTCACTGATTTCTAGAATCGATTTGATTCCGATTCACAAGGTCCTGAATCAATTCGATCCACGATTCGATTCAATTCGATTTGAATCTGGGAAATTTTGCCTCAGACAGTCAGAAATATTATAATTCAGATCAGTACATTTACATATTTTTGTATCTATAAAAAGGAAGCTGACACTCGCAAGACTTTATCAAAGGTGTGAGCATCACAGCAGAGGCCTTTGTGTCAAAGTAGCTGAAGATAAAACAGAAAAACATGAAGGTGGTTTTATAAAAATATTCTACAGTAGATCAAAAACGAAAGAAAACCATTAATCGACATATGAACATTACCTCTGAAGTTACAGCAGTTTTATGACAGACACAGCGTTTTGCAATTTGCATAATTTTAAAAAGTTTAAATTTGTTCAGAAGCCTGTTGAACGGCAGAAATTAGGTTTTCTTTTTGGAAGTAAGTAAAAGGAAAAAAACAGCGGCCGACAGCGCTGTAAACAACGGTAGACTTGTGCGTAACAAGCAAGCGAATAATGCAGAAAACAGATTTTTAGACAGGAAACTGTGTGTGAGAGAGAGAGAGAGAGAGAGAGCTGTGCATGAAGTGTGATTTTATCCTGGTGGAAGCAAAACAGCAAAAGTCAGAGTGAGTTCATGACGATGTTTATGTGAAGCGTAGTTTGGATCTTCTTTTGCTGCTGGTTCAGTCAATATTGTTTGGAGAGAGATAAAACTAACAGCTTTAGAATCAGCGTAAAAAGGACGTAAACACAAAGCTCGGAGCCGCCGACACATCAGAATCAGCGAGCTGTCGGCTTTCAGCCCCGACCGTGTCCGTGCCATCGGGTGAGAAAGGCGACATCTCACTGATTCTGATGTGTCGGCGGCTCTGAGCTTTGTGTTTACGTCTTTGTGCAGAATCCGTGTTCCTGCTCTCATTTACTGTTTCAGCTGTTTGGTGGTTGTTAAAGTTTTGTGAGGTTTAACCTGAGATTCTGGCGTTGGTGCAAAATGCAGCTGCTCGCATTTTAACAAGAACTGGGAAATTTGAGCACATTACCCCTGTTCTGAGATCTCTTCACTGGCTACCTTGTCAGGTTCGAGCAGATTTTAAGGTCCTGCTGCTCACCTACAAGGCTTTAAACGGATTGGCACCTTCATACCTCTCCGACCTTTTACACCTTTATGTTCCATCTCGTGCTCTCCGATCTCAGGACTCTGGTCTTCTAAAAGTTCTTAGAGCCAGAAAAAAGACAATTGGAGAGCTTTTTCTTTTCATGCCCCGTTTCTGTGGAACAACCTCCCACCAGATATTCGGCAGGCTGCTCTGTGGAGGTTTTTAAAACCAAGTTGAAGACACATTTGTTCACCCGATCCTACATGTCTTAATTCTATGGCTTTTAGTTTTTACATTTTTATTGTTTTTAACTTGTATTGTGTCTTTTACCTGTATTGCTATGTATCGCTTTTATTTTATTTATCTCTTTAGTTGTACAGCACTTTGTTTGAAAGCGCTTTATAAATAAAGTTATTATTATTATTATTATTACAAGGTCCACGTTTACGGGAACATCTGCTACAGATATGGGAGAATATTTGATTTCTATTGTAGACAGAAGCCACGGGTGTGTTCAGTCAAACGTTTAGAATAAACTTTGGTCTATAAATGTGTTTCATGATTTATTTTTAACTCCAACTGCTTATTTGTACTATGCTTTCATTTCAGAGCGCAATGAGAAATAAAAAGGATATTTTCAATAAAACTGTCACGATCCTGGGTCTGTGACTCAGTGTTTTCTGTTTTGTATTGTTAATCTTTGATTTCATGATGTATCTTTGTTTATTCTTACGTTTTGGTTCTGTGTTTTGTTGTACCTCTAAGTTCAGTCTTTGTATTTCCTGCTTTGTTGTGAAGGTCCGTGTCTCATGTCAGTGTGTTTAGTTTGCGTTTCCTCTGTCTCGTCTTGTCAATCACTCCCAGCTGTGTCCTCCTTCTGTGTCTCATTCCCTCATTATCCCTCTGTGTATTTAAACCTTGTGTTTGCCTCTGTTAGTTGCTGGTTTGTCTGTGTATCTGTCAGGGTCCTGGGTCTCCTGAACTAGTGGTTTCAGTTCTTTGTGATTTTTGTGTTATGTCAGTTTAGTTTGTGAGTTATTCTATGCTTCCTAGGTTTTGATTCCCTGCCCCCCTTGTTTCTCTGTGCACTCTGTTCTGTGTTTAGTCTTCTCTGTCCATTTGTTCCGCCCTGTGTTGTTGCCTTCTGTGTCTCCCTCTGTGTAACTGTCTATATAGTGATGTGTTGTGGTGCTTTGCTCCCACCCCTTGTGTTCCGTGTTTTCGTCTTCCCTTCGTGTAATTCTTCATATTCGTGTACTGTTAGTTTTCCCAGTTTAGGTTTTTGCTTAGTTTCCATGCTCACCTTCGCCATTTCTGTTTGTATCACCATGTGATGAATAAACTCACTTGCATCTGAGCTGCCTGCATAAAGGGTCCTTTGATAATTTACACACGGCTCGCAAACCGTGACAAAAACACTGGAAAAATTGGGCTGTTCTAAAACGTTTGACGGGTAGTGTATATATTTAGTTTATATATTTTCTTTATTTATAATAGTTTGTTTTATATTGTAGCAAAGTGTTACTTGGATACTTCTCTATGTGCTTCTTCATGTGCAATTTTGTTGCATTCTGAGCCTTAGAAATTTATTGTGATGAACTGCTGTTAGAATCAAGTTAAATTCTGATAAATCAGACAATTACCTCTCCAGCTGTTGTTACAGTCTTTGTTTATCGGATCCTTACAGGGTAAAAGATGACGACACCTAAAGAAATCCTTCTGGGGACTTTGGAGGATTTGGGATGTGATGACTTTGAAAAATTTAAGTGGCATCTGAAGAACGGGTCTGTAGAAGGTTTACCAGCAATCCCAGTGAGTAAACTGGAGAATGCAGAGAGGACGGACATAGTGGATCTGATGTTTGATACCTACTCTATCAACACTTTTGAAGTCACTAAAAATCTTTTGGGGAGGATAAACGAGAATGATCTGTTGGAGAATTTAAATAAAACCATCCCAGAACCCACAGGTAAGTCAGGGAATGACTAAACAAAAAACACATAAACAATAAAAACCTTAGTTAACATTACACAGGTGCCATTAAAATCCATATAAATAATAAATCCAAAGCACTTGCCAACACTTTCAGGAGTGAGAGACTGCAGAAAGCCAACAGTTTGTGTTTTATGCATCTGCACAAATAACCTCCTGTGTACACACATGAATATCTGCTCTTTGGGTTGGTTTGATTAAAATGGGACCAGCAGCAGGTTTTCTGCCCATTTTACAGATTTATATTGTCAGATTGGTTTTAGAGCTGTTTTATCAACATAAATGAGGCGACAACAACAGTTTGGGACACGTCACAAATATGATCAAAGTGCTTTTTCTTAAATCTATTTACCAGTTGAAGGTAAAGTTTAAAAAAAATGGCTGCCATTTCTTTCTGCTGTTTGGAGACCCAAACAAAAAAATGCCCAGACAGTAAATGCTTTTTATTATGGTTTATAAACAGGACACTAAGGTGATTGGTCAAAGGTTGGAGGAAAGCCACAGTTCTCCTTATATGACTAAAATCCACCATTTCAGCTCATGTTTTTTCTTCTGCAGCTTTCTTGGAGATTCCACTTCAGCCTTCTGCTGGCAACGCTCCCGTTACCAAGCTTCCCTTAGGTAGTGTCATTAGAAGACATAGCATACATTTACACTGCTATGCTGATGACACCCAGCTCCATCTGTCCATGAAGTCAGATAACACACACCAATGAGTTAAACTGCAGGAATGTCTTAAAGACACAAAGACCTGGATGGCCGCTAACTTTCTGCTTCTTAATACAGATAAAACTGAGGTTATTGTACTCGGCCCTGAAAATCTTAGAAATATGGTATCTAAGCAGATTCTTACTCTGGATGGCATTACCTTGGCCTCCAGTAACGCTGTGAGGAACCTTGGAGTCATTTTTGACCAGGACATGTCTTTCAACGCACATATTAAACAAACATGTAAGACTGCTTTCTTCCATTTGTGCAACTAAAGTTAGAAATATCCCGTCTCAGAGAGACTCTGAAAAACTAGTTCATGCATTTATTACTTCCAGGCTGGACGACTGTAATTCATTATTATCAGGATGTCCAAAAAACTCGCTGAAAAGCCTTCAGCTAATCCAAAATGCTGCAGCAAGAGTCCTGACAGGGACTAGAAAGAGAGAGCAGATTTCTCCTGTATCGGCTTCCCTTCATTGGCTTCCTGTTAAATCCAGAATTGAATTCAAAATCCTGCTCCTCACATACAAGGTCTTAAATAATCAGGCCCCATCTTATCTTAATGACCTTGTAGTACCATATCCCCCTATTAGAGCACTTCGCTCTCGCTCTGCAGGCCTACTTGTTGTTCACAGAGTATTTAAAAGTAGAATGGGAGGCAGAGCCTTCAGTTTTCAGGACCCAAAAAGATATTTGTTTTTTTTTTCAGTTGTATTATTGTAGGTTCTTTATCTTACAATATAAAGCACATTGGGGTGACTGTTGTTGTTATTTGGAGGAATTAAAAAAAAACTTTTATACTTGAAATTCTTTCATTTATTCTACATATTTATTCATCACTGGCTCCATAGTGTTGTTTATGTAATATGTGAAATGTTGCTAGTATTGATTTGGTGCTGTATAAATAAACATAATTAAATCGAATGTGTCTCTATAAAACCTGCCCTCAGTTATAACCCAAGTGTCAGGGCTCAATGGCTCATGAAAAGGAATGGAGTCAAGCACAGAACCAAAAAACGGAGGCTGAGTGACTTTTAACAGAAATGTATTTTACTAGATTTCTTGACGGAGAAAGCTGAATCACGGCTAAATTCAACAGCAAGCGAGGTATTATGAGAAGTGCAGAGCTGAGGCCAGAACATAAGCTGAGGCAGGTCAAAGGAACAACAGGGGCAGAATCGGGCGAATAGAAACTATCCATGATCACTGGAACAAAGGAGATAATAATCAGAGTGGTCCACAGTGTAGTGAATGAGTCCAAGATTTAAAAACTAAGAGGTGTTACGTGGCTGCAGGTGGAGATCAGCTGGAGGAGGAGATGAATTAAATCTGGGTACAGAGTGAGATGTGGGTGCACAGGGAGGCAGGCAGCTGAGGATGGCAGTTTGCAAGAGTGAGTTTTCCCAGCAGTGGCAGGCCAGAATCCTGAGGCGTGACTTATGGCAAGAGTTGGAAGATGTATCCAGGTGCCGACTAGGGAACAGGAAAAGAGGGTTACGCGAAACAAGCTGAGGAGCACAAGACAAAATGTGAGGCAGAGAACTGACTGTGCTAAGCACACAATCTGGAGAAGGTTCATTGTGAGTGCTGCTCATAAATACTGCCGGAGTAATTGGCAACAGGTGAGGAGCAGGGAGGAGTGAGGAGGGCTCCACCCAGGGGAGGAGAGCTGATGCTGTGGAAAGTTACTCAGACTCACTCGGATCATGACACCAAGAGTCCAGTGAACTGAACACATAACCACAGTAACCAGAATGCAGTTTTCTCATTTGTGTCATTTGCTGTTTATTCATGCAGAGATTCTCACTGAGTGTCAGCTCAAACTCAAGTCAGACCTGAAGCAGAAGTTCCAGTGTGTGCTCGAGGGGATTTCTACAACAGAAAACCCGACCCTCCTGAGTCAGATCTACACAGAGCTCTACATCACAGGGGGAGGGACTGCAGAGGTTAATGATGAACATGAGGTCAGACAGATTGAAACAGCATCCAGGAAACCAGACAGACCAGAAACAACCATCAGACAAGAAGACATCTTTAAACTCCCACCTGGAAGAGATAAACCAATCAGAACAGTGCTGACAATGGGAGTGGCTGGCATTGGGAAAACAGTCCTAACACAGAAGTTCACCCTGGACTGGGCTGAAGACAAAGCCAACCAGGACATCCAGTTCATGTTTCCATTCACTTTCAGAGAGCTGAATCTGCTGAAAGAGGAAAAGTTCAGCTTGGTGGAACTTGTTCATCACATCTTTACTGAAACCAAAAAAGCAGGAATCTACATCTTTGAAGACTTCCAGGTTGTGTTCATCTTTGATGGTCTGGATGAGTGTCGACCTCCTCTGGACTTCCACAAAACTACAATCCTGACTGACCCTAGAAAGTCCACCTCAGTGGATGTGCTGCTGATAAACCTCATCAGGGGGAAACTGCTTCCCTCTGCTCGCCTCTGGATAACCACACGACCTGCAGCAGCCAATCAGATCCCTCCTGACTGTGTTGGCGTGGTGACAGAGGTCAGAGGGTTCACTGACCCACAGAAGGAGGAGTACTTCAGGAAGAGATTCAGAGATGAGGAGCAGGCCAGCAGCATCATCTCCCACATCAAGACATCACGAAGCCTCCACATCATGTGCTACATCCCAGTCTTCTGCTGGATCACTGCTACAGTTCTGGAGTTTGTCATGAAGAACAAAGAGAGCGAAGATCTGCCTAAGACTCTCACAGAGCTCTACCTACGCCTTGTGCTATTTCACCTAAAAACGAAGGACATCAAGTATGATGGAGGAGCTGAGACAGAGTCATGCAGGAAGATCATTGAGTCTCTGGGAAAACTGGCCTTTGATCAGCTGCAGAAAGGAAACCTGATCTTCTATCAATCAGACCTGACAGAGTGTGGCATCGATATCAGAGCAGCCTCAGTGTACTCAGGAGTGTTCACACAGATCTTTAAAGCTGATGAGTGTCACATGTTCAACAACGTTGTTTACTGTTTCATCCATCTGAGCATTCAGGAGTTCTTTGCTGCTCTTCATGTCTATCTGACCTTCATCAACTCTGGAGTCAACCTGCTTAAGAAACAATCTCCTCTCTTTAAAATCTTCCAGAAAACACTTACTGTAAAAGACTTCTACCAGAGTGCTGTGGACAAAGCCTTAGAGAGTCCAAATGGACACCTGGACTTGTTCCTCCGCTTCCTCCTGGGTCTTTCACTGCAGACCAATCAGGATCTCCTATGCATGCTGACACAGACAGGAAGTAGCTCACAGACCAATCAGGAAACAGTTCACTACATCAAGAAGAAGCTCAGTGGGAAACTGTCTGCAGAGAAAAGCATCAACCTGTTCCACTGTCTGAATGAACTGGATGATCGTTCTCTAGTGGAGGAGATCCAACAGTCCCTGAGATCAGGACGTCTCTCCACAGATCAACTGTCTCCTGCTCAGTGGTCGGCTCTGGTCTTCATCTTACTGTCATCAGATCTGGATGAGTTCGACCTGGAGAAATACTCCTGTTCAGAGGAGGCATTTTTGAAGCTGCTGCCAGTGGTCAAAGCATCCAAGAAAGTGCTGTAAGTGAATCTATGAACAAATATGTTTAATAATGCTAGATGAATAAAAGAATATGTCTCCATTGTTATTCTTCCTCAGGCTGAGAGATTGTAAACTCTCAAAAAGAAGCTTTGAAGCTTTGTCTGAAATTCTCAGCTCCCCATCCAATCATCTGAGAGAGCTGGACCTGAGCTCGAACTACCTGCAGGATTCAGAATTGGATTTGCTGTGTGTTGGACTAAAGAGTCCTGACTGTAAACTTGAAACTCTCAGGTAAGGATACAGACTTTTTGACACTTTTTGACTCTTAAATCTGTAAGTTTATCTTGATGTGGACGTTCAAAGTCAGCACAATTTTCCTTTTAAGTTCCTGAGTTTATATTTTTGACTGTCAGGTTGTCTGGACAGATGTTTTTATTTTATTTTATTTTTTTACTTGTCCCTAAAGTCAGAACTAAACCCACATGTAGATGACTTTCTGTTACTGGAGCAGCCTTCCTGAAGACAGCAGTGTGTTTTCATGCTTTTAAAGCCAAACTCACCTTTCAGACCTGGCTTTCATTTATTATCTATTTTTGTTTGTTTATTATATATTTATTTCTACTGTTTAACTACTGCTCACATCTTTTATCCTCCTTTTTAATTGTTCATTTCTTTTTACCCAGTGTTTCTATATTGCACTTTGTATTTGTCTATATTTATCATGCACTACTTTGCTCATTTATTGTTTGGTTTTAATGTTATTAAATTTCGGTTCTTTTGGTATTCGTTATGGCCAAAAAGACACGGCTCAAAAGTGGTCTTTTTACTTTTTAAGTTATTAAATTTGTAACTGTAGTGATTTGTGTGTGTGACAGAGAGGCACTGCCAGGGATTTTTGACACAAGTTGTTCTTGTAAAATCAGTCTGTGAAGGTTCTCAGACATCCAGGTCACCGTAGTCTAAGGAGCTTGGAAAGAAAAGCGTCTGGACTTCTTTAAGTTTCCTTGAAGATGTTTCACCTCTTATGAGAGAAGCGTCTTCAGTTCTAAGGGTCAAATGGTGGAGTGGGGCAGTCAGTGAAAGGGCAATGGTAGTGTCTCAGGGTTTGTATGTTTGGGGGGTTCAGAGGGAAAAGATGAATGCAGGTCTGGAGTTGGTGTGTGAGAGCAGGGAGTGAATCTGATCAAACATGAGTGTCATGAAGCCTGTTTGCAGTTGTTTGCACTGTTTTCCACTCTGGATGTTGTTTCTGTTCAGCTGTGAGTAGAAAAGGCTCCATTCTACAACCTGTTTGTGTTAGTTGTTCAATAGAAACATTATTTTGTGCTGATGTTGCACTTCTTTTATTCACAACCAGAGTTTTTGAAGTCTGCATAAAAATGATTTAAATGACTTTTGAATATTACTTTAAATACTTAGATTTAAAGTTCTGAAAAAAGTTTAAATACAAAGATCAGTATTGTCTAATGTTTTGGCTGCAGTGTGTTTTTGCAGACAGGTATAACAGAACAGCTTTAGTGTTTAGATTTTTTAAACTTGAGTATGAATTTATACAAAATGCAGCAAGATATTAAAAAAAAAAGGTGGCATCGTTCCATCTCTGCTTTGATTAGAGACACAGCTCTAATCAAAGAGGTGGTCCGCTTGCCTCCGCCCCAGAGAGAAGGGTTACATCTCCTGGGTTTAGGTGTTTTCCAATTTGTCATCATTTTGAAAAGTTTACATTTCTTCAGTGTTGAGCAGCAGAAATGAGACTTTCCTGTCAGAGGTCATTTTTGAAAAAATGAGGTAAATCAACCATGAAAACCATGAATCAACATGTGAACATGAGCTGATGCTGCTGAAGTGAAGCAAAGTTACAGAGGTTTGATTACAGACACAGCTGAGAGTTTGTAATCTGTCATCATTTTAAAAAGTTTCCATGGAACAGCAGAAATGAGGCTTTACTGTCAGAGGCCGACAGCACTGAACACAACAGCAGACTGGTGGCTAATAAACAGTGAATGATGCAGAAACAGATGTTTGAAGCTGTTCTTGGAGTACACTGAGAGAGAGAGAGCTGTGCAGGCAGGAACAGCCAAAGTCAGAGAGAATTCATGAGCATATTTATCAAACGTGAAGCAGAGTTTGGATCTTCTTTTGCTGCTGCTTCACTCAGTTTTGGTTGGAGACAGATGAAACCTGCAGCTTCAGGATCTGTGAGCTGTCCACTTTCAGCCCCGACGGCGTGTCCGTGTACGTGCCGTCGAGTGAACGATCCACGCTCTGTGTTTCCATCTTTGTGTGTTTAGCTGCTCTCATTTACTGTTTTAGCTGTTTGCTGCTTGTTGAAATAGTTTGTGAGCTTTAACCTGAGATTCTGGCAAAATACATTTATATGAAACATCGATTCAGGATTGAATGAATCAACATCGTTTTATTCAAATTAAAACCATTCAAATGGGAACATGAATTTTTTACATCCGCCTCTAATGCTGGGTAATGTCAGCTGGTCCATGTGCAGCTGGCTGTGAGGCTCAGGGAGCGTCTACAAAGTGCAACACTGAAAGAACATCATCCATAAATATTGAGTAAGAACTGGACTCTCATACAGCGAGACTCAAATGCCTTTAAACATCAGCTTATCCTGCTGATCCAAGTCCAACACTGAGTTTGTAAAAACATGTTTGTCAATCATTTTGTTTGGTTTCTGAGGAAAATGATTCAATAACTTGCTGCTAATACACAACATTTCATCATATTTCCTCATAACCCTCTTTTGTCTGACCATTTGATCCCATTTGAATTTGCAATAAAGGATCCACAGAGTTTGGTGACAATAATGACAGTAGATGTTTGTGTGAAAGTGCTGGAAGCAAATGAGTGTGTGATGTTCTTTCAGTGTTGCACTTTGTAGACGCTCCCTGAGCACTGGTCTCACAGCCAGCTGCACATAGAGACCAGTGTTGTTAGTCCAGGTCAGAAGATGACTTGTTGGAATGAAAATGAGCTTGTAGTTTTTCTGCTTTAATAATGTGACTGGAAAAAGGTGTTGGACTTCAAATATGTCCATTTCTGTCACACTTCACCTTTAAAAGTGAAGCCATGTGGTTCCTGGAAGGAAAAACACGACTTTTTCAAGTCTTTGTCCTGTTTTTATGAGAAATGTACGACTTTAATGTTCTTTTTTTTTTTTAACTAAATTTTTATTATAATTTACAACATTGCAACTTGTACTTGTCAGTGTTCACAAGTAGGACAGTTACAGGAACCGCAATGCAGAAATGTAGATTAAAATAAGAACTGCAATTAGGAAGCACAAAACAAAACTGGGAAGCAAAACAAAACCCAAGCAAGCAAACAAACAAACAGACAACAACAAAAACAAAAAGAAAACAAAAACTTTATGTAATATTAAATAACATGTGACAAACTTAGCCATAAATGAACAAAACGAAAGAGACCTATGCTAAATTATTGAAACAGTAAAGCATGTATGGGTCGCCAACGCTCAGTAAACAATTCTCTCTGAATCCGCAGAGCAGATGTTATTTCCTCCATCTGGTAAATTTATCTTGCTTTATCAATCCACATATTATATGAAGGTGGGTCAAGATTCAGCCATTTAATAGTGATACACTTTAGTGCTGCTGTAAGATTCTTAAGAGATACGTTTTATTATTTCCCGCAAAACCATTTGGTAAGACTCCTAAAATGGCTAACTGTTGGTCTTTGTATTGTTGGAAAACTGTATTGAGAACTTTAAATATGTCATTCCAAAGTGAGCAGATTTTTGGGCATGACCAGAATATATGTGAGTGGGTTCCTAAAGAAGTACCACAATTTCGCCAGCAGGTGTCAGGATTTGTAGGCTTCATTTTGGCAATTATCTCTGGGGTTCTAAAATATCTCATGACCACCTTCCATTTAAATTCTCTCCACAGCCCAGAATTAGTCACCAGATGGGCTTCACCGAACACCTCTTCCCAGGTGTCCTCTGAGATTTGAGTGCCAGTCTCAGCTTCCCACCTTGCCTTAATATCCAAAGTTGCATTTGTATTGAAACTCATAAATGCGTTATAAAAATGACTGATTAATTTTGGGGAGGAATTACTTTGAAATGTTTTTAGAAATATTTCCTCAATGGGTGAGGGCTCCAAAACTTGCCTCCATTCTTTATGTTTTGTCAAAAAGCTTCTTACTGCAGAAATCTAAAAAAGTCAGAAGAAGGAAGCCGAAACTGACCTCAACTGTTCAAATGAGCTCAGGTGCCCATTCCTCACAACATGACAAAGTTTATGAAGCCCGCTATTTGACCATGCTCTGAAGCCAGAGTCTTCCACAATAGGAGAAAAACCCTGCAGGGAGGAGAGCCTTGATAACATTGAAATTTCTTTTGGAAGACCAAATGATTGTTTGATTCTACGCCAAATCTTTAGTGTGACCCTCGTCCGTTCCCCCATATGCACATTTTTAATTGAAATGTTAGAACAAAGCAGGGATTCCAATGATCTTTCGCACATTGTCTTCTCAATGTTTAGCCACTGAGTTTCAGACAAATCCCGCACCCATACAGTCAGGGGTCTCATCTGAGCTGCCCAGAAATAATATTTCAGGTTTGGAACAGCCAATCCCCCTGCAGGTTTGACAGTTTTAATGTTTGGAACTTGATCCTTGGGCGTTTGCCTTGCCATATAAATTTGGAAAAAAGTTTATCTAAATTATCAAATGTAGAGTTGGGAATGTTAATAGGCAGCATTTGAAAAAGGTCTAGAAGTCTTGGCAATACATTCATACGTATACTCTCGATCCGACCCAAGAAAGACAGAGGCAGGACTGTCCATCTCTCTAAATCTTTTTTTATTTTTGCAACTATAACTTCATAATTTACTTTAAACAAGTCTGATAATGAGTGAGGAATTTGAATTCCTAAATACTTGATACCTTCGTTTGGCCATTTAAAGCCACATCGCTCCTTGAATGTTAGTGAAATGTTTCCTCCTATATCCATTGCCAATGTTTTGTCAATATTAACTGTGTAACCAGAGAGGTAAACGTATGTACTAATAATTTCTTTTAAATGAGGTAAACTGACTGCAGGATTTGAAATGTATAAAAGTACATCGTCTGCATAGATGGACAATTTATGCTGTTCTTTATTAATTGAAAGGCCCTGAATTTCATGTTCTGATCACCACCTGCACTCATGTATATATCTATCTACTTAGCACTTTTAATTCTTATTTTTATTTTTATTTTAATGTCTATTTTAGCGTAATTTATGACAGTATGTTTGCACTGAAGCACCGCAGCAATTTCCTAATGTTGTAAACCTGCTCAACATTTGGCAATAAAACCCTTTCTGATTCTGATTCTGATTCATCTCTAATCAGAATCAGAATACTTTATTGATCCCTGGGGGAAATTATTTTTTTGTTACAGTGCTCCATTATAAACCAACATAAACCAACATTAAGACAAGACAGACAATATGCTAACTAAGAATAGTACAATATATACATATTAGGGGTGCAACGATACACAAAATTCATGGTTCGGTTCGGTTCGATACTTTGGTGTCACGGTTCGATATTTTTTCGATACAAAAAGAAATGTTCATGCCTTTTTAATTTGTCATTTATTAAAATTATAAATATATATTTTAACTCAAAAGTACAGTTTTTAAATTTAACCCTAACCCTTGTGCGTGTTTTTTATTTTGACAGCGAATGCGCACCTGGGGACCACTTATGTGCAGCCCTGGTTACAGTGGGGCAAAAAAGTATTTAGTCAGCCACCGATTGTGCAAGTTCCCCCACTTAAAATGATGACAGAGGTCAGTAATTTGCACCAGAGATACACTTCAACTGTGAGAGACAGAATGTGAAAAAAAAATCCATGAATTCACATGGTAGGATTTGTAAAGAATTTATTCGTAAATCAGGGTGGAAAATAAGTATTTGGTCACCTCAAACAAGGAAAATCTCTGGCTCTCACAGACCTGTAACGTCTTCTGTAAGAAGCTTTTCTGTCCCCCACTCGTTACCTGTATGAATGGCACCTGTTTGAACTCATCATCTGTATAAAAGACACCTGTCCACAGCCTCAAACAGTCAGACTCCAAACTCCGCCATGGCCAAGACCAAAGAGCTTTCGAAGGACACCAGGAAAAGTATTGTAGACCTGCACCAGACTGGGAAGAGTGAATCTACAATAGGCAAGCAGCTTGGTGTGAAAAAATCAACTGTGGGAGCAATCATCAGAAAATGGAAGACATACAAGACCACTGATAATCTCCCTCGATCTGGGGCTCCACGCAAGATCTCATCCCGTGGGGTCAAAATGATCATGAGAACGGTGAGCAAAGATCCCAGAACCACACGGGGGGACCTGGTGAATGACCTGCAGAGAGCTGGGACCAAAGTAACAAAGGTCACCATCAGTAACACACTACAACGGCAGGGAATCAAATCCCGCAGTGCCAGACGTGTTCCGCTGCTGAAGCCAGTGCATGTCCAGGCCCGTCTGAAGTTTGCCAGAGAGCACATGGATGATACAGCAGAGGATTGGGAGAATGTCATGTGGTCAGATGAAACCAAAGTGGAACTTTTTGGTATAAACTCAACTCGTTGTGTTTGGAGGAAGAAGAATACTGAGTTGCATCCCAAGAACACCATACCTACTGTGAAGCATGGGGGTGGAAACATCATGCTATGGGGCTGTTTTTCTGCCAAGGGGACAGGACGACTGATCCGTGTTAAGGACAGAATGAATGGGGCCATGTATCGTGAGATTTTGAGCCAAAACCTCCTTCCATCAGTGAGAACTTTGAAGATGAAACAAGGCTGGGTCTTCCAACATGACAATGATCCAAAACACACTGCCTGGGCAACAAAGGAGTGGCTCCGTAAGAAGCATTTGAAAGTCCTGGAGTGGCCTAGCCAGTCTCCAGACCTCAACCTCATAGAAAATCTGTGGCGGGAGTTGAAAGTCCGTGTTGCTCGGCGACAGCCCCAAAACATCACTGCTCTCGAGAAGATCTGCATGGAGGAATGGGCCAAAATACCAGCTACTGTGTGTGCAAACCTGGTAAAGACCTATAGTAAACGTTTGACCTCTGTTATTGCCAGCAAAGGTTATGTTACAAAGTATTGAGTTATATTTTTGTTATTGACCAAATACTTATTTTCCACCCTGATTTACCAATAAATTCTTTACAAATCCTACCATGTGGATTCATGGATTTTTTTTTCACATTCTGTCTCTCACAGTTGAAGTGTACCTCTGTGTCTGGGGGTGGGCGTCCGGGTACACACCGGCTCACTCCTTGGCGGCCGCTTGTCGGGGCCTGGGGCCTGGGGCTCGCTCGGGCCCCTTTGGAGGTGGGGTGCCCCCGGCCTCTCGGCCTAGGGCTCGGTCACTCAGGCGCAGCTGGGGGCCGGCGGAGCTCACGGGCGCGTCACTGCAACCCCCCCTGGCTTCTGCTCCGCGGCTGCTGAGTGAGCCCTCATCTGGGACTCTCCTCAGCTCTTACTGGGACAGTGGCGCGGCTGCCCCTCTGTTGGTCTTCCATGGTCTCTTGTGTTCTGGGGGCCTCTGGATGTCTGGAGTTTTGATCTCCTCCATACCCGCTTCACACCCTGGAGGACGGGGCTGTGGCCCCCCCACACTCCCTAGCAGATCATTACATGGAGAAACCTTTGGAATGCAAGCATGCTGATCCACACAGGTATGCACACATGGGTATTCACAGACGCGGACTAAAGCTTTCTTGGCTGCTGCCTCAAAGCACACTGTGCGCTGTCTATCTTGCGTGCTGCACAATATCGTTTATTACTTAGTAAATACTGATATCTATGACTAGCTAGTTTATTGTGATGGTGCTTTGCTTTCTCTATTATTATGTTGCTCTTTGTTGTTTGCTGTCTCCTCTGTTTGTTTGTTTGTTTGTTTGTTTGTTTTTTCTCCATACAGGTGACCCAGGAGTTTTTTTTTTTTTTTGTCTCTCTTCCCCCCCCTTCTCACCGTCTCTTCTCCCCTTGGGTTTTCTTTCTTTCTCTCCCCCTCTCTCTCTCATTCATTCCCCCTGTCCTATTTATTAAAAAAAAAAAAAAAAAAAAAAAAAAAAAAATGACAAAGGATGAACTGAAGCTCTGCCATCACGTAATGTCGCATACTGCTGTTTCTGATGTCATTTAAAAAAAAAAAAAAAAAAAAAAAAAAAAAAGAAGTGTACCTCTGGTGCAAATTACTGACCTCTGTCATCATTTTAAGTGGGGGAACTTGCACAATCGGTGGCTGACTAAATACTTTTTTGCCCCACTGTATATAGCTCATCATATTGCAGCCACAGAAATTATTTTGTCCATGAAACCATAAAGCTGCACTTTCTTTTTGCCTTATAGTCTGATTTGTCATAACTTTTCCGTTTTGTGGTAAGCTTTTCTTTGGCTGTCACTTCTTCACCCTGACCTGTCTTATTTGGCTCAGCAGAACTAAAATATATATCCTGCTGCTTTTACACACGCACTCACATAACACTCAGCGATTCTCTGCGCGATCAACCTCTCACATGTTTAAGCTGCGGGAGATTTCACTTGTCATGTTTGCATAGTAAGCTAACGATTAATAAGACGATGTCAGAGGAATTGGTGCACAAATTATCACCACTCACCAATCAGTGCTGTCGCTCTCTACACACAGTTTGCGCGATTGCAAAGTGAAAGCAAAAAACAATGCCAATGACATAATTACCCAGCTACATTTCCGAAAGAATGCAAAAGCATTGACATATATTTTTCCTTCCTACAATAGCCCGACGGGCAGGGCAGAGATAGATTTTGGTAGCCCGACTGGAAAAATCGCTAGCCTCAGGACGTCGGGCTAGCGATATTGCGAGCCCTGTATCTGACTGAGGAATCACTCATCTTTGGAAAAGAGAGTTTATTACAGAGAAATGTCTCTTTCCAAAATAAAAGCTATACTATACGCTTCTTCTGGGCTATATTCTCAGCAGCATATTAAACATATCAGGTCCCCATAAGGAGAATCATGTGCTAACGGCTGTCTAAATGACTCTGGTAAAGTTTGTAGCATGCGTGCTTGTTGTTTTTGTCTGCTTCCACTTGTCTTTGCACTAGGATGATGTCGGAGTAAATGTGCAGTCATATTCGTTGTGTTCCCACTAGTGCTTTCAGGTTAATCTCGTTGAAATGACCTTAACGCCACAACACGGCAAATCTCCTTTAACGAGCTACCCCTGATCGCCCCGTGCATCGGGCTAGACGGCCAACACGTTAACGAGCTAACTGCGCTAACACACTAGCTCCATGACGCACTTACCTTCAGGGTCATACGTCACATGAAAACCAAAATAATTCCAAACGCCAGATCTGAATGAGGGTGGGGGAGGTTCAATTTGCCATGTTGCAAGGAGAGCTTAACTTCTGTCTCGCTAGCTTGCCCTGCGCTCTTCCTTCTGACTATGCTGTCTGTGTTGAGCACTCAGTGGATCTGCGCTCGACAAGTGCAGCCTAGGCGGAGTAGTCAAACGCAGATTCACTGAGCGCTCAACGCAGACAGCATCGTCAGAAAGAAAGTTGATAAAATAAATTACAAATTTTGTATTGTTCGATACATATGTGTACCGAACCGAAAGCACTGTATCGAACGGTTCAATATCGATACGAATATTGTTGCACCCCTAATACATATATATATATATATATATATATATATATATATATATATAAAGTCACTCATTAATAAATAGCTGGAAAAGAAACATGTGTAGTTGTAGCAGCAAACAGTGTGTTAAGTGGATGCGTTGTACAGGGAGCCACAGGCAGGAAAGATTTCCTGTGTCGTTCAGTGGTGCTTTTCGGTAATCTCAGTCTCTCACTGAACGTGCTCCTGTGACTGACCAGCATGTCATGGAGTGGGTGGGAGGTGTTATCCAACATTGTCTTTATCTTGGACAGCATCCGCCTCTCCGACACCACCTTGAGGGAGTCCAGCTCCATCCCCACAGCATTACTGGCCTTACGGATTAGTTTATTAAGTCTGTTGGCATCTGCTACCCTCAGCCTGCTCCCCCAGCATGCAACAGCATAGAGGATCGCACTGGCCACAACAGACTCATAGAAAATCCTCAGCATTTTCTGGCAGATGTTGAAGGACCTCAGTCGCCTCAAAAAATAGAGACGACTCTGGCCCTTCCTGTAAAGTGCTGTGGTGTTTTTAGCCCAGTCCAGTTTATTGTCAATGTGTACTCCAAGGTATTTATAGTCCTCCACAATGTCAACACTGTCCCCCTGGATTGAAACAGGGGTCAAGTGTTTCCCGGTCTTCCTGAAGTCCACGATCAGTTCCTTGGTCTTTGCCACGTTGAGCTGCAGATGATTCTGCTCACACCACGTGACAAAGGAGTCGACCACAGCCCGGTACTCTGTCTCATCATCCCTGCTGATGCATCCAACCACCGCAGAGTCATCAGAAAACTTCTGAAGATGGCAGGTCTCTGTGCAGTGGCTGAAGTCTGTGGTGTAGAGGGTGAAGAGGAAGGGGGAGAGGACAGTCCCCTGTGGTGCCCCTGTGTTGCTGATTACCTTGTCAGACACACACTGTGGGAGACGTACATATTGTGGTCTTCCTGTCAGGTAATCAACAATCCAGGACACCAGAGAAGCATCCACCTGCATTGCTGCTAACTTATCGCCCAGGAGGGTCGGCCTGATGGTATTGAAAGCACTAGAAAAGTCAAAAAACATGACCCTCACAGTGCTCGCCGGCTGGTCCAGATGGGTGTAGATACGATTGAGCAGGTAGATGATGGCGTCCTCAGTTCCGAGACGAGGCTGATAAGCGAACTGAAGGGGATCCAGATGTGGTCTTACTATGGGTCGCAGCTGGTCCAGGATGAGCCTTTCCAGGGTCTTCATGATGTGGGAGGTCAGTGCCACGGGCCTGTAATCCTGGGGGCCACTGGGACGTGGTGTCTTTGGTACAGGGACGAGGCATGATGTCTTCCACATCACTGGGACCCTCTGCAGACTCAGACTCAGCATAAACAGTTTATGAAAGACTCCACACAGCTGGGGGGCACAGGTCTTGAGGACGAGGGGACTCACTCCGTCTGGTCCAGCAGACTTGCCTGAGTGAAGTCTCCTCATTTGCATCTCAACCTGGTATTGAGTGAAGGTGATGGGTGGGGGAGAGGTGTCAGGAATCTCACAGGAGGCAACAGCGCCATGTGAAGAGAGAGGCTGGCGCAGTGGTGTGGCTCTGGATTCCAGACTGACTACAGGTGAGGTTGTGGGGGTGTGAGCAGACACTGTGGTGTCGAATCTATTGAAAAACAGATTTGCGTTGGTGGTTCTTTGTGTCCGGGGGTGGGCATCAAGGTACACACCGGCTCACTCTTTGGCGGCCGCTTATCGGGGCCTGGAGCTTGGGGCTCGCTCGGGCCACTTCGGAGGTGGGGTGCCCCCGACCTCTCGGCCTGGGGCTCGGTCACTCAGGCACAGCTGGCTGCCGGCGGAGCTCACGGGCGCGTCACTGCAACCCCCCCTGGCTTCTGCTCCGCGGCTGCTGGGTGAACCCTCATCTGGGACTCTCCTCAGCTCTTTCCGGGACAGTGGCGCGGCTGCCCCTCTGTTGGTCTTCCTTGATCTCTTGTGTTCTGGGGGCCTCTGGATGTCTGGAGTTTTGATCTCCTCCATACCTGCTTCATGCCCTGGAGGATGGGGCTGTGGCCCCCCCCCCACACCCTCTAGCAGATCATTACATGAAGGAACCTTTTAAAAACAAGCGCGTCCATGCTCACAGGTGTACACACGGGTGATCACACCCACAAACTACACCCTTTTTGGCTCCTACCTCAAAGCACACTGTGTTCTGCTGATCTTATGTGCTGCACAATAATGTTTAACATTTAGTATTTACTGTCATATTCCCATATATCATTGTGATGTTGTTTATTCTATTACTCTTGTTTTCTTCTGCTTGTTCTCTTTTTTCTTTCTCAACAGGTGATCCAGGTGATTGATATATGCATTTTTTTTTCTGCCCATTCTGTTGGTTTTTGTTTTTTGCCCTTCTCCCCCATCCCTCTTCTCAGCTGTTTCTCTTTCCCTCTTTCTTTCTCCCCTTCTTTCCCCCAGTCAAGTCTGTCCCGTATTCAGCAAGTGAAAATAAAATAAACAATAAAAGGTGAATCAAATGGACCATTACGGCAAGGCTGGGATGGTCAATTTGGTAAAGTAAATCCGTTGGGCATCTTTCTTTGCCTTTAGACAACAATTCTGATGGCAAAAGAGCCAAACGGGACAGGCAAAACCCCCCCCAAAAAAACAGAAAAACAGATTCAACTCGTTGGCTCTATTCTCACCTCCCTCAGCTCCCCTGCTGTTGGTTGGCCTGAATCCAGTGATGGTCTTCATGCCCCTCCACACCTCTCTCATGCTGTTCTGCTGGAGTTTCCACTCCAGCTTCCTTCTGTAATTGTCCTTAGCCTCTCTGATCTTGTCCTTTAGTAACACCTGGACCTTCCTCACCTCCTCTTTATTGCCCCCTCTGAAAGCCCTCTTCTTGTTGTTGAGGAGGGCTTTGATGGGCTTTAATCAACTGCGCCAGAGGCTCAATACTTATATCGAACAGCAGGGGCGACAGTGAGCATCCTTGTCTACACCCACGTTCCAGTGGAAATCTGGCTGATATTGTTCCATTTACCTGTACAGCCGCCATTGGGTTGGAATAAAGAATCTGTATCCACTTAATTAAGTTTGGCCCAAATTTGAATCTTTCAAGTGTATGGCCCAAGTACTGCCAGGAAACCCTGTCGAATGCTTTTTGCGCATCAAGAGACAGAATCATTGTTTCTTCTTGTTTGGTCTTGTACAAGGACATTAAGTTCAACAATCTACGAACATTGTCCCCATGGTGCCTTCCTGCAATGAACCCCGTTTGATCTGGATTTATAACCTGTGTAATAATTTTACTAACTCTTTTGGCTAAAATCGTGGTGAGAATGTGTGAATCAGTATTAAGTAATGAGACTGGCCTGTATGATTGACAGTTTGTGGGGTCCTTGCCCTCTTTATGGATTACGACAATTGTAGCATCGTTCCAGGACGACGCCATAGTCCCAGTCTCCAGAGCGCAGTGGTAAGCTTTCAGTAATAAGGGTGCGACTTTGTCCTTAAGTTTTTTTATAGAATTCGTTAATAAAACCATCAGGGCCAGGACTGTTTTTAGTTTTAAGGTTTGAAATCACCTGTAAAATTTCTTGTTGTCGAATTGGTTCATCTAACTCCTTTGCTACAGACTCTGACAGTGTTTTTAAATTGATCTTTTCTAAGAAATCAGATAGTGTATTGTTATCTTTACATGTATCTGAATTTTTATATAATGACTCGAAAAAATTGGCAAAACAACTTGCAATTTGATTTGGTTTAGTAATTAGGGTTTGATCTGACTTCAACTTTTGGACCATATTACAAGTTTGCTGTTTCCTGAGTCTTATTGCCAGCAATCTACTAGCCCTACTACCCTGTTCATAGTACTTTTGTTTAATGAATCTTAAATTGCCCTCAATTTTCTCGTTCATTAAACTATTAAGCTCACTACGTAACATTTTAAGATCGGAAAGCAAATTGGCTGTCTGTGCTTTTTTGTGTTGTTGCTCTAGGTGTTTTATTTTGGCCTCCAATTCACACCGCCTAGCCTCTTTTCTTTTCTTCCTGGCACTTGCAAATTATATTATGCGACCTCTAATGTATGCCTTGGTGCAATCCCAGAGGGTTAAAGGCGATATTTTCGGAGTTGTGTTCAACTCCAAGTAAGTATTTAGTTCAGTATGTATGAACTCACAAAACTGCCAGTCATTTAGGAGTGAGGCATTTAATCGCCAGACTTTAATGTTCTTGATGCTCCTGTACCATCTCTCTGTCATCCTCCTCGCTCCCTCTTTGCACTCACAGTCTTTGTGCATCATTAACACTCACATGAGGAAAACCAAAGTTTTACTGGGCAGAAGATGATCATCAGTGACGCTGTCTTTAAGATACTCTTGTTAGAAATGTACGACTTTAATGTGAAACGTTCAGAGTTTTTTCTCTTGTTGTGTTTGTTTGAAGCTGCTTCCTGTTGGCTTCAGCTGTTTGGAGTTTCCATTTTCTAAACTTCTACATTCTGAACCTTCTTCAGCTCTGAACAGATGATGAAACACTGAATGATTTCAAGCACTTTGTCTAATAAACTTACATCTTTCATTCTTTATACAGATTGATGGACTGTGGTTTGTCAGATATTGGCCTTGATTATCTGGCAGCAGCACTGAAGTCCAACCCCTCGTATCCCACAGAGGTGGACCTGAGTGGAACCTACAGCAACCTGCAGGATCCAGGAGTGAAGCATCTGTGTGGTTTCCTGGAGAATCCACGATGTCGATTTGAAACTCTGAGGTCAGTCAGCATGTTTTAGTTGTGCTGAGATGAATATGATGTGAAAGTTGTGCTGACACTAAACTGCAGACATCAGGCTGATATTATACTGATCCACACTGAGGATCTTCATGGTAAAGTCTGTTTTCTTCTTCTCTGGTTTAGTCCATTGACTGCAGCAGAACAATGTTCACATTTCAAACAGTGATACTCAACGTATGGCCCGCGGCCCACACGCGGCCTGCCCACCTTTCCTGATTCAGAGAGAGGGGACCCTGATTAACTGTGTAGCTTCTTCCTCACACTTCTAAGTATCAGACACAACAATGAATAATCCACAGCTGACTGTCTTTAGCAGGTCAAAGGTCACGGCACACAGCACTCTGTGAAACAGTTTGGAGCAGGAATTCTTGCACATTTACAAACTGACACTGCTGCACGGCATGCTGGGTAATGCTAGCTGCTCAGGTATGGGCGTGCTAATGGCTGTGAGGCTCTGTGGCTGCAGAACACCGAAGAAGAGAAAAGAGAGGTGGAGGATGAAGAAAAGAGGCGGAGATGAAGCAGAAGTTTAGCTCCAGAGAGGAGCTGTGTCTGTGTGGGTGGGGCTCAGGCAGCTCCGCCCACACAGTGACAGTGAAGCAGGTGAAGAGTAATAAATGAAGACAGCAGACAGGATTTGATAAGCTGATGTACAAACATGTAGTATGATGGTGGCAGCTACAGAAACAGGTCCATACAGGCTGAAGCGTGTCTCAGTCTGAATGTACACTGCTGTTATAAGAGCTGTGGAAACTCAGGTCAAAAGGACGTAACCACACTGCTGACAGTTCCAGCGCAGTCACAGAGTTACAGCATCATTTGTGACCATAAAGACAGAAAGCTCATCCAAATCCTGGGATTAAAAGTCTGTCCTGGTGGTGTCCAGTCAAACACGTCTCTGTGAAAGCTTCAATCCAACAGGCTCCAAAGTCCTTCTGCTCATTTCCTCGCCGGGTTCTTGATGCTCCTGTACCATCTCTCTGTCATCCTCCTCGCTCCCTCTTTGCACTCACAGTCTTTGTGCATCATTAACACTCACATGTGGAAAACCAAAGTTTTACTGGGCAGAAGATGATCATCAGTGACGCTGTCTTTAAAACACTCTTGTTAGAAATGTGCGACTTTAATGTGAAACATTCAGAGTTTTTTCTCTTGTTGTGTTTGTTTGAAGCTGCTTCCTGTTGGCTTCAGCTGTTTGGAGTTTCCATTTTCTAAACTTCTACATTCTGAACCTTCTTCAGCTCTGAACAGATGATGAAACACTGAATGATTTCAAGCACTTTGTCTAATAAACTTACATCTTTCATTCTTTATACAGATTGGAGCGCTGTGATTTGTCAGAGATCAGCTGTGATTATCTGGAAGCAGTGCTGAAGTCCAACCCCTCCCATCTGAGAGAGCTGGACCTGAGTAATGACTACTCCTGGTTTTCGACCAACAACAACAAGCTGCAGGATCCAGGAGTGAAGCATCTGTGTGGTTTCCTGGAGAGTCCAGGATGTAAACTTGAAACTCTGAGGTCAGTCAGCATGTTTTAGTTGTGCTGAGATGAATATGATGTGAAAGTTGTGCTGACACTAAACTGCAGACATCAGGCTGATATTATACTGATCCACACTGAGGATCTTCATGGTAAAGTCTGTTTTCTTCTTCTCTGGTTTAGTCCATTGACTGCAGCAGAACAATGTTCACATTTCAAACCTTCAAAGAAGAAGAAAAATCCTCCACTGGAAAATTCACTGTGAAACTCTCAAACTCTTCATTGCACCTTAAAGTCTGTGTGACACTGAAATCCAAAGCAAAATGTGCGTTTGCTTTACAGACAGCAGTCCAACACAAACATACACACATCATCCAAAACACATTCTGTACTGTACAGGAGACACGGCACGAGATTGGCTGACAATGGTCTACAGCCAATCAGGACGCAGAACACAACGCGCTGTAAAAAACAAAAGCATGCAAAATTGCACAAAAAAGATCAGCGAAACAGCGAGGCCGCCAAAGGTGAACTGTGTTACAGCGAGGGACCAGCGTATATGTGGTTGTTGGGACGATAAATGTCTTTGAGCTTGTGTCAGAAGACGAGCTGCAGCTTTCTGGACCAGCTGCAGTCTTGCCAGGCAGGTCCCACTAACTCCAACATATAAGGAGTTACAATAATCCAGCTGGGACGTCATGAAAACGTGGATCGCCCGTTCAAGGTTTTTAAAAGATAGAAATGATCTCACCTTAGATAAAAGCCTCAGTTTGAAGAAAGACCGCTGTACAACTGAGCTCAGCTGTTTTTCAAATTGCCGTCAAATATAAGCCCCAAATGTAATAATGCGATTTAATAAAAGAGCTGAACCAGTCTAATAGAGCGCCCTTGATGCCGCCATGCTCCAATGGTGAGGTCAAGATGCTGTGGTCAAGGCAGCAGTCAGATCCAAAAGCACAGCTGAGTCTCCTGATCAGTGGCTGATAAAAGATCATTAAGAACTTTCCAAAGTGCAGTTTCAGTGCTGTGAAGAGCTTTAAAACCAGACTGAAACCTTTACAACAGATTGCAGCTGAACAAATATAATCTTTTACAAAATCTTCGACAGGAAGGGAAGCTTTGAAATAGGCCTGAAGTTTGAGCGGACAGAGGATCCAGATCAGGTTTTTAGTACAGGCTGTACAACAGCATGTTTAAAACAGGCTGTACAACACCTGAACTAAGACTGCTGTTAAAAATCGCTAAGATGTCGGAACCGACAACCTTTAAAATCTTTTTAAACACGTGTTGGAACAACATCATTTGGACAAGATGATGTCTTTATAGCATCACATCGTTCCTCCACCTGATCAAACCACACAGGCTCAAACTGATCAAAAACAGCTGAGCAGGTGAATATTTTAGCCCCGGTGCGATCTCGGGCGAGAGTATCGATGATGGCCAAAGGGCAGCGTCCAGCTCTACGGCCGCTGAAGAGCAGACTCAACAGACGCGCGTGATGTGGATCCTACTGCTCTAAAATTGGAGCTTCTTCAATCCATTAAAGAGGACATTAGTACGCTGTTAAAAGAAGAAGTCAGAAATGCATTGAAAGAAGATTTTGACAATATAAGGGCTGACGTGCAAGGACTGAGAAATGAGATCGCTAACAGCATGGCGGCGACGTGCAGCGAAGTTGATGGAGTAAAGGTTACAGTGAAAGAAGCTGAGGATGGGCTGTCAATGTGGAGCGATGAGGTGACCACCCTGCAGTCTACAGTAGAGAGTATGAAGGAGGAGCTGTCTGACCTGAAGGATAAATGTGATGAAGGCAGGAAGCGGAGAGCTAACATCCACATCATAGGGATCCCAGAGGGCCTGGACTCGAGCTCCTCCACGGCCGTATCCGTGCTACTACGTGAAGTGCTGGGTATGGATAAAGACGTTATTGTCGACCGCTCACACAGGAGCCCTATCCTGAGAAAGCCAGCTGGTAACCCGCACGCCGTCATAGCCGAGTGTCACTACTACCAGGATTGTGTGGCTACGCCGTGCCAGGGCCCAAGCCCCGCTTGAGTTTAACGGACAACCTATTGCAATATTACGACTGGGCGATATGACCCAAAGTTCATATCTCGATATTCTTTAGCTGGATGGCGATATACGATATATATCTCGATATTTTTGAAGCCAGAAAGTACGAACAAAAAGAGAGTTCTTAGTCAAAGCTGTGTCCCAAATCTCACACAGGCCCATTTATTAACATACAGCGTAGATGTACATGAAACAATTACTCAGAAATAAATGATCAGCATTTATTAAATAATAATGCTCCATAAATAAAAGAAAACAATGTTGTTTTTGTGCATAACAAAAAGCTCACAATCGTGCAGTCAAAATGTAAACAGACGCTGAGCATAATAACAAGCAGCTGCTCTGTTCCCAGGTTCTACTGCGTGACTGACAGCCTGGAGTTTGAAACCCTCTTTGTAACCGTGTCTCTTACAGGTGCCATTTATGGTCCTTATACACACTCAATACAGTAATATTACGTTGAAGCAGAGTACGTATCACTCCGCGAGGCTCCTCGTAGCTGTAATGCTCCAACAATCCATCAAGCGGTGCGGCCTCGTAGCTGAGCAAAGTCGTACCAAAACATCTTTTGAAAGGTTTCTGAGCGCCGTGTAGCACATAAAATCGGTTCGAGGTCAGTAAGCACAACCAGAATTCATCCATAAGCCGCACTGTCGATTTATGAGAAAATTACAGGATTTTAAGTGCAGAAAATATAGTTTATGGTTTTCCTTTGATCTTAGCAAATATCTACGCCTCTAATTGGGACGATCACAGATTTTTCACTAATGTCTTTGCGCGGCTCCCCAATATGTCATCACACAATATCATCTTTGAGGGAGACCTAAACTGCTCATTATCTGCTATGGACCACAGTTCACACAAAAGTACACTTAGTCCAAAGTCAGCATGCGTCATTCAGAGCTTTCTTGATAATTATGGGCTGGCTGATGTATGGAGATTTCATAATCCTGCTTCACGTCAATACTCTTTTTTTTCTAATGTCCATAAAACATATATTTGTATAGAAAAACGTCTCCCTTT
Organism: Copadichromis virginalis; assembly: GCF_057382275.1. NCBI lineage: Eukaryota > Metazoa > Chordata > Actinopteri > Cichliformes > Cichlidae > Copadichromis > Copadichromis virginalis. The sequence goes on from NC_140639.1 coordinate 49,393,545, forward strand.
AGTTACAGAATGTGATTATAAGACTCTGGTGATTTCTCCTCTTGTTTTTTCAATGTGTATTCCTGATGCCTGCTCCAACTATCAGCCATGGAGATTCAACTCAGTGTTGTTAGCAGATGAAGAGTTTGTCAGTTACAAAAGGTCTCAAAGACATTTTTTTTCTATTAATCAGACCCCAGAGATGTCATCATCAGTTTGTCTGCTTTAATAATGTGACTGGAAAAAGGTGTTGGACTTCAAATATGTCCATTTCTGTCACACTTCACCTTTAAAAGTGAAGCCATGTGGTTCCTGGAAGGAAAAACACGACTTTTTCAAGTCTTTGTCCTGTTTTTATGAGAAATGTACGACTTTAATGTGAAACATTCAGAGTTTTTTCTCTTGTTGTGTTTGTTTGAAGCTGCTTCCTGTTGGCTTCAGCTGTTTGGAGTTTCCATTTTCTAAACTTCTACATTCTGAACCTTCTTCAGCTCTGAACAGATGATGAAACACTGAATGATTTCAAGCACTTTGTCTTATTTATTGCCAAATGTTGAGCAGGTTTACAACATTAGGAAATTGCTGCGGTGCTTCAGTGCAAACATAGTGTCATAAATAGCACTTAAATAGACATGGAAAAAAATAAAAGTAGGGATAAGAATTAAAAGTGCTACGTGGGAAGATATGTGCATGAGATATACATGAGATATATACATGAGAATAAGAATTAAGAGTGCTACGTTGAAAGATATATACATGAGTGCAGGTGGTGATCAGTGCCAAACATGGAATGATGCAGTGAACACAGCGTAGGGTCATGTGTTAGTGATGGGAACAGTCATATGGTTATTGTTCATGTGTCCGACAGCAGAGGGGAAGAAACTGTTCTTATGGCGAGAGGTTCTGGTGCGAATGGACCGGAGCCTCCTGCCTGAGGGGAGCAGGTCAAACAGACTGTGTCCAGGGTGAGAAGGGTCAGCTGAGATCCGAGCTGCACGCCCCAGTGTCCTGGAGGTGTACAGGTCCTGCAGAGATGGGAGTCTGCAGCCAATCACCTTCTCAGCAGAGCGCACAACACGCTGCAGTCTCTGTTTGCTGCAGTCTCTGTTTCATTCATCCATAAATATTGAGTAAGAACTAGACTCTCATACAGCGAGACTCGAATGCCTTTAAACATCAGCTTATCCTGCTGATCCAAGTCCAACACTGAGTTTGTAAAAACATGTTTGTCAATCATTTTGTTTGGTTTCTGAGGAAAATGATTCAATAACTTGCTGCTAATACACAACATTTCATCATATTTCCTCATAACCCTCTTGTCTGACCATTTGATCCCATTTGAATTTGCAATAAAGGATCCACAGAGTTTGGTGACAATAATGACAGTAGATGTTTGTGTGAAAGTGCTGGAAGCAAATGAGTGTGTGATGTTCTTTCAGTGTTGCACTTTGTAGACGCTCCCTGAGCACTGGTCTCACAGCCAGCTGCACATAGAGACCAGTGTTGTTAGTCCAGGTCAGAAGATGACTTGTTGGAATGAAAATGAGCTTGTAGTTTGTCTGCTTTAATAATGTGACTGGAAAAAGGTGTTGGACTTCAAATATGTCCATTTCTTTCACACTTCACCTTTAAAAGTGAAGCCATGTGGTTCCTGGAAGGAAAAACACGACTTTTTCAAGTCTTTGTCCTGTTTTTATGAGAAATGTACGACTTTAATGTGAAACATTCAGAGTTTTTTCTCTTGTTGTGTTTGTTTGAAGCTGCTTCCTGTTGGTTTCAGCTGTTTGGAGTTTCCATTTTCTAAACTTCTACATTCTGAACCTTCTTCAGCTCTGAACAGATGATGAAACACTGAATGATTTCAAGCACTTTGTCTAATAAACTTACATCTTTCATTCTTTATACAGATTGAGGAACTGTGGTTTGTCAGAGATCAGCTGTGATTATCTGGCAGCAGCACTGAAGTCCAACCCCTCCCATCTGAGACAGCTGGAGCTGAGCTGGAACAACCTGCAGGATCCAGGAGTGAAGCATCTGTGTGGTTTCCTGGAGAGTCCAGGATGTAAACTTGAAACTCTGAGGTCAGTCAGCATGTTTTAGTTGTGCTGAGATGAATATGATGTGAAAGTTGTGCTGACACTAAACTGCAGACATCAGGCTGATATTATACTGATCCACACTGAGGATCTTCATGGTAAAGTCTGTTTTCTTCTTCTCTGGTTTAGTCCATTGACTGCAGCAGAACAATGTTCACATTTCAAACAGTGATACTCAACGTATGGCCCGCGGCCCACACGCGGCCTGCCCACCTTTCCTGATTCAGAGAGAGGGGACCCTGATTAACTGTGTAGCTTCTTCCTCACAGTTCTAAGTATCAGACACAACAATGAATAATCCACAGCTGACTGTCTTTAGCAGGTCAAAGGTCACGGCACACAGCAGACAGTCAGAAATATTCTAACTCTGATCATTTATCAGTTGTGACACTGTGAGACTTGATCAGAGGTGTGATCATCACAGCAGAGGCCTTTGTGTCAAAGTCACTGAGGATCAAACAGAAACACATGAAGCAGATTTTCCTCTTCTGGCTTTTTATAGCAGATAACCTTCAAAATATTCTGCAGTCGATCAAAAACTGAAGCAAACCATGAAGCAACATGTGAACATGAGCTGATGCTGCTGAAGTGAAGCAAAGTTACAGAGGTTTGATTACAGACACAGCTGAGAGTTTGTAATCTGTCATCATTTTAAAAAGTTTCCATGGAACAGCAGAAATGAGGCTTTACTGTCAGAGGCCGACAGCACTGAACACAACAGCAGACTGGTGGCTAATAAACAGTGAATGATGCAGAAACAGATGTTTGAAGCTGTTTTTGGAGTACACTGAGAGAGAGAGAGCTGTGCAGGCAGGAACAGCCAAAGTCAGAGAGAATTCATGAGCATATTGATCAAACGTGAAGCAGAGTTTGGATCTTCTTTTGCTGCTGCTTCACTCAGTTTTGGTTGGAGACAGATGAAACCTGCAGCTTCAGGATCTGTGAGCTGTCCACTTTCAGCCCCGACGGCGTGTCCGTGTACGTGCCGTCGAGTGAACGATCCACGCTCTGTGTTTCCATCTTTGTGTGTTTAGCTGCTCTCATTTACTGTTTTAGCTGTTTGCTGCTTGTTGAAATAGTTTGTGAGCTTTAACCTGAGATTCTGGCAAAATACATTTATATGAAACATCGATTCAGGATTGAATGAATCAACATCGTTTTATTCAAATTAAAACCATTTAAATGGGAACATGAATTTTTTACAGCCGCCTCTAATGCTGGGTAATGTCAGCTGGTCCATGTGCAGCTGGCTGTGAGGCTCAGGGAGCGTCTACAAAGTGCAACACTGAAAGAACATCATCCATAAATATTGAGTAAGAACTGGACTCTCATACAGCGAGACTCAAATGCCTTTAAACATCAGCTTATCCTGCTGATCCAAGTCCAACACTGAGTTTGTAAAAACATGTTTGTCAATCATTTTGTTTGGTTTCTGAGGAAAAAGATTCAATAAGTTGCTGCTAATACACAACATTTCATCATATTTCCTCATAAGCCTCTTTTGTCTGACCATTTGATCCCATTTGAATTTGCAATAAAGGATCCACAGAGTTTGGTGACAATAATGACAGTAGATGTTTGTGTGAAAGTGCTGGAAGCAAATGAGTGTGTGATGTTCTTTCAGTGTTGCACTTTGTAGACGCTCCCTGAGCACTGGTCTCACAGCCAGCTGCACATAGAGACCAGTGTTGTTAGTCCAGGTCAGAAGATGACTTGTTGGAATGAAAATGAGCTTGTAGTTTGTCTGCTTTAATAATGTGACTGGAAAAAGGTGTTGGACTTCAAATATGTCCATTTCTTTCACACTTCACCTTTAAAAGTGAAGCCATGTGGTTCCTGGAAGGAAAAACACGACTTTTTCAAGTCTTTGTCCTGTTTTTATGAGAAATGTACGACTTTAATGTGAAACATTCAGAGTTTTTTCTCTTGTTGTGTTTGTTTGAAGCTGCTTCCTGTTGGCTTCAGCTGTTTGGAGTTTCCATTTTCTAAACTTCTACATTCTGAACCTTCTTCAGCTCTGAACAGATGATGAAACACTGAATGATTTCAAGCACTTTGTCTAATAAACTTACATCTTTCGTTCTTTATACAGATTGATGGACTGTGGTTTGTCAAAGATCAGCTGTGATTATCTGGCAGCAGCACTGAAGTCCAACCCCTCCCATCTGAGAGAGCTGGACCTGAGTAATGACTTCTTGTCTTTGAATAAGAACAAGCTGCAGGATCCAGGAGTGAAGCATCTGTGTGGTTTCCTGGAGAGTCCAGGATGTAAACTTGAAACTCTGAGGTCAGTCAGCATGTTTTAGTTGTGCTGAGATGAATATGATGTGAAAGTTGTGCTGACACTAAACTGCAGACATCAGGCTGATATTATACTGATCCACACTGAGGATCTTCATGGTAAAGTCTGTTTTCTTCTTCTCTGGTTTAGTCCATTGCCTGCAGCAGAACAATGTTCACATTTCAAACCTTCAAAGAAGAAGAAAAATCCTCCACTGGAAAATTCACTGTGAAACTCTCAAACTCTTCATTGCACCTTAAAGTCTGTCTGACACTGAAATCCAAAGCAAAATGTGCGTTTGCTTTACAGACAGCAGTCCAACACAAACATACACACATCATCCAAAACACAGTCCAACATCCAAATCTCCTCCACTGCCAGCATGAATGATGGGAAAGAGAAGGAGGAACACTCTGACATTCAGGGTTAGAATGAGTTTCATCAAGCAGACTGTGAAGATCAAAGCTGCATTAGAAAGCTTACATGAATGAATGAGTGGACAGAAGTGGACAGAGATCATCTGAAGCACTTCAAAGGCTTTAAATCAGCACATTTCTCTTTATTCTTTATCAACTCTGTTAGTTTCTCTCAGTTTTCTGTGGAATGAAGCTAACAGCAGGCTAATAAGATGCTGACCAATAGGTTTCTATTAAAGGTTGTAATTTGTATATGAAAAAGTGCTTTGGCTCAGCAGGGATCAGCTTACAGGTAGAATACAGCTGCTGGATGGGATTAGCATGTCATAGCTATCTACCAAACTGCTAACTGGGGGATTTCAGGCCATCTATGGATCATTTTTGCTAACTGTTTATTCAGCTTAGGCTCACAGGGCTGCAGCCTGTGCCCTAGCTGTCATAGGGCAAGAGGCGTGGTCCACCTGCACAGGTGAGCAGTCCATCACAGGGCCAACAGAGAGACAGAGAAGCACTCCCTCACATCCACACCTACAGCCAATGTAGAAGCACCAATGAACCTAAGCAGCATTTCATTGGACTGTGGGAGAACATCCAACCTCCACAGAAAGGCCCAGCTGACCAACAAGCTTCAACCTACAACCTTCTTGCTCTAAGGCACTAGTGCTAACCACTTTTGCCCATTTCAGCCCAAATCCTGCATCTTCCTGTTTCTGACTCCAGACCAGCTCCACTAACACTTTCTCATCAGACACTGCCACCTAGTGGAGGAAGTCTTAGTTCCATTTGAAGCTTCAGATTACAGTTAGTTCCTTTACAAAGAGGTGGAGGTGGTGGGGCCACCGCACCATCATCACTGAGTGCCATAGGACACTTAACCTTTGTTTCCATATGCTGGGAACTTCCTGTTGTTCCCAGGAGGACTGGAAAATGTGTGAAAATCTCCCAGTCAGTTCCTCACAGCACACTTCAATCATTTCCCTCCCACAGCATCAGGACCAGGGCTTTTTCTCTCTTTGGTCCCACTAAGAGATTTCCACACAAACACCTCATCAGTGGGACTCTCAGAGCTACCAGCCCTTTGCTACAATCACAAAGCTCTTCATTGAAATCAATGATATCAAAGCTGGAATCAAATGAGTCCAAGTCTTCTGCTGATTCAGCATCACATTCATCTTTGCTCCTTGTTCTGCATCCCCACCATGGACTTCATTCCTTTCCAAGCCAGCCTTGAGTGTCCTTTATTCAGCTCATCCTCTGCTTTACTTTTACACCTGATTTTAGCTGCTTTATCTCTCTTTCAACAAGTTTCTGTGCCTCAATCTTTTTCTTCTCTCCCTCATAACAAGACAGCTTCTTCTGCCTGAGAACATGTTGGAGTGATTTACTAATCCAGGGCTGCTTATTGGGGAAAATACTTCCTGTTTCCAAAGTAATCCCCATTTTTCCCAGAAAGAAATGTCAGTAGAAATCGATGATCTAAGTGAGAACATGAGCCTTTAAAAAGTCCCAGTGGGTGCAGTCAAAGCAGTCCCTCAGTCCCAGTATAGAGTCTTTGGTCCAGACTGGAACAGCTGTGTGCCCAGTTTGAGCTCTCTTCAGTGCTGTGACCTGACAGACCCAGAGGGGCCATCACATCACATTTAGAAGCTCCCCTGATGGAGCCACAACACATGTCCAATACTTAGTCTGTCTTGTTGGACCAACTGGAAGAAATGATTCAAGGACTTAGTCACAGAACAGAGATTCAAATCTCCAAAATCCAACTGGCTGCATCAGGACATATAGTCTGAAACTCTGCACAGTTTCCTGTTTGAAGCTGCTTCCTGTTGGCTTCAGCTGTTTGGAGTTTCCATTTTCTAAACTTCTACATTCTGAACCTTCTTCAGCTCTGAACAGATGATGAAACACTGAATGATTTCAAGCACTTTGTCTAATAAACTTACATCTTTCATTCTTTATACAGATTGATGAGCTGTGGTTTGTCAAAGATCAGCTGTGATTATCTGGCAGCAGCACTGAAGTCCAACCCCTCCCATCTGAGAGAGCTGAACCTGTACTACAACAACCTGAAGGATCCAGATGTGAAGCAGCTGTCTGATCTTCAGCAGAGTCCAGACTACAGACTGGAGACTCTGGAGTAAGTAGAGTGATGGAGTGAGTGGGTGGTGCTGTCAGCAGTATTGTACTAAACACAGTCAGTATGAAACAAAGATCCAGTGTTTCCTGTAAAGCTGCAGCTTCTCAGTGAAGCTATGAGAGGAGAACGGTGACAGGCTTCAGGATTGGACACAAACACTTCCTGTTTCTCACCCTTATGGTCACCATAGTAACGGCTGACACGCTCTGATCAAACACTGTCAACAGCCAATCAGCTCTCTGAACAAAGCAGCACGCAGACCAATGACTGCATTGATTTCCAAGTTTAAAGCAGTGAAGAACACAGTCTGTAGGTGAGGAAGAATTTAGTGAGAGCAGATGTTTGGATGGAATTCCTCCAGTTAACAGCTGGAACCGTCCATCTGGATTGTTGGGCTTGTTGTTGGGGTTCCTACAGAGCTCAGAGTGGACACACCAAGGTTCTTCTAATGAATGAAAGTCCAAACTCAAACTAGGAGGGAAAAACATTTTCAGCAACTTCAATAAAAATCCAAAGATTAGAAAAAGTGAAGCAACAATGAGTCCTAGTACAGTCCCAGCACTGACGTCCCTGCTGCTCTTTATACTGGATGTGCTGCATCACTGACTGACAGCTGATGAAGAGTCTCTGGAAACACTCGTTTATCTCCTCTGCTCTTCCTCCTTCTCTCTGCAGGTGGAGCTGATGATGGTAAACAGGACGGTGTGTGTGCTGAGAGAGGAGCAGCTGTGTCCTGATGATCCAGAGAGGTTGAAGCAGCAGCAGCTTGTGTGTAGAGACGCTCTGACTGGGCCATGTTACTGGGAGGTGGAGAGGAGAGCTTCATCCAGCAGTGACTGACAGAGGAATGAAGTGCAGATGACTGTCAGTGCTGCAGAGTGAACTGCTCTGAGAACAGCTCCACTGTCAGACACAATGTAGAGTCCAGCATCAGCCCTGTGTGTCCCTCTGGATCTGACAGAGGATCATCAGTGTATCTGGACTGCTCTGCTGCTGCTCTGTCCTTCTACAGTCTCTGCACAGTCTCTGTCTCACTCTGGAAAGATTTTACAACTTGTTGTAATTACAGAACGTTAATATAATATTCAAACATGTGATCTTCTCTTTATTTCTGAATCTTTACCAAATAAAGAAAAACCAAACTAACAAACAGAAGCTGTCGTGTCCTTTTTCACCACATCTGTGAATCTTTTCTGTGTTTTTCCTCTTTTCCTCCTTCCTGCAGCTCCATCTTCATCATTCTGTGTCCAGTATATGTGAACACGTCCAAAGCATCTGAGCCTCATGTTACCCGTTTGTGTGAGTTACGCCTGTCGTTGTGTTGTGGTGTATAAATAAGGGGCAGGAGACAGCGCTGGATCTCTGAGTTCTTTACTCTCAATTTCTGCAACATCTGCAATATCTAGAAATGCAAACCTGTGAGCTGTGTGTGTTGTGCGTCTACTCGGCCACCTCTCCTCCGGCCATGCTGGAAGCAGCTGTGCGTTTGACAGTTTTATCGACTCGACAATAATCGAACAAATTAAATGTTCAAAAATATCAACTTAAGCACTTCAAAGTCAACAAAAAGCTTAAAACAATGAAATAATATTTCACTGACAAAACAACAGCTCATAAGAACGATACACAAAATAATACAGAAACAAACAAATAAAAGTTATTAACCAGGATCCATGTTTTTGTCACAAACACTGAATCAGCTGATTCACTCTTTATGTTTCTGAGTTTGTTTTGTGATTATAGTTCTGGTTTCTGTTTCTGTGTCTTCTCTGTGTCCCACGTCTCCTTACTTTGGACTGTCTGTCCTGTCACTGAAGGTGTCTGCCCAACAAGGACGTGGTGCTGAATGCATCCAGACCCCTGCTGACTGTCTTTGCAGCTTCGGTCAAAGGTACAGTGTCCACTGTGACCCTGAGAGCAGGACACAGCCAGAGGTGAGTCAGCAGTTACAAACTAAATGCTGCTGACATGAATCAAACTGCTGGATAACCCACTGCTCATGAAAATGGCACCTTTCTGTTGCTTTTTGAGATTACTGAGAATATTTGAATTGTGACTCAGATGGCAGATCCAGGCTCTCAGCCTCCAGCTGAAACTTCCAGTCCTCCCCCAGCCAGAAGCTCTGATGCTGGGCTGAGAGACTTTGATCCTTCCCTGGATCCAGAAATCCAGGAGGGAGAAGGAGAACAGGACCTCCTTCCTGATCTGGAGAGGCCTGAGGGAAAGAAAGATGGAGCAGACAGAGCTTTGAACAAATCCAAACCTCCTGAGCTTCACCTCCACAAAGGTGCAGACACTGATGCACAGATTCACATGTGACACCTGCAGCGTCCAGCTTGTGCCGCTGACATTATCTCCACTCTGATACAAGCCTCATTCACTCGCTCACACACGTTCATACAATCACCTTTTCCTCACAGTCACACACATGAATGTAATGAGGGGAACTCGGGTTCACTGTCATTCCTCAGGATACTTTGATATGCAGACTGGAGGCTCTGTGGATGAAACACCGACTGTCTGAAGCACTCTGAAGTCTTCATGATGGACTTCATCCTGATTAACACTACAATACTTGTTAGAGGCCTTTTATATGTAATAATATTCTTTTCCATTAAAGCTCTGAACATTCTCACTCTTTCTTGACCAGGTGTGACAGGTGAAGGACACCGGCGAATAGGAGGACAGAAGCTGAGAGCCATTAGTCACATGACTTCAGCTGCTGCTGCCTCACCAACCACTGGCCCCTCGGTGAGTCTAGAGTTACAGCAGTGACCACAGGAAGTGCACACGTGTGATCTAAAGCTACATGTGGGCCTGTGACCATCAGTCTTCTCACTGTGGTAGACGGGTTTGTGAGTCCCTGTGATGCTGGGAGTGTCCAGGACAGTCGCTCCTGATCGGGTCTCTCATGGAAAGCTGGTCCCAGGAATTCTTGGAAAATTCCTCCACAAAAGAGAACTGGGAACATAAGTGCAGAGTGACAGAGGTGCTCAGCAACCCTGCTGTTATATGGGAATAGAACCAGAATAGTCGGCAACCACTTGAGTTAAGTTAGCCAAAGAGATGCGACTCAGACTGACTTCATCATGTTGGCAACGTGTCTGCATTGATAAACTCCAGTTATTCACAAATCAGAGAATAATTCCAGTCGTTCAGAGACAGATTGTGATTGTTTGGAGGATGTAATCGTTTCCCTTCAGGGAGCATGTTGGACGCTCAGTGTCCGGGTGATTAGCTGATGCAACTACTTAGAATCAGTTTGTGAATATGAAGAAAATCAGTGCAGTCACTGGACAAACTCTGATTCTTCCTAGTTTCACTCTTGTTTCAGTCCAGTGTGACTGAGGTGGTAAAAAATGATCTGACTTTTAGCCACACAGCTGTCTGCTAGAGAAAAAGCCTTTGTGCACAACTTTCTTAAAGGCAAACGGCACCATGTTCACTGCAGCTGCAGCAAACGCAGCAAAGAGTGAAAGTTGGACTGAGAATGTTGTGACTGTTTCATGAGAAAGAGCAGGAAAACAAGCATCACACACCCAGACACAGTGCTGGGATTAGAATTAGACTTTAGAGCCAAATGTAGGACAAAAGCTTTAATATGAAAGAGGAAAACCCAACAACAGCCAGAGCATGAAGCTCAAATCTATACCAATCACCAAGAAAGCTGACAGGCCTGTGACACGTCAGAGACGCCGTTCAAATCATAAAGAAGTTGGTTTATTGACAAAATGTAAAAAACCAAAAGAATCAAGTCAACCTTCAGTTTCGAGCGAGTAGACCAATCAGGCACAGCAGCAGCTCTAGAATAAGCAACAATTTGATGTATTACAAACAACCTTTCATATACACACATACATATGGCTCATATGCTGTTTAAAAAGGGCTCAAAGGCCCAACAGATTACACAAAGTACAAAAACACTTTCATTCAGACAACAGTCAGCTGTGCACGAGACAGAGAGCCGACTACAGTTAGTAACATGGACTCACTTTGTTTCAGACACGACACAAAGTAACACAAAGCCACAAAGAGCAGAAACATCAAAAAGGAGGCAGAGCAGCAGCAACTCTCCATGAGCTGTGAGGCTAACAGCCACCCACACTTCCTGTGATGCATAATGAAAACAACATTAACCTGAAGGATGATAACAACAGAAAGAAGTCTAAGCTAACGTTACACAGCGCTCACACAGCGCTGACTGTACAGGCCTCACACAGCTACGACCTGCATCCACAACACCTGATTCTACTGAACACAAACAAGTTAATGATATATGAGCAATCCAGGGAAGGCTTCCAGGAAGGTGAGGATCCAAAGACAGCTCTACAACAGCATCAGTCAGCAACAATGTTACTAATCACTGACTCTTTCATCCTTTTATACTCAATCAAAAAGTGCTGTGTTCACATTTGTTTCTGCTGAAATCCAGAGACTGAAAATGCGTCTTTTTAAAGTTTGAATAAACTGACTGAACTTGTCACGAGTCCAACCGTGAGGAACACTTCCCCCCATGACACATCACAGGACAACGTCTCAGTGGAGGGGGGACAGTAGCTCAGTTTAGGCAGTCACACTCAGAATCGATGCCTCCAGTCAGGGTCAAACGTGGTCCTCAGAAACCTGCAGATGTTTGGGCCAAGCTCTCACTGGTCTCTGCGTCTGTAGACTGAGCTGATGTTTCTCCAGGTGTCTGGTAAAAGGACGATGCTGCTGTCCAATGAGGCGAGGAGAGAAGTAGCCAAACAGGCGAGAGCCGTGAAGGAGGAACGGCGGGCAGCTCTGGATGCCCGACATAAATACCTGATGAGCAGGCTGGCCGACGCCGGCAGCCTGGAGGAGGCGGCGGTGGAAGACGCCATCGTCTCTGATGACAGAGTAAGTTCAGAGACGTGATCCTTCCTCAGAGTTGAACCTTTGAGTCATTAATGTCTGATTCTTCCAGTTCAGTCTGATCCATGAATTCTTTGCTGCAAACGGATCCAAGAAGCTGATTTTCTTCTATCAGGATGTCAAACAGGTAACTTTGATCACATTTCAATGACTGACACATGAAGGTCTAACCGCTCTTCATAATCTGCTGTCCTGTTTGTTGCAGCGTACTTTGTATTCATATCTTTTAATATCTGCCTTTCTCCCAGAGTCTGTCCTCCCGTCAGTCTTCCTTTGTGGACGCATCAAACTCAGCTGTGGCTCAGAGGAAACTCTTCCTCACTACGGGGAACTCTGAGGTTGGCTTCAGCTTTTTATGTTTAGTTCATGTGAGAATCACAGAAAAATGCTGATATGAGTGGAAGGTTCTGCTGGGAAATTGGCAAAGAGCAGATTATTGAACAGCGAGGCAGACAGTTCATTTCAGTGATGCCAGTTTATTAGAAACGAGGACTGTGGGGCTGCTGGAAGTCAGGACGGCCGTTCTCTGGATAAACCTGACAGCTGAGGTGGAGAGCAGGATTTATCCACAGACGGCTTCTTCCAAGCAAATGTCCTGAACACACCTGAGCTGAGGGTTACACAGTGTGTCCTGTGTGATCTCTGCTTTATGGTGGTTGAATCTCACAAATGTGACCATCAGACCTGACGACTTATTTGTGATGTTTTCATTAAAAATATCCTGGGTGAGGTGTTTGGGGCATGTCCCATGAGGAGGAGTCTCCAGGGCAGACCCAGGACACACTAGAGAGGTTATATCTCTCAGCAGGCCTGGGAATGCCTCAGTATTGTCCTGGATATGCTGGAGGAAGTGGTTGTTTAGGGAGGTCTGGGATTCTCTGCTTAGACTGCTGCACCTGTGACCCGGGACCAGATAAACAGGAAATGGATGTTTGAAATTCAAAGAAATCCTCTTTTAATAATGAGGAAAAAAGACAGCAGGAGATCCATCGCAACTAACAAAACACTTCAAACACATCAATGCATCAACTTTAATCAACTTCATTTGGTTCAAATGAAGGAATCTAACAAAGCACTCACTAAAATGAAACACCAGTTAGTTTCCCGAGCTCAACAGGTCGAACACCTGAGTTTGGTTTGCGGTGCAGTTTTTATTTCTTCTAGATAACTTGGGTTATTTGCACAGGAAGGTTTTTTAAATGTATTTCTTAAGTACGATCTTATATGGGGGTTGATTTTATAGCATAACAGAATAATGTAATAACTCTAATAGAGTATAAAACATTTGCAGAATGAAGTACAAGGTGAAGAAAAGTCAGAACGTCCCTATTTGAAAATACAGTCTCAGAAGGTCAGAGATGGACAAATTCAGCTACAGAAACATGTGGCCATTTTTTTAAAGCCATAGAGCATATTACAGACGACACAAAGAGCAAACACTGTAAACTTCTAAGCACAGACCTCACACAGCTCACACACGTCAGAGTGAAGCTGTCATTTCCTGAAGCTTCCACACAAGAGAACTGGCAACAAGGTGGAGTCCTCATGGATCACTAGCAGAGAAATGTGGGTGGGTGCCAGACCACATGGACTCGACTCACTTTATTTCATACAAAGGAGCAGACTAATGCTGTCATCCTTAAAGACTAACTAGAAACAAGCAGTGCGCTCGCATCGACTCGACTTGTTTTGCAAGTTTGAAGTGAGATGGTACTTTGGAGTCAGCCTCCCGAGATGATGGCTGGTTTTTGAAAAACATCTCATATTTATACAATGAGTAGCAGACTTTCCTGACTTGCAGAGGTCAACGTCCTCCTCAGTCATGCGCCATGAGTGGCACAGATACTATTCATCAAATAACTAACATGGCCTTGATTGTTACTCCAGAGACTTATCTGTGATGTAGCTTTATAGCATTTTCATTAGCAATCGTATGATTTGTGTTACAATGACCTTTGTGGACGGGCCCGGACCCCCAGGCCTCGTCCGTGACGCCGACGGTGAGCGCAACGTTTTTGTTTTCTTGCGCTTAAAATAACCTGATCAGCGTTCTGCCGACGGTTTGTTTACATTTCTCACATCTGTGATTGTTCACACGGGTTGGACACGAGCAGAGAGGGCTTTCAAGATGAAAAAGCCAACGTGAAACTTTAACGGACGACAAAGTTTTTCAATCAAATCTCCGTCACACCCTTCCTTGACCTCATCACGTTATCCACCTTAGTCAAGGAACAGTGGTTCGGGAAAATATGCATTTGTTTTTTGGACTACTTTAAAACGTATCTCGACTCGTGATGTGCGGATCGATACTGAAATATCGATTCCTCCGATACCCGTCATTGTGTCCGGCCCCTTGGCGTGCACACTCACAACAATGGCTGAGCGTAAACAGAGTCATGTGCAGACGTATTTTACCTCCACGAACAGCTGAGACGTGGTTTGCCATACATGTGGCAAGAATGTGAGGTGTTGTGGTAACACCGCTGACCTGGTCAAACACCTCAGAGTGAATCATATCACAGAATATGACGAGCGTATGTTGAGGCGAACTGAAGAGGAGGAGAGGGAGAGGTGCTGCCAGGGCGAGACAGACGTCTCTCACGGAGTCCTTTAATGCTGCAGGCAGGCAACAAATAGCCACAACTTCAGGTTTTTCATTTCTATATGATAATTCTGCATCATTAAGTGATAAGAACAAGTAATCTGATGTCCTGTGATCATTACGACGCTATAATTTGAGATAAAATAAAAGATAGAGTAAAAAAAATAAGTTTTTGTTCAGAGTATCGTATCAGATCAGTATCGTCGATACCACCCTGAATTTTACTTGGTATCAGATCAGAAAGGAAATCAGTGGAAATCAAATCCTGCTTCTACAGGTGTCCAGTTCATTCACTCTGACCCCTCCAGATAAGCGTTGCCAGTTCTCACTGTGCTGTAGATCACATTTTCTTGTGTTTGGGGTTATAACGGTTACTTTTGAGGTCTGTGTTATAAAGCAAGTTAATCCTGAATTTAACTGGAGAAGACAAATTCCCACTGCGTGGTGTAGTGCACAGCCAGGCATTCTTTACATTAGTTCGTTTGACAAAACCAAAAAGCCGAAAGTATTTACTTGGAGTTTGGTTTGATGAAATAAGTGCCAGAATCAGTGAATACAAATGATTCCAATGACATGAAAACTGGTGGAAGGACAAATCCCTCAAGAAAAGCACGACTAGCACATTAAGTTTGTTTGTAATCATCATCATCTCTAACACCATGCGCACAACAGTGATTTTGTTACAGAACACTAAGATAGTAAAATCTGGGAAATGATGATATTTCTTTCCAAAACTTCCTGTCTGGAAGACATTAAAGCTGCTGTGCCACCTGCAGCTTCTTTCAATCTATGTTATGTGAATATATCTTTTTTTTTTTGGTTTGAACATCCATTCAAACTCACTCTCTGCCTAGCAAGTCTCATTCCCTCATTTCCTTGGGGTCCAGCTTCACATACGTGGCACTGAGCCTTTTCCTTTGTCACCTCTTTCTGCTACATGCCTAGCCTCCCAGTTTCTTGGTCTGTTTTCTTCATTTCGCTAACTACACTTCTTTTTCTTTGTAAATCTCTTCCTTCAAATACTTTCAAAATCACTTTTCTTTTTTCCCTTTCTTCTGTGCAGAGAAGACGTCAAACCCCTTCTTGGCAGTTTATCTCAATAAAGCTGTACTATCCCAGCCATCTGGTAAGTCTTCCCTACTACCCAGAGCCTGTTTATACTCCTGCATGTCTCTGCCTTCACTCACTTCCTCTTCTTGATGTCCAAACTCATCCTTCAAACTACCATTTGATGCTGCATAGCTGCATTCTCCCTGACACCTCCTTGTCTCCTGTCTTTTTGATTTCACCTTCTGCATAATATTTAGTTGCCCTGTGTGCAGCTTCCTCCACTTTCATATATTTCTACAAGTTCCTCCCTGTTCTTGAAGTATGTGTGCACCACGGCCATTTCCACTTGGAAAATCTGCCCCACATCTGTCTTTCTAGATTTCTCTCCTAAACACCACACCTACCCAACACCTCATAACCTCTGTTCCCTTCACCTAAATGTCCATTGAAGTCTGTGTCAATCACCACTGTAGTATGTGGTCTCTTGCACACAAAATGTGTCTACCCTCCACCTCCATAATATGAGTCCGCCAGCCCTCCCATTGCCAGTCATAGTCCATAACAAGTCAAAAACATAAACAGCTCGAACGTATTATTTATTTAAAAGAGAGAGAGAGAGAGAGAGAGAGAGAGAGAGAGAGAGCTCAGTTGTCCTTGCTCTAGCATCAAGAGTCAGTGACTGGCTGTTCACTGCAGGCTCAGCAGTCCAATGGCCGATCAGCAACAACACAAATAAAAAAATAAGACACGTTCTTGATTATGACAACAAACCACATCCAAAAAAATATGACAGCAACACTTTAAGTTTTGTGTGCATTCATCATGTGCAACTCTGCAGAAAGTCTCATGTCAAGGATGTGTGGACAGGGGGGCTATTAAAAAGTTCCAGTATACAGAATAGAAAACCATCAAATGAATGAAATAAAATCTGTTGTCACAGTGGTTTTTGAAGGAACAATTACTTCACAGATGGACAGCCTCATTATATTTTAGTTAAACCTGATGATACACACTTCACGTCACCCTAGTTACATGTTTTTATTTGCCATGTGTATGTTATCCAAGGGAGGGAAAAAATGAAAAAGAAAACTTTTGATGTGTCCAGACATTTCTTCACATCAGCTGCCAGCAACCAGTTTCAGCATGTACAACTGTTGCAGTAAGTGTGCTCATGCAGACCAACTATGCTGGTCCACTGTTCTTAATGGTGCTGCATGTTGAGAAAGAAGTGAAACAAATGTTTTGTTTAACAAGTCCACTAGTGTTAGAATAACTTGGCATTTCCAATCTGTTTCTGCTGTAGTTCAATGAAAGGTTTCAGTTACTTAAGTTTGAGAAAAACCAAAAAAACCGTTGGTCAGCTTCCCTCAGGGTCACTCCACGGTTGATGACATGGTCCACTATTGTAGCTCTGATGTCATCAGCAATTCTATTTCTTACTCTTCTTACCCGTCCTCTCCCCCCTCCTCGTCCTCCTCTTGCTCCTCCTTGTCCTTGTCGTCCTCTTCATCCTACTTCTTCACCTCCACGTCCTCTTCCTCGGCCTCCTCTCACTCTTCCTGCTCCCTCCATTGTACTCCACACACAGAGCTTACCTGTATCATAGTGCTTAGGCTGATTGCAAAGTGAACTAATTATCTAAAAAAGCTTTCACATGTGGCAGTGTGCCAGACAGTTGACAAAATAGTGTAAATAATGGCCATAAATGTGTATAGTTTTGCTAGGAGTGCGTTGATCATTTGGAAATTGAGTGCAAAGCAGTGAGTTGTGTTTACAGTTCTGCAAAAAGAGTGCTGTGCAGTGGATTGTAGCTACAGGTTTGCAAAGTGTGTGTTACAAAATGGCAAACTGAGTGCAAAGCAGTGTTTGTGCTTTTAGTTTTGCACACTCAGTGAGTGGTTTTGCTATAAGTATCAATAGTTTTAGGAATTGTGCTGTAAGAATCACAGTTAGGGTTTAAGCATTCAGAAAAACCTGTAATAAACGCACACGCATGCGTCTTCAGCATTACTGGGTTTCTGCAGCTCCTGGTTTCCTGTTTAATACATTCACACAAGCAATCAAACGCTATGAATCGTTCCACAATGTTTGCAGTCACTTTTCTTATCCCTCCTGACTCAAGAGCATAAAGCGATCTACGTTAGCTCTGGGAATTCTGACGGTCGTTCAGTAAATCTTTGTTTAATCTCTTTATTTGCTTTTTGGAGAAGTGAAGGTACAAAAACCTCGTCAATCAAATTTGCTTCGGTGGACAGAAAACAGCCGTTGTAGACTGTTTGGGGTTACCTTTTATAAGTATTGAATTTTCAAAAGTGAAGTCAGTTCTTCTGACCAGGTTCAGACCAGGATGAACACAAGTATGATACTGGACCCACTAGAGAACTGGTCCCAGCTGTGGGTTCACCTCCTCCTGCTGAACTCATAGGACAGACTCTAATGTAGCATCACGTTCATCGGTCACTCCTGACCTCCTGTGAAGCATGACGGATGTGTAATTAATGACTTCATTATTTGGGGCATTATTGCTCTAAAAATCATATTAATAGTATTATTATTATTGTGCTTTAGCCTGCACTGATAACGCAGAGGTCTCTTCTTCCTCTGGGCTGTTTAAAGGGCCAGTTTGTCCAAAGCTGTGTATATACCAGCTGCTGTCAGGCTTCAGATGTCTGCATTAGTCCACAGTCCACTGTTTGTAAGCCATTGCTTTACTGCAAAAGTTCCCATCTACTGTAAAGAAATGGAGATAAGCAGGCACATAATATGAAAAGGCATGCTGGAGCTGACTTTGTCTTTTCTGATCCATCGGTTTGTGTGGCTCTTTCCACAGGAGGGACCTAACCCACACTTTATTTACTTATATGATAAGTTTAGTGGAGTGTAGTGCAAAATACACAGTGTTTACTTTTAATTTAACAACATGAAGCTGCATCAAGTTTCCATGGTGACTGCTCAAGAAATTCTGCATTCATAAATAAACATCAGACTGTCAAAAGAGCTCATCTGTGCGAGACCACCGAGCTGAGAGCATTTTCAGGTCCAGATCCCCCGTACGCCATCGTTGGAGAGCAGTTGACGTTTTTCTTCCTGACTTTGATTTGAACACGTTTAAATGGAAAAGAGTCAAGGAATCTATAAGCCTATCAGGGTATGTGACGCTTTTGCTTTTACTGCATTTCAGTAATTTGAAGAATTTGATGTCGTTTTAAAAGTTGACAAACTGAAAATCATTTTAAGTAACAATGACTAAATTGCTATTTCTTTGACAGGTGTTGTTCAACACACAGATTTATGAAACAGCTGTAAAGATCTGCTGCTATCTTCCGGGCTACAAGGCTCAGGTTAGACCCAGATTCATGCAAACCAAAGCTGACAGAAAATATCAGGTCATTTCTGAGGACCTGAGAGTGGTGGTGATTAAATGTCTCCTTTACTTTTAGGTTGCGATAATGACGGAGTTTCTCAGACTTCAGCAGGAAGATCTAATTCCACCGAACCTCACTGCTGAAGATCTGAGAGATCTTTTGGTGGAGAAGAGCAGGGAGACGCTCAGAGAGCAGTGAGTTACTGTCACACCTGAAAGTCTGTTTGTGATGACGTGTAAGTGCTGAGAGAAAACCTCTGCTTTGCTTTCTTTTGAAGGCTGTGGGAGTTTGAGTTAGAGGATTTTGACGAAGAGGAAGCCAAACCTCTTCTAAGGCTGGTAAGACGAGAAAACCCACAAGACTTTTTTTTCATTACGTGCACATAACCTTTACACATAAGCGCACTGTAAATGTGTTTTCTGTTTCAGGTGTGGGCGGTGAACGTCAGCAATAAAATGAGGGACGTTGAATTTGAAGCCAGGTTGCTTCTTCAGTTCCCAGAGGCCGTACCTCCTAAATTTCAGTGAGTCACATGTAACATACAGTTATTAACCCTGTAAGACCCAACCCATCAAAAAACAGCCAGAAAATTCAGATTCTTTGGAACTGAGATGTTTATCAACCCTTTAAACAAAAGCCACACATGAGTTCTTTGCTATGTCATGTTGTGTATGATTTACTTTTATTGTGTATTTATTTTTTGTATCACATTTGATACACTGGGTGTTTTTGGCAACTTTTTGTTAACGACAATGTTAACTTTAGACTAAAAAAGAGTTTTGTCCACAACATTTAGAAATTATAGCAAGTATTGATCATGTTGATGAGATCGAGGTCTCAGAAACTCATGTATGATACAAAGGTGGTTACAGGGTTAACAGTCCAGCTACAGTGTTTCAATATTTAAATGATGCTTTGAATATGTTTAACAGATAACTCTTATCATGTTTTTCTACAGAGCACCTAAACTCCTCAGCGCGGTGAAGGATTACGTTGAAATCCTGAAAAAGAAGCAGCAGGAACAGCCTAACAGCAAACTGCTCACCGCGCAGGAGGTAGTGGTCGAGGTAGTTCCCCGCGTTCTCCAGGGCTTCTGGGAGCTTCCTCCTCGTCCCCTCCTAAACATGGCCTCCCAGAGTCTAAGTATCCTCTCCACCAGTGTCACCAAGGCCACTTTAGATCGTGTCTCCAAGAGCCTCACGGCGATGGAAACACAGGCCGTCTTCACCCGCTCTATCCGAGACGATCTGGTTGACAGCATCCTGACGGAGATTAGACAGAAATTTCCTGAAGAAATTCTGTCTATCCAAGTTGCAAACTTTGCACCCCTGTTGCTGAAGACCATTGCTGATGTAGCAAGGATCCGGATATGTGAAATCTTTGAGCCCCCTTCAAGTCCTGATGTGAAGAGCACAAATGGTGAGCGCTCCTCTGACGGCCTTTCAGTGGCAAATGTTCCACCAGCCGAAGAAGCTCTGTCAGAAAGTGTTGCAGAGCCCGACGTTCCCTGTGAGGAACTTCTTTCTGAAAGGGCATCCAGTCTGAGTACTCAAGACCTTACGATCGAAGAAGCTCTGTCAGAAAGTGTTGCAGAGCCCGACGCTCCCTGTGAGGAACTTCTTTCTGAAAGGGCATCCAGTCTGAGTACTCGAGACCTTACGATCGAAGGAGCTCTGTCAGAAAGTGTTGCAGAGCCCGACGTTCCCTGTGAGGAACTTCTTTCTGAAAGGGCATCCAGTCTGAGTACTCAAGACCTTACGATCGAAGGAGCTCTGTCAGAAAGTGTTGCAGAGCCCGACGTTCCCTGTGAGGAACTTCTTTCTGAAAGGGCATCCAGTCTGAGTACTCGAGACCTTACGATCGAAGGAGCTCTGTCAGAAAGTGTTGCAGAGCCCGACGCTCCCTGTGAGGAACCCTATGGCGAGTCCAAATCCTGTGTTGAAGGCGAAGATCAAAAGATCAAAGGATCTTGTTCGGAAATTGGGCCGGTTCCTGATGTTCCCTTTGAGGAACCTTTTCCAGAACCTGAAGCTAGCATGAAGTCCGAAGACCGTGAGATCAAGAAGAAGAAAAAGGGCTTCTTCAAAAGACTGAGAAGTCTGTTCTGCTGCTGTTGCAGACCAAAAGTCACCGACTGACACTGAAGCTGTGACCCAGTGTTGGTGTTGCAGTAACTCTAAATATGTAAATATGTTCCTTAATGATTGTTCTTCATGTTTTTGGGGGTTTCTTTAGTTTTCAGTGGGCTGGGTGTTTTTTCTCCTCTGTGTTCTTTACTTGATTCTTGTTCATAGTTCCTGATTTGTTTTCCTAGTTCTTGTTTCTTAGTTTGTAGTTTCTTGAGTCCACCTGAGTTTCCAGCAATAAAAGCTGCCGATTCAAGTTTCATTCCACGTAAGAGTCCTGTGTTTGGGTCCTACTACCTGCCTGTCACAGCACACCATGACAGAAACTTTATAAACTCATTCATATTTCTACACGAGTCTCCAGCTATGTTAAAGATTTTTTTTCTTTCAAACATTTGTAAGAATCTCTTATGGTTCTCAAAATACTTCCACAAGTCCAGTAAGTGTAGTGCAGTAACATATTGATGGTATTATTTTTAATAATTATTTATTATTTTTAATGCACTTTGAACTGAAACTGGTATATAAAATGTACTTCCTGTAGAAAATGCAGTGTGAATGCTAATAGCTGAATAGCTTGAGTTGAATTTTTATAATTGCTGAAATCTTTGGTGAAAAACATGTTACAGTTTTTGCCCGTTGCTTGAACACATTTTGCAAAACGTCGCTCATTGTGCCAAAACTCTAAACACAAGTAAACATGACACATCAAAATATACCATTCACATCTGTGCCAAACTGAAACTCTGCTGTCAAAACCTAACATTCCTCTGTCAAGATGTAACTCTGTTGACAAAATGACACATACTTGCATCACATGCAGATCAGATCAGGGGGACACACTAGTCTACTTCGTATAAAACACTGCAGTCTTTCATTGTCATTGTTTATTCTGAAGGCACATTTTCAGGAGACACAAACAACCAAAAAAAAGCAAATAGGCCTACTCAATATTGTCCACTGCAGCACCATCAATTCAGATAAAGCAAAACACAAACATAATACAGTAATAGAAAAAACACTATACTGTACACACAAAAAATCATGACAATTGTGCATACGTGGGCTCATGGATCCCGCCGTCTGTTGGGGTCTGGCCACAGGACCTCATCGACATCGCAAGCAGTGTCTTCTCCCGCTGGGCACCGGGGAAAATATCCTCTTGCATGTCGAAACCATCCATGGATTGCTGTCACCTGAATGTAAATAGAAATATATGTGGTGGCCCCTAGAGACAAAACACGTACAAACTCCAAAGCACATTTCTAGCTTGAACTGAACTTCCAAAACAGAGCTACCTAGAACAGCGGTCCCCAACCCCCGGGCCTCGGACTGGTACCGGTCCGTGAGTCGTTTGGTACCGGGCCGCGAGAGTTGAGGCTCAGGTGTGAAATGTCTGGTTTTCAGGGTTTTTATCGCTTTTCAGCGTTATTTTGTTATCGTTTTTATCGTTAACTCGGTTTTCCTGGGTCTTTTCACGTGTGTTATGAATAAATCTTCTTTTTTCGGTACCGATACTAGTTTTATTTTGTTGTATTTATCCGCGACACCTTAAAGGCCGGTCCGTGAAAATATTGTCGGGCATAAACCGGTCGGTGCTGCAAAAAAGGTTGGCGTTGCCAGCAGAGGAGCTCAGCGAGCCTGGTGAGCCCGCGCTGCCACCGGAGGAGCTCGGAGGTCCGGAGGGATCCGCTGAGCCAGAGCTGGAGGTCGGCGTGCCGGAGGGGCCGCCACGTCCTGCAGTCCAGCCGCCACGTCCTGCAGCCCGGCCGGTACATCGGGAATCATGGGTTGTGCTGAGGCGGGAGCTGCAACGCCGCCGCCACCGGACCCGTGGCAGGCCGCCGGAACTGCAACGCTGCCGCCACCGGATCCGTGGCAGGCCGCCTGAAGCGTTCTGCTCCCATCACGGGGTTGGAGGTGGGCCGCCCGAACTGTTTCCCCACCACTGCCTGACCCATAGCGGGTTTTGCCTGCTTGCGGTCCACTGGGTCGGCCGAAAGAACTGTTGCTGCCACCATGGCAGTGGTTGGACTTTTGAACTGGGGTTTTCTGGCCCTCCGTCCTGTTTCCCCCCCGCCGCCCACCCTGGGGTGGTTGGGTTGTGGTTTTTGTTGTGTTTTGGGTCGTCAGGAGCCGACCCTTAGAGGGGGGGTACTGTCATGGACCCGGCTCTGGGGACTCGGGGTCCGTGGGCAGTGGGGACTCTGACTGTTATTGTTATTGTTAGGGCCCGAGCACTGATAGTGCGAAGGCCCTATTGTAATTGCTCTGTTTATTATTATTAGGGCCCGAGCACCGAGAGTGCGAAGGCCCTATTGTATCTGCTCCGTTTCTTATTATTAGGGCCCGAGCACTGAGAGTGCGAAGGCCCTATTGTATCTGCTCCGTTTCTTATTAGGGCCCGAGCACCGAGAGTGCGAAGGCCCTATTGTATCTGCTCCGTTTCTTATTATTATTAGGGCCCGAGCACTGACAGTGCGAAGGCCCTATTGTAATTGCTCTGTTTATTATTATTATTATTATTATTATTATTATTAGGGCCCGAGCACTGAGAGTGCGAAGGCCCTATTGTAATTGCTCTGTTTCTTATTAGGGCCCGAGCACTGACAGTGCGAAGGCCCTATTGTAATTGCTCTGTTTATTATTATTATTATTATTATTATTCCGGCAAATGAATTGGCCGTTTGAGGGCCTAAACATGCTCGAAAACTCATGAAATTTTGCACACGCGTCAGGTCTGGTGAAAATTTACGTATTTTAATGTTCTCAGACATGGCCAGGGAAAATTAGCTCAGTAGCGCCACCTAGAAAAATGAAAAACGCGAGCCCCCGGTATGGGTATGACCTACATGTTTGAAAGTCGGTACACCTATATAACTTTCAGAGTCGAACAAAAAAGTCTATTATGGCAATGTCCTAAACCCAAAAGGAAGTCCGCCATTTTGGATTGAAGGTGACATTTTGGCTCTGATTTTACCGTTTCCATGCCTCGAACTTTAACGAACTCCTCCTTGGGATTTGGTCCTATAAGCTTCAAATTTGGACAGTGTCAACTACACCCTTGTGCCATGTTAAATTGCGGAGCTTTTGAGTTTTCACAATACTATGAGGCCGTGGCGCCATGGCGAATTTCAATGACTCGCCATGAAAATCTTATTGCCTCTCATTTTGTCATACATTTTCTGACCTTGACCAAAGTGAACACATATGATAAGGCTCCACCCCTGAACATATTTCAACTGCCATATTTGACCTCAAGGACAGCGCCACCTAGTGGGAACAGGAAATGTCATGTTTAACACTTTGGGGTACAGTATAGTAATGGGTGACATCTGCAGCCTCAAATTTCTCCAGGAAAGCCTTAAGGAGTTGGTCTTGGGTTACAGTGAAAACTGTGAGTTTTCGCGAAAGGGTGTGACCCCAGCAGCATGGCGAACTTTGATGTCACGCCATGAAGAAAGAAATTAGTATAACTCAATGAAATCCAGTCTGATCAGTACCAGACTTTACAGGCATGATGTCAGACCCGCCCTGAACAGATTGATGTGCCCATTGTCAGAAATACGGACAGCGCCACCTAGTGGCAACAGGAAATGTCATGGCTTTAATTTTGTTGTACTGATTTTCACAGGTTCATCGTGGCCACCTCAAAAGCGGTGAATATCACCATCAGTCCCTCGTGATGCTTCAGTGCAAAAATTGTGACTTTAAACTGAACGGCGCACCCTGGTGGCACTGACAGTGCGAAGGCCCTATTGTAATTGCTCTGTTTATTATTATTATTATTATTATTATTCCGGCAAATGAATTGGCCGTTTGAGGGCCTAAACATGCTCGAAAACTCATGAAATTTTGCACACGCGTCAGGTCTGGTGAAAATTTACGTATTTTAATGTTCTCAGACATGGCCAGGGAAAATTAGCTCAGTAGCGCCACCTAGAAAAATGAAAAACGCGAGCCCCCGGTATGGGTATGACCTACATGTTTGAAAGTCGGTACACCTATATAACTTTCAGAGTCGAACAAAAAAGTCTATTATGGCAATGTCCTAAACCCAAAAGGAAGTCCGCCATTTTGGATTGAAGGTGACATTTTGGCTCTGATTTTACCGTTTCCATGCCTCGAACTTTAACGAACTCCTCCTTGGGATTTGGTCCTATAAGCTTCAAATTTGGACAGTGTCAACTACACCCTTGTGCCATGTTAAATTGCGGAGCTTTTGAGTTTTCACAATACTATGAGGCCGTGGCGCCATGGCGAATTTCAATGACTCGCCATGAAAATCTTATTGCCTCTCATTTTGTCATACATTTTCTGACCTTGACCAAAGTGAACACATATGATAAGGCTCCACCCCTGAACATATTTCAACTGCCATATTTGACCTCAAGGACAGCGCCACCTAGTGGGAACAGGAAATGTCATGTTTAACACTTTGGGGTACAGTATAGTAATGGGTGACATCTGCAGCCTCAAATTTCTCCAGGAAAGCCTTAAGGAGTTGGTCTTGGGTTACAGTGAAAACTGTGAGTTTTCGCGAAAGGGTGTGACCCCAGCAGCATGGCGAACTTTGATGTCACGCCATGAAGAAAGAAATTAGTATAACTCAATGAAATCCAGTCTGATCAGTACCAGACTTTACAGGCATGATGTCAGACCCGCCCTGAACAGATTGATGTGCCCATTGTCAGAAATACGGACAGCGCCACCTAGTGGCAACAGGAAATGTCATGGCTTTAATTTTGTTGTACTGATTTTCACAGGTTCATCGTGGCCACCTCAAAAGCGGTGAATATCACCATCAGTCCCTCGTGATGCTTCAGTGCAAAAATTGTGACTTTAAACTGAACGGCGCACCCTGGTGGCAACGCGGTTCATCATGAAAGATGAAGTGGCTTTTGAGGGGCTTGGAAAGTTTATAGAGGCTTGAAATTTGGCACACACCTCCAAATGGATGAAGGCATTGTTGTTATGTAACCATTTTCCTTGAATAGCGCAAAATGGCTCCACAGCGCCCCCTACAATATTTCAAAACATCAGCCCCTGCTCTGTGTTTCATCTATGAGTCTGACACTTGGTAAGCTTGTGTAAGATATCAAGATGTACAAAAAAGTCTCTTGGAGCAATATCCCAAATCCAACAGGAAGTCAGCCATTTTAAAATTAATGTGTAATTTTGATGACATTTTCCCCCCTTTTCAGGCCTCATACTTTGACGAACTCCTCCAAGGGATTTCATCATATTGAAGCATTCTTCAGTGTGTAGAATCTAAAGACCTTTGTGATGTTAAATTGCGAAGCTTTTTCCGTTCAGGGAAACGGGGTGGTCATGGCGGCACGTAGAGTTTCAATCACTCGCAAAAAGCAGTAATCTGCTGTCACTAAAAAACACAATGTCCAATCTCTCCCAAAGGTCGCAGGTGTGATGAGACTCGAGCTTGGAAATGTTTGTTATGCTATTTGTCAATAATGGTTAGAGCGCCACCTAGTGGCATGACTATAATCCTGGTTGAATAAGATGAAATGTTAGCTGGTGATTAAAAGCATGAAATCCATCAATGTGACATCACATCGGACGTGCCGGTTTGAGGTGTTGGCAGTGGCTCGACGTGCCGGGGGTGCGAGGGCCCTCATAACGCTGCTTGCAGCTTTAATTATTATTATTATTATTTCGGCAAATGAATCGGCCTTTTGAGGACCTAAACATGCTCTAAAACTCATGAAATTTTGCACACGCGTCAGGTCTGGTGAAAATTTACGTATTTTAATGTTCTCAGACATGACCAGGGAAAATTAGCTCAGTAGCGCCACCTAGAAAAATGAAAAACGCGAGCCCCCGGTATGAGTATGACCTACATGTATGAAATTTGGCACACATATGTATCATGCCAAGACGAACAAAAAAGTCTGTGGGCCCATTGACGCAAACCCAACAGGAAGTCCGCCATTTGGAAGAGAAGGTGACATTTTGGCTCTAATTTTGCCATTTCCATGCCTCGAACTTTTGCGAACTCCTCCTTGGGGTTTGATTTCATAACCTTCATATTTGGTCAGTGTCAACTACACCCTTGTGCCATGTTAAATTGCGGAGCTTTTGAGTTTTCACAATACTATGAGGCCGTGGCGCCATGGCGAATTTCGATGACTCGCCATGAAAATCTTATTGCCTCTCATTTTGTCATACATTTTCTGACCTTGACCAAAGTGAACACATATGATAAGGCTCCACCCCTGAACATATTTCAACTGCCATATTTGACACCAGGGACAGCGCCACCTAGTGGGAACAGGAAATGTCATGTTTTACACTTTGGGGTACAGTATTGTGATGGGTGACATCTGCAGCCTCAAATTTCTCCAGGAAAGCCTTAAGGAGTTGGTCTTGGGTTACAGTGAAAACTGTGACTTTTCACGAAAGGGTGTGACCCCAGCAGCATGGCGAACTTTGATGTCACGCCATGAAGAAACAAATTAGTATAACTCAATGAAATCCAGTCTGATCAGTACCAGACTTTACAGGCATGATGTCAGACCCGCCCTGAACAGATTGATGTGCCCATTGTCGGAAATACGGACAGCGCCACCTAGTGGCAACAGGAAATGTCATGGCTTTAATTTTGTTGTACTGATTTTCACAGGTTCATCGTGGCCACCTCAAAAGCGGTGAATATCACCATCAGTCCCTCGTGATGCTTCAGTGCAAAAATTGTGACTTTAAACTGAACGGCGCACCCTGGTGGTAACGCGGTTCACCATGAAAGATGAAGTGGCTTTTGAGGGGCTTGGAAAGTTTATAGAGGCTTGAAATTTGGCACACACCTCCAAATGGATGAACGCTTTGTTGGCATGTGATCATTTTCATTGAATAGCGCGAAATGGCTCCACAGCGCCCCCTACAATATTTCAAAACATCAGCCCCTGCTCTGTGTTTCATCTATGAGTCTGACACTTGGTAAGCTTGTGTAAGATATCAAGATGTACAAAAAAGTCTCTTGGAGCAATATCCCAAATCCAACAGGAAGTCAGCCATTTTAAAATTAATGTGTAATTTTGATGACATTTTCCCCCCTTTTCAGGCCTCATACTTTGACGAACTCCTCCAAGGGATTTCATCATATTGAAGCATTCTTCAGTGTGTAGAATCTAAAGACCTTTGTGATGTTAAATTGCGAAGCTTTTTCCGTTCAGGGAAACGGGGTGGTCATGGCGGCACGTAGAGTTTCAATCACTCGCAAAAAGCAGTAATCTGCTGTCACTAAAAAACACAATGTCCAATCTCTCCCAAAGGTCGCAGGTGTGATGAGACTCGAGCTTGGAAATGTTTGTTATGCTATTTGTCAATAATGGTTAGAGCGCCACCTAGTGGCATGACTATGATCCTGGTTGAATAAGATGAAATGTTAGCTGGTGATTAAAAGCATGAAATCCATCAATGTGACATCACATCGGACGTGCCGGTTTGAGGTGTTGGCAGTGGCTCGACGTGCCGGGGGTGCGAGGGCCCTCATAACGCTGCTTGCAGCTTTAATTATTATTATTATTATTATTCCGGCAAATGAATTGGCCTTTTGAGGGCCTAAACATGCTCGAAAACTCATGAAATTTTGCACACGCGTCAGGTCTGGTGAAAATTTACGTATTTTAATGTTCTCAGACATGGCCAGGGAAAATTAGCTCAGTAGCGCCACCTAGAAAAATGAAAAATGCGAGCCCCCGGTATGGGTATGACCTACATATTTGAAAGTCGGTACACCTATATAACGTTGAGAGTCGAACAAAAAAGTCTATTATGGCAATGTCCTAAACCCAACAGGAAGTCCGCCATTTTGGATTGAAGGTGACATTTTGGGTCTGATTTTACCGTTTCCATGCGTTGTACTTTAACGAACTCCTCCTTGGGATTTGGTCCTATAAGCTTCAAATTTGGACAGTGTCAACTACACCCTTGTGCCATGTTAAATTGCGGAGCTTTTGAGTTTTCACAATAGTATGAGGCCGTGGCGCCATGGCGAATTTTGATGACTCGCCATGAAAATCTTATTGCCTCTCATTCTGTCATACATGTTCCGATCTGGACCAAAGAGCACACATATGATAAGGCTCCACCCCTGAACATATTTCAACTGCCATATTTGACATCAAGGACAGCGCCACCTAGTGGGAACAGGAAATGTCATGTTTTACACTTTGGGGTACAGTATAGTGATGGGTGACATCTGCAGCCTCAAATTTCTCCAGGAAAGCCTTAAGGAGTTGGTCTTGGGTTACAGTGAAAACTGTGACTTTTCGCAAAAGGGTGTGACACCAGCGGCATGGCGAACTTTGATGTCACGCCATGAAGAAACAAATTAGTATAACTCAATGAAATCCAGTCTGATCAGTACCAGACTTTACAGGCATGATGTCAGACCCGCCCTGAACAGATTGATGTGCCCATTGTCAGGAATATGAAGAGCGCCACCTAGTGGGAACAGGAAATGTCATGTCTTACACTTTGTTGTACTGATTTTCACAGGTTCATAGTGGCCACCTCAAAAGCGGTGAATATCATCATCAGTCCTTGATGATGCTTTAGTGCAAAAATTGTGACTTTAAACTGAACGGCGCACCCTGGTGGCAATGCTGTTCACCATGAAAAATGAAGTGGCTTTTGAGGGGCTTGGAAAGTTTATAGAGGCTTGAAATTTGGCGCACACCTCCATTGTGCTTAAGGCTTTGTTGTTATGTGATCATTTTCATTGAATAGCGCAAAATGGCTCCACAGCGCCCCCTACAAAATTTCAAAACCACAGCCCCAGCTCTGTGTTTTATGTATGAGTCTGAAACCTGGTAAGCTTATAGGAGATATCAAGATGTACAAAAAAGTCTCTTGGAGCAATATCCCAAATCCAACAGGAAGTCAGCCATTTTAAAATTAATGTGCAATTTTGGCAACATTTTCCCCTCTTTTCAGGCATCGTTCTTTGACGAACTCCTCCAAGGGATTTCATCAGATTGCACTATTCTTCAGTGTGTGGAATCCAAAGACCTTTGTGTTGTTAAATTGCGAAGCTTTTTACGTTCAGGGAAACGGGGTGGTTATGGCGGCACGTAGACTCTCAATCACTCGCCAAAACGCAGTAATCTGCTGTTACTCAAAAACACAATGTCCAATCTCACCCAAAGGTCGCAGGCATAATGAGACTCGAGTTCGGAAATGTTTGTTATGCCATTTGTACATAATGGTTAGAGCGCCACCTAGTGGAACGACTAGCTAATCATGAATGAATGAGTTGAAATGTTAGCTGGTGGTTAAATGCATGAATTCCATCAATGTGACATCGATCGGACGTGCTGGTTTTAGGTGTTGGGCGTGGCTCGACGCGCCGGGGGTGCGAGGGCCCTCATAACGCTGCTTGCAGCTTTAATTATTATTATTATTATTATTCAGGCGAAACAAGGGCCTTTTTGAGGGCCTAAACATGCTCAAAAACTCATGAAATTTTGCACACATGCCAGGTCTGGTGAAAAATTTTGTATTTTAATGGTTTTACATATGAGCACTGGGAAATGGCTCTAGAGCGCCACCTATGCCTTGTTAAATGCAGCCCTACGACCACATCGTTTGAGCTACATGTATGAAATTTGGCACACATGTGTATCATGCCAAGACGAACAAAAAAGTCAGTGGGCCCATTGACGCAAACCCAACAGGAAGTCCGCCATTTGGAAGAGAAGGTGACATTTTGGCTCTAATTTTGCCATTTCCATGCCTCGAACTTTTGCGAACTCCTCCTTGGGGTTTGATTTCATAACCTTCATATTTGGTCAGTGTCAACTACACCCTTGTGCCATGTTAAATTGCGGAGCTTTTGAGTTTTCACAATACGGTGAGGCCGTGGCGCCATGGCGAATTTCGATGACTCGCCATGAAAATGTTATTGCCTCTCATTTTGTCATACATTTTCTGACCTTGACCAAAGTGAACACATATGATAAGGCTCCACCCCTGAACATATTTCAACTGCCATATTTGACACCAGGGACAGCGCCACCTAGTGGGAACAGGAAATGTCATGTTTTACACTTTGGGGTACAGTATTGTGATGGGTGACATCTGCAGCCTCAAATTTCTCCAGGAAAGCCTTAAGGAGTTGGTCTTGGGTTACAGTGAAAACTGTGACTTTTCACGAAAGGGTGTGACCCCAGCAGCATGGCGAACTTTGATGTCACGCCATGAAGAAACAAATTAGTATAACTCAATGAAATCCAGTCTGATCAGTACCAGACTTTACAGGCATGATGTCAGACCCGCCCTGAACAAATTGATATGCCCATTGTCGGAAATACGGACAGCGCCACCTAGTGGCAACAGGAAATGTCATGGCTTTAACTTTGTTGTACTGATTTTCACAGGTTGATCGTGGCCACCTCAAAAGCGGTGAATATCACCATCAGTCCCTCGTGATGCTTCAGTGCAAAAATTGTGACTTTAAACTGAACGGCGCACCCTGGTGGCAACGCAGTTCATCATGAAAGATGAAGTGGCTTTTGAGGGGCTTGGAAAGTTTATAGAGGCTTGAAATTTGGCACACACCTCCAAATGGATGAAAGCATTGTTGTTATGTAACCATTTTCCTTGAATAGCGCAAAATGGCTCCACAGCGCCCCCTACAATATTTCAAAACATCAGCCCCTGCTCTGTGTTTCATCTATGAGTCTGACACTTGGTAAGCTTGTGTAAGATATCAAGATGTACAAAAAAGTCTCTTGGAGCAATATCCCAAATCCAACAGGAAGTCAGCCATTTTAAAATTAATGTGTAATTTTGATGACATTTTCCCCTCTTTTCAGGCTTCATACTTTGACGAACTCCTCCAAGGGATTTCATCATATTGAAGCATTCTTCAGTGTGTAGAATCTAAAGACCTTTGTGATGTTAAATTGCGAAGCTTTTTCCGTTCAGGGAAACGGGGTGGTCATGGCGGCACGTAGAGTTTCAATCACTCGCAAAAAGCAGTAATCTGCTGTCACTAAAAAACACAATGTCCAATCTCTCCCAAAGGTCGCAGGTGTGATGAGACTCGAGCTTGGAAATGTTTGTTATGCTATTTGTCAATAATGGTTAGAGCGCCACCTAGTGGCATGACTATAATCCTGGTTGAATAAGATGAAATGTTAGCTGGTGATTAAAAGCATGAAATCCATCAATGTGACATCACATCGGACGTGCTGGTTTTAGGTGTTGGGCGTGGCTCGACACGCCGGGGGTGCGAGGGCCCTCATAACGCTGCTTGCAGCTTTAATTATTATTATTATTAGGGCCCGAGCACCGAGAGTGCGAAGGCCCTATTGTATCTGCTCCGTTTCTTATTATTAGGGCCCGAGCACTGACAGTGCGAAGGCCCTATTGTAATTGCTCTGTTTATTATTATTATTATTATTAGGGCCCGAGCACCGAGAGTGCGAAGGCCCTATTGTATCTGCTCCGTTTCTTATTATTATTATTATTATTATTCAGGCAAAACAAGGGCCTTTTTGAGGGCCTAAACATGCTCAAAAACTCATGAAATTTTGCACACATGCCAGGTCTGGTGAAAAATTTTGTATTTTAATGGTTTTACATATGAGCACTGGGAAATGGCTCTACAGCGCCACCTATGCCTTGTTAAATGCAGCGCTACGACCACATCGTTTCAGCTACATGTATGAAATTTGGCACACATGTGTATCATGCCGAGTCGAACAAAAAAGTCTGTGGGCCCATTGATGCAAACCCAACAGGAAGTCCGCCATTTGGAAGAGAAGGTGACATTTTGGCTCTAATTTTGCCATTTCCATGCCTCGAACTTTTGCGAACTCCTCCTTGGGATTTGGTTGTATAAGCTTCATCTTTGGTCAGTGTCAACTACACACCTGGGCCATGTTAAATTGCGGAGCTTTTGAGTTTTCACAATACTATGAGGCCGTGGCGCCATGGCGAATTTCGATGACTCGCCATCAAAATCTTATTGCCTCTCATTTTGTCATACATTTTCTGACCTTGACCAAAGTGAACACATATGATAAGGCTCCACCCCTGAACATATTTCAACTGCCATATTTGACACCAGGGACAGCGCCACCTAGTGGGAACAGGAAATGTCATGTTTTACACTTTGGGGTACAGTATAGTGATGGGTGACACCTGCAGCCTCAAATTTCTCCAGGAAAGCCTTAAGGAGTTGGTCTTGGGTTACAGTGAAAACTGTGACTTTTCGCAAAAGGGTGTGACCCCAGCAGCATGGCGAACTTTGATGTCACGCCATGAAGAAACAAATTAGTATAACTCAATGAAATCCAGTCTGTTCAGTACCAGACTTTACAGGCATGATGTCAGACTCGCCCTGAACAGATTGATGTGCCCATTGTCGGGAATACGTACAGCGCCACCTAGTGGCAACAGGAAATGTCATGGCTTTAATTTTGTTGTACTGATTTTCACAGGTTCATCGTGGCCACCTCAAAAGCGGTGAATATCACCATCAGTCCCTCGTGATGCTTCAGTGCAAAAATTGTGACATTAAACTGAACGGCGCACCCTGGTGGCAACGCTGTTCAACATGAAAGATGAAGTGGCTTTTGAGGGGCTTGCAAGTTTATAGAGGCTTGAAATTTGGCCCACACCTCCAAATGGATGAAGGCTTTGTTGTCATGTGATCATTTTCATTGAATAGCGCGAAATTGCTCCACAGCGCCCCCTACAAAATTTCAAAACAACAGCCCCTGCTCTGTGTTTCATCTATGAGTCTGAAACCTGGTAAGCTTATGGAAAATATTAAGATGTACAAAAAAGTCTCTTGGAGCAATATCCCAAATCCAACAGGAAGTCAGCCATTTTAAAATTAATGTGCAATTTTGGCGACATTTTCCCCTCTTTTCAGGCTTCATACTTTGACGAACTCCTCCAAGGGATTTCATCATATTGAACCATTCTCCAGTGTGTGGAATCTAAAGACCTTTGTGATGTTAAATTGCGAAGCTTTTTACGTTCAAGGAAACGGGGTGGTTATGGCGGCACTTAGAGTTTGAATCACTCGCCAAAAAGCAGTAATCTGCTGTCACTCAAAAACATAATGTCCAATATGTCCAATCTCTCCCAAACGTCTCAGGTGTGATGAGACTCGAGCTTGGAAGTGTTTGTTATGCCATTTGTACATAATGGTTAGAGCGCCACCTAGTGGAACGACTAACTAATCATGAATGAATGAGTTGAAATGTTAGCTGGTGGTTAAATGCATGAATTCCATCAATGTGACATGAGATCGGACGTGCTGGTTTTAGGTGTTGGGCATGGCTCGACGCGCCGGGGGTGCGAGGGCCCTCATAACGCTGCTTGCAGCTTTAATTATTATTATTATTATTATTCAGGCGAAACAAGGGCCTTTTTGAGGGCCTAAACATGCTCAAAAACTCATGAAATTTTGCACACATGCCAGGTCTGGTGAAAAATTTTGTATTTTAATGGTTTTACATATGAGCACTGGGAAATGGCTCTAGAGCGCCACCTATGCCTTGTTAAATGCAGCCCTACGACCACATCGTTTGAGCTACATGTATGAAATTTGGCACACATATGTATCATGCCAAGACGAACAAAAAAGTCTGTGGGCCCATTGACGCAAACCCAACAGGAAGTCCGCCATTTGGAAGAGAAGGTGACATTTTGGCTCTAATTTTGCCATTTCCATGCCTCGAACTTTTTCGAACTCCTCCTTGGGATTTGGGCGTATAAGCTTCATCTTTGGTCAGTGTCAACTACACACCTGGGCCATGTTAAATTGCGGAGCTTTTGAGTTTTCACAATACGGTGAGGCCGTGGCGCCATGGCGAATTTCGATGACTCGCCATGAAAATCTTATTGCCTCTCATTTTGTCATACATTTTCTGACCTTGACCAAAGTGAACACATATGATAAGGCTCCACCCCTGAACATATTTCAACTGCCATATTTGACACCAGGGACAGCGCCACCTAGTGGGAACAGGAAATGTCATGTTTTACACTTTGGGGTACAGTATTGTGATGGGTGACATCTGCAGCCTCAAATTTCTCCAGGAAAGCCTTAAGGAGTTGGTCTTGGGTTACAGTGAAAACTGTGACTTTTCACGAAAGGGTGTGACCCCAGCAGCATGGCGAACTTTGATGTCACGCCATGAAGAAACAAATTAGTATAACTCAATGAAATCCAGTCTGATCAGTACCAGACTTTACAGGCATGATGTCAGACCCGCCCTGAACAGATTGATATGCCCATTGTCGGAAATACGGACAGCGCCACCTAGTGGCAACAGGAAATGTCATGGCTTTAATTTTGTTGTACTGATTTTCACAGGTTCATCGTGGCCACCTCAAAAGCGGTGAATATCACCATCAGTCCCTCGTGATGCTTCAGTGCAAAAATTGTGACTTTAAACTGAACGGCGCACCCTGGTGGCAACGCTGTTCAACATGAAAGATGAAGTGGCTTTTGAGGGTCTTGGCAAGTTTATAGAGGCTTGAAATTTGGCACACACCTCCAAATGGATGAAGGCTTTGTTGTCATGTGAGCATTTTCATTGAATATCCCAAAATGGCTCCACAGCGCCCCCTACAAAATTTCAGAACCACAGCCCCAGCTCTGTGTTTTATGTATGTGTCTGAAACCTGGTAAGCTTATAGGAAATATCAAGATGTACAAAAAAGTCTCTTGGAGCAATATCCCAAATCCAACAGGAAGTCAGCCATTTTAAAATGAATGTGCAATTTTGGCAACATTTTGCCCTCTTTCCAGGCACCATTCTTTGACGAACTCCTCCAAGGGATTTCATCAGATTGAACCAATCTCCAGTGTGTGGAATCTAAAGACCTTTGTGATGTTAAATTGCGAAGGTTTTTACGTTCAGGGAAACGGGGTTGTCATGGCGGCACGTGGAGTTTCAATCACTCGCCAAAAAGCAGTAATCTGCTGTCACTCAAAATCAAAATGTCCAAACTCTCCCAAAGGTCGCAGGCGTGATGAGACTCGAGCTCGGAAATGTTTGTTATGCCATTTGTCAGTAATGGTTAGAGCGCCACCTAGTGGGACGATTATAATGATGATTGAATGAGATGAAATGTTAGCTGGTGGTTAAATGCATGAATTCCATCAATGTGACATCAGATCGGAGGTGCTGGTTTTAGGTGTTGGGCGTGGCTCGACGCGATGGGGTGCGAGGGCCCTCATAACGCTGCTTGCAGCTTTAATTATTATTATTATTATTATTCAGGCAAAACAAGGGCCTTTTTGAGGGCCTAAACATGCTCAAAAACTCATGAAATTTTGCACACATGCCAGGTCTGGTGAAAAATTTTGTATTTTAACGGTTTTACATATGCGCACTGGGAAATGGCTCTAGAGCGCCACCTATGCCTTGTTAAATGCAGCCCTACGACCACATCGTTTCAGCTACATGTATGAAATTTGGCACACATGTGTATCATGCCGAGTCGAACAAAAAAGTCTGTGGGGCCCATTGATGCAAACCCAACAGGAAGTCCGCCATTTGGAAGAGAAGGTGACATTTTGGCTCTAATTTTGCCATTTCCATGCCTCGAACTTTTGCGAACTCCTCCTTGGGATTTGGTTGTATAAGCTTCATCTTTGGTCAGTGTCAACTACACACCTGGGCCATGTTAAATTGCGGAGCTTTTGAGTTTTCACAATACTATGAGGCCGTGGCGCCATGGCGAATTTCGATGACTCGCCATGAAAATCTTATTGCCTCTCATTTTGTCATACATTTTCTGACCTTGACCAAAGTGAACACATATGATAAGGCTCCACCCCTGAACATATTTCAACTGCCATATTTGACACCAGGGACAGCGCCACCTAGTGGGAACAGGAAATGTCATGTTTTACACTTTGGGGTACAGTATAGTGATGGGTGACACCAGCAGCCTCAAATTTCTCCAGGAAAGCCTTAAGGAGTTGGTCTTGGGTTACAGTGAAAACTGTGACTTTTCGCAAAAGGGTGTGACCCCAGCAGCATGGCGAACTTTGATGTCACGCCATGAAGAAACAAATTAGTATAACTCAATGAAATCCAGTCTGATCAGTACCAAACTTTACAGGCATGATGTCAGACCCGCCCTGAACAGATTGACGTGCCCATTGTCGGAAATACGGACATCGCCACCTAGTGGCCACAGGAAATGTCATGGCTTTAATTTTGTTGTACTGATTTTCACAGGTTCATCGTGGCCACCTCAAAAGCGGTGAATATCACCATCAGTCCCTCGTGATGCTTCAGTGCAAAAATTGTGACTTTACACTGAACGGCGCACCCTGGTGGCAACGCGGTTCAACATGAAAGATGAAGTGGCTTTTGAGGGGCTTGGAAAGTTTATAGAGGCTTGAAATTTGGCACACACCCCCAAATGGATGAAGGCTTTGTTGTCATGTGATCATTTTCATTGAATAGCGCGAAATTGCTCCACAGCGCCCCCTACAAAGTTTCAAAATATCAGCCCCTGCTCTGTGTTTTATCTATGAGTCTGAAACTTGGTAAGCTCATGGAAGATATTAAGATGTACAAAAAAGTCTCTTGGAGCAATATCCCAAATCCAACAGGAAGTCAGCCATTTTAAAATTCATGTGTAATTTTGGCGACATTTTCCCCTCTTTTCAGGCTTCATACTTTGACGAACTCCTCCAAGGGATTTCATCAGATTGGACCGATCTGAAGTTTGTGGAATCTAAAGACCTTTGTGATGTTAAATTGCGAAGCTTTTTACATTCAGGGAAACGGGGTGGTCATGGCGGCACTTAGAGTTTCAATCACTCGCCAAAAAGCAGTAATCTGCTGTCACTCAAAAACACAATATCCAATCTCTCCCAAACGTCGCAGGTGTGATGAGACTCAAGCTCGGAAATGTTTGTTATGCCATTTGTCAGTAATAGTTATAGCGCCACCTAGTGGGACGACTATAATCATGGTTCAATGAGATGAAATGTTAGCTGGTGGTTAAATGCATGAATTCCATCAATGTGACATCACATTGGACGTGCTGGTTTTAGGTGTTGGGCGTGGCTCGACACGCCAGGGTGCGAGGGCCCTCATAACGCTGCTTGCAGCTTCAATTATTAGGGCCCGAGCACTGAGAGTGCGAAGGCCCTATTGTAATTGCTCTGTTTCTTATTATTATTATTATTATTTCGGCAAATGAATCGGCCTTATGAGGACCTAAACATGCTCTAAAACTCATGAAATTTTGCACACGCGTCAGGTCTGGTGAAAATTTACGTATTTTAATGTTCTCAGACATGACCAGGGAAAATTAGCTCAGTAGCGCCACCTAGAAAAATGAAAAACGCGAGCCCCCGGTATGAGTATGACCTACATGTATGAAATTTGGCACACATATGTATCATGCCAAGACAAACAAAAAAGTCTGTGGGCCCATTGACGCAAACCCAACAGGAAGTCCGCCATTTGGAAGAGAAGGTGACATTTTGGCTCTAATTTTGCCATTTCCATGCCTCGAACTTTTGCGAACTCCTCCTTGGGGTTTGATTTCATAACCTTCATATTTGGTCAGTGTCAACTACACCCTTGTGCCATGTTAAATTGCGGAGCTTTTGAGTTTTCACAATACTATGAGGCCGTGGCGCCATGGCGAATTTCGATGACTCGCCATGAAAATCTTATTGCCTCTCATTTTGTCATACATTTTCTGACCTTGACCAAAGTGAACACATATGATAAGGCTCCACCCCTGAACATATTTCAACTGCCATATTTGACACCAGGTACAGCGCCACCTAGTGGGAACAGGAAATGTCATGTTTTACACTTTGGGGTACAGTATTGTGATGGGTGACATCTGCAGCCTCAAATTTCTCCAGGAAAGCCTTAAGGAGTTGGTCTTGGGTTACAGTGAAAACTGTGACTTTTCACGAAAGGGTGTGACCCCAGCAGCATGGCGAACTTTGATGTCACGCCATGAAGAAACAAATTAGTATAACTCAATGAAATCCAGTCTGATCAGTACCAGACTTTACAGGCATGATGTCAGACCCGCCCTGAACAGATTGATGTGCCCATTGTCGGAAATACGGACATCGCCACCTAGTGGCAACAGGAAATGTCATGGCTTTAATTTTGTTGTACTGATTTTCACAGGTTCATCGTGGCCACCTCAAAAGCGGTGAATATCAACATCAGTCCCTCGTGATGCTTCAGTGCAAAAATTGTGACTTTAAACTGAACGGCGCACCCTGGTGGTAACGCGGTTCACCATGAAAGATGAAGTGGCTTTTGAGGGGCTTGGAAAGTTTATAGAGGCTTGAAATTTGGCACACACCTCCAAATGGATGAACGCTTTGTTGGCATGTGATCATTTTCCTTGAATAGCGCGAAATGGCTCCACAGCGCCCCCTACAATATTTCAAAACATCAGCCCCTGCTCTGTGTTTCATCTATGAGTCTGACACTTGGTAAGCTTGTGTAAGATATCAAGATGTACAAAAAAGTCTCTTGGAGCAATATCCCAAATCCAACAGGAAGTCAGCCATTTTAAAATTAATGTGTAATTTTGATGACATTTTCCCCCCTTTTCAGGCCTCATACTTTGACGAACTCCTCCAAGGGATTTCATCATATTGAAGCATTCTTCAGTGTGTAGAATCTAAAGACCTTTGTGATGTTAAATTGCGAAGCTTTTTCCGTTCAGGGAAACGGGGTGGTCATGGCGGCACGTAGAGTTTCAATCACTCGCAAAAAGCAGTAATCTGCTGTCACTAAAAAACACAATGTCCAATCTCTCCCAAAGGTCGCAGGTGTGATGAGACTCGAGCTTGGAAATGTTTGTTATGCTATTTGTCAATAATAGTTAGAGCGCCACCTAGTGGCATGACTATAATCCTGGTTGAATAAGATGAAATGTTAGCTGGTGATTAAAAGCATGAAATCCATCAATGTGACATCACATCGGACGTGCCGGTTTGAGGTGTTGGCAGTGGCTCGACGTGCCGGGGGTGCGAGGGCCCTCATAACGCTGCTTGCAGCTTTAATTATTATTATTATTATTATTCAGGCAAAACAAGGGCCTTTTTGAGGGCCTAAACATGCTCAAAAACTCATGAAATTTTGCACACATGCCAGGTCTGGTGAAAAATTTTGTATTTTAATGGTTTTACATATGAGCACTGGGAAATGGCTCTACAGCGCCACCTATGCCTTGTTAAATGCAGCCCTACGACCACATCGTTTGAGCTACATGTATGAAATTTGGCACACATGTGTATCATGCCAAGACGAACAAAAAAGTCTGTGGGCCCATTGACGCAAACCCAACAGGAAGTCCGCCATTTGGAAGTGAAGGTGACATTTTGGCTCTAATTTTGCCATTTCCATGCCTCGAACTTTTGCGAACTCCTCCTTGGGGTTTCATTTCATAACCTTCATATTTGGTCAGTGTCAACTACACCCTTGTGCCATGTTAAATTGCGGAGCTTTTGAGTTTTCACAATACGGTGAGGCCGTGGCGCCATGGCGAATTTCGATGACTCGCCATGAAAATCTTATTGCCTCTCATTTTGTCATACATTTTCTGACCTTGACCAAAGAGCACACATATGATAAGGCTCCACCCCTGAACATATTTCAAGTGCCATATTTGACATAAGGGCCAGCGCCACCTAGTGGGAACAGGAAATGTCATGTTTTACACTTTGGGGTACAGTATTGTGATGGGTGACATCTGCAGCCTCATATTTCTCCAGGAAAGCCTTAAGGAGTTGGTCTTGGGGTACAGTGAAAACTGTGAGTTTTCGCGAAAGGGTGTGACCCCAGCAGCATGGCGAACTTTGATGTCTCGCCATGAAGAAACAAATTAGTATAACTCAATGAAATCCAGTCTGATCAGTACCAGACTTTACAGGCGTGATGTCAGTCCCGCCCTGAACAGATTGATGTGCCCATTGTCAGGAATATGAAGAGCGCCACCTAGTGGGAACAGGAAATGTCATGTCTTACACTTTGTTGTACTGATTTTCACAGGTTCATCGTGGCCACCTCAAAAGCGTTGAATATCAACATCAGTCCCTCGTGATGTTTCAGTGCAAAAATTGTGACTTTAAACTGAACGGCGCACCCTGGTGGCAACGCTGTTCACCATGAAAGATGAAGTGGCTTTTGAGGGTCTTGGCAAGTTTATAGAGGCTTGAAATTTGGCACACACCTCCAATGTGATGAAGGCTTTGTTGTC
The DNA here is from genome assembly GCF_057382275.1 of Copadichromis virginalis. Taxonomy (NCBI): domain Eukaryota; kingdom Metazoa; phylum Chordata; class Actinopteri; order Cichliformes; family Cichlidae; genus Copadichromis; species Copadichromis virginalis. Next base: position 49,434,743 of record NC_140639.1, read on the forward strand.
ATGTGATCATTTTCATTGAATAGCGCGAAATGGCTCCACAGCGCCCCCTACAATATTTCAAAACATCAGCCCCAGCTCTGTGTTTTATGTATGAGTCTTAAACCTGGTAAGCTTATAGGAGATAATAAGATGTACAAAAAAGTCTCTTGGAGCAATATCCCAAATCCAACAGGAAGTCAGCCATTTTAAAATTAATGTGTAATTTTGGCGACATTTTCCCCTCTTTTCAGGCTTCATACTTTGACGAACTCCTCCAAGGGATTTCATCAGATTGAACCAATCTCCAGTGTGTGGAATCTAAAGACCTTTGTGATGTTAAATTGCGAAGCTTTTTACGTTCAGGGAAACGGGGTTGTCATGGCGGCACGTGGAGTTTCAATCACTCGCCAAAAAGCAGTAATCTGCTGTCACTCAAAATCAAAATGTCCAAACTCTCCCAAAGGTCTCCCAAAAGTTGCAGGCGTGATGAGACTCGAGCTCGGAAATGTTTGTTATGCCATTTGTCAGTAATGGTTAGAGCGCCACCTAGTGGGACGACTATAATGATGATTGAATGAGATGAAATGTTAGCTGGTGGTTAAATGCATGAATTCCATCAATGTGACATCAGATCGGAGGTGCTGGTTTTAGGTGTTGGGCGTGGCTCGACGCGATGGGGTGCGAGGGCCCTCATAACGCTGCTTGCAGCTTTAATTAGGGCCCGAGCACTGATAGTGCGAAGGCCCTATTGTAATTGCTCTGTTTATTATTATTATTATTATTATTAGGGCCCGAGCACTGAGAGTGCGAAGGCCCTATTGTATCTGCTCCGTTTCTTATTAGGGCCCGAGCACCGAGAGTGCGAAGGCCCTATTGTATCTGCTCCGTTTCTTATTAGGGCCCGAGCACCGAGAGTGCGAAGGCCCTATTGTATCTGCTCCGTTTCTTATTATTATTATTATTATTATTATTATTATTCACCCCAAACAAGGGCCTTTTTGAGGGCCTAAACATGCTCAAAAACTCATGAAATTTTGCACACATGCCAGGTCTGGTGAAAAATTTTGTATTTTAATGGTTTTACATATGAGCACTGGGAAATGGCTCTACAGCGCCACCTATGCCTTGTTAAATGCAGCCCTACGACCACATCGTTTGAGCTACATGTATGAAATTTGGCACACATGTGTATCATGCCAAGACGAACAAAAAAGTCTGTGGGCCCATTGACGCAAACCCAACAGGAAGTCCGCCATTTGGAAGAGAAGGTGACATTTTGGCTCTAATTTTGCCATTTCCATGCCTCGAACTTTTGCGAACTCCTCCTTGGGGTTTCATTTCATAACCTTCAAATTTGGACAGTGTCAACTACACCCTTGTGCCATGTTAAATTGCGGAGCTTTTGAGTTTTCACAATACTATGAGGCCGTGGCGCCATGGCGAATTTCGATGACTCGCCATGAAAATCTTATTGCCTCTCATTTTGTCATACATTTTCTGACCTTGACCAAAGTGAACACATATGACAAGGCTCCACCCCTGAACATATTTCAACTGCCATATTTGACACCAGGGACAGCGCCACCTAGTGGGAACAGGAAATGTCATGTTTTACACTTTGGGGTACAGTATAGTGATGGGTGACACCTGCAGCCTCAAATTTCTCCAGGAAAGCCTTAAGGAGTTGGTCTTGGGTTACAGTGAAAACTGTGACTTTTCGCAAAAGGGTGTGACCCCAGCAGCATGGCGAACTTTGATGTCACGCCATGAAGAAACAAATTAGTATAACTCAATGAAATCCAGTCTGTTCAGTACCAGACTTTACAGGCATGATGTCAGACCCGCCCTGAACAGATTGATGTGCCCATTGTCGGGAATACGTACAGCGCCACCTAGTGGCAACAGGAAATGTCATGGCTTTAATTTTGTTGTACTGATTTTCACAGGTTCATCGTGGCCACCTCAAAAGCAGTGAATATCAACATCAGTCCCTCGTGATGCTTCAGTGCAAAAATTGTGACTTTAAACTGAACGGCGCACCCTGGTGGCAACGCGGTCCACCAGGAAAGATGAAGTGGCTTTTGAGGGGCTTGGAAAGTATATAGAGGCTTTAAATTTAGCACACCCCTCCAAATGGATGAAGGCTTTGTTGTCATGTGATCATTTTTATTGAATAGCGCGAAATGGCTCCACAGCGCCCCCTACAAAATTTCAAAACCACAGCCCCAGCTCTGTGTTTTATGTATGAGTCTGAAACCTGGTAAGCTTATAGGAGATATCAAGATGTACAAAAAAGTCTCTTGGAGCAATATCCAAAATCCAACAGGAAGTCAGCCATTTTAAAATTAATGTTTAATTTTGGCAACATTTTCCCCTCTTTCCAGGCATCGTTCTTTGACGTACTCCTGCAAGGGATTTCATCAGATTGATGCGATCTCCTGTGTGTGGAATCTAAAGACCTTTGTGATGTTAAATTGCGAAGCTTTTTACATTCAGGGAAACGGGGTGGTCATGGCGGCACGTGGAGTTTCAATCACTCGCCAAAAAGCAGTAATCTGCTGTCACTCAAAAACACAATGTCCAATCTCTCCCAAAGCTCATAGGCGTGATGAGACTCGAGCTCGGAAATGTTTGTTATGCCATTTGTGCATAAGGGTTAGAGCGCCACCTAGTGGAACGACTAACAAATCATGAATGAATGAGTTGAAATGTTAGCTGGTGGTTAAATGCATGAATTCCATCAATGTGACATGAGATCGGACGTGCTGGTTTTAGGTGTTGGGCGTGGCTCGACGCGCCGGGGGTGCGAGGGCCCTCATAACGCTGCTTGCAGCTTTAATTATTATTATTATTATTATTATTATTATTATTCAGGCAAAACAAGGGCCTTTTTGAGGGCCTAAACATGCTCAAAAACTCATGAAATTTTGCACACATGCCAGGTCTGGTGAAAAATTTTGTATTTTAATGGTTTTACATATGAGCACTGGGAAATGGCTCTACAGCGCCACCTATGCCTTGTTAAATGCAGCCCTACGACCACATCGTTTGGGCTACATGTATGAAATTTGGCACACATGTGTATCATGCCAAGACGAACAAAAAAGTCTGTGGGCCCATTGACGCAAACCCAACAGGAAGTCCGCCATTTGGAAGAGAAGGTGACATTTTGGCTCTAATTTTGCCATTTCCATGCCTCGAACTTTTGCGAACTCCTCCTTGGGATTTGGTTGTATAAGCTTCATCTTTGGTCAGTGGCAACTACACACCTGGGCCATGTTAAATTGCGGAGCTTTTGAGTTTTCACAATACTATGAGGCCGTGGCGCCATGGCGAATTTCGATGACTCGCCATGAAAATCTTATTGCCTCTCATTTTGTCATACATTTTCTGACCTTGACCAAAGTGAACACATATGATAAGGCTCCACCCCTGAACATATTTCAACTGCCATATTTGACACCAGGGACAGCGCCACCTAGTGGGAACAGGAAATGTCATGTTTTACACTTTGGGGTACAGTATAGTGATGGGTGACACCTGCAGCCTCAAATTTCTCCAGGAAAGCCTTAAGGAGTTGGTCTTGGGTTACAGTGAAAACTGTGACTTTTCGCAAAAGGGTGTGACCCCAGCAGCATGGCGAACTTTGATGTCACGCCATGAAGAAACAAATTAGTATAACTCAATGAAATCCAGTCTGATCAGTACCAGACTTTACAGGCATGATGTCAGACCCGCCCTGAACAGATTGACGTGCCCATTGTCGGAAATACGGACAGCGCCACCTAGTGGCCACAGGAAATGTCATGGCTTTAATTTTGTTGTACTGATTTTCACAGGTTCATCGCGGCCACCTCAAAAGCGGTGAATATCACCATCAGTCCCTCGTGATGCTTCAGTGCAAAAATTGTGACTTTACACTGAACGGCGCACCCTGGTGGCAACGCTGTTCAACATGAAAGATGAAGTGGCTTTTGAGGGGCTTGGAAAGTATATAGAGGCTTTAAATTTAGCACACCCCTCCAAATGGATGAAGGCTTTGTTGTCATGTGATCATTTTCATTGAATAGCGCGAAATGGCTCCACAGCGCCCCCTACAAAATTTCAAAACCACAGCCCCTGCTCTGTGTTTTATGTATGAGTCTGAAACCTGGTAAGCTTATAGGAGATATCAAGATGTACAAAAAAGTCTCTTGGAGCAATATCCAAAATCCAACAGGAAGTCAGCCATTTTAAAATTAATGTGCAATTTTGGCGACATTTTCCCCTCTTTTCAGGCTTCATACTTTGACGAACTCCTCCAAGGGATTTCATCATATTGAACCATTCTCCAGTGTGTGGAATCTAAAGACCTTTGTGATGTTAAATTGCGAAGCTTTTTACGTTCAAGGAAACGGGGTGGTCATGGCGGCACGTGGAGTTTCAATCACTCGCCAAAAAGCAGTAATATGCTGTCACTCAAAGACACAAAGTCCAATCTCTCCCAAAGGTCGCAGGCGTGATGAGACTCGAGCTCGGAAATGTTTGTTATGCCATTTGTGCATAAGGGTTAGAGCGCCACCTAGTGGAACGACTAACAAATCATGAATGAATGAGTTGAAATGTTAGCTGGTGGTTAAATGCATGAATTCCATCAATGTGACATCACATCGGACGTGCTGGTTTTAGGTGTTGGGCATGGCTCGACACGCCGGGGGTGCGAGGGCCCTCATAACGCTGCTTGCAGCTTTAATTAGGGCCCGAGCACCGAGAGTGCGAAGGCCCTATTGTATCTGCTCCGTTTCTTATTATTATTATTATTATTATTATTATTATTATTATTATTATTATTATTCACCCCAAACAAGGGCCTTTTTGAGGGCCTAAACATGCTCAAAAACTCATGAAATTTTGCACACATGCCAGGTCTGGTGAAAAATTTTGTATTTTAATGGTTTTACATATGAGCACTGGGAAATGGCTCTAGAGCGCCACCTATGCCTTGTTAAATGCAGCCCTACGACCACATGGTTTGAGCTACATGTATGAAATTTGGCACACATGTGTATCATGCCAAGACGAACAAAAAAGTCTGTGGGCCCATTGACGCAAACCCAACAGGAAGTCCGCCATTTGGAAGAGAAGGTGACATTTTGGCTCTAATTTTGCCATTTCCATGCCTCGAACTTTTGCGAACTCCTCCTTGGGGTTTCATTTCATAACCTTCAAATTTGGACAGTGTCAACTACACCCTTGTGCCATGTTAAATTGCGGAGCTTTTGAGTTTTCACAATACTATGAGGCCGTGGCGCCATGGCGAATTTCGATGACTCGCCATGAAAATCTTATTGCCTCTCATTTTGTCATACATTTTCTGACCTTGACCAAAGTGAACACATATGATAAGGCTCCACCCCTAAACATATTTCAACTGCCATATTTGACATGAAGGACAGCGCCACCTAGTGGGAACAGGAAATGTCATGTTTTACACTTTGGGGTACAGTATAGTGATGGGTGACATCTGCAGCCTCAAATTTCTCCAGAAAACCCTTAAGGAGTTGGTCTTGGGTTACAGTGAAAACTGTGACTTTTCGCAAAAGGGTGTGACCCCAGCAGCATGGCAAACTTTGATGTCACGCCATGAAGAAACAAATTAGTATAACTCCATGAAATCCAGTCTGATCAGTACCAGACTTTACAGGCATGAAGTCAGACCCGCCCTGAACAGATTGATGTGCCCATTGTCGGGAATACGGACAGCGCCACCTAGTGGGAACAGGAAATGTCATGGCTTTAATTTTGTTGTACTGATTTTCACAGGTTCATCGTGGCCACCTCAAAAGCGGTGAATATCACCATCAGTCCCTTGTGATGCTTCAGTGCAAAAATTGTGACTTTAAACTGAACGCCGCACCCTGGTGGCAACGCAGTTCACCATGAAAGATGAAGTGGCTTTTGAGGGGCTTGGAAAGTTTAAAAAGTCTTGAAATTTGGCGCACACCTCCAATGTGGTTAAGGCTTTGTTGTTATGTGATCATTTTCATTGAATATCCCAAAATGGCTCCACAGCGCCCCCTACAAAATTTCAAAACCACAGCCCCTGCTCTGTGTTTTATGTATGAGTCTGAAACCTGGTAAGCTTATAGGAGATATCAAGATGTACAAAAAAGTCTCTTGGAGCAATATCCCAAATCCAACAGGAAGTCAGCCATTTTAAAATTAATGTGCAATTTTGGCAACATTTTCCCCTCTTTTCAGGCATCGTTCTTTGACGAACTCCTCCAAGGGATTTCATCATATTGCACTATTCTTCAGTGTGTGGAATCCAAAGACCTTTGTGTTGTTAAATTGCGAAGCTTTTTACGTTCAGGGAAACGGGGTGGTTATGGCGGCACGTAGACTCTCAATCACTCGCCAAAACGCAGTAATCTGCTGTTACTCAAAAACACAATGTCCAATCTCACCCAAAGGTCGCAGGCATAATGAGACTCGAGTTCGGAAATGTTTGTTATGCCATTTGTACATAATGGTTAGAGTGCCACCTAGTGGAACGACTAGCTAATCATGAATGAATGAGTTGAAATGTTAGCTGGTGGTTAAATGCATGAATTCCATCAATGTGACATCGATCGGACGTGCTGGTTTTAGGTGTTGGGCGTGGCTCGACGCGCCGGGGGTGCGAGGGCCCTCATAACGCTGCTTGCAGCTTTAATTATTATTATTATTATTATTATTCACCCCAAACAAGGGCCTTTTTGAGGGCCTAAACATGCTCAAAAACTCATGAAATTTTGCACACATGCCAGGTCTGGTGAAAAATTTTGTATTTTAATGGTTTTACATATGAGCACTGGGAAATGGCTCTAGAGCGCCACCTATGCCTTGTTAAATGTAGCCCTACGACCACATGGTTTGAGCTACATGTATGAAATTTGGCACACATGTGTATCATGCCAAGACGAACAAAAAAGTCTGTGGGCCCATTGACGCAAACCCAACAGGAAGTCCGCCATTTGGAAGAGAAGGTGACATTTTGGCTCTAATTTTGCCATTTCCATGCCTCGAACTTTTGCGAACTCCTCCTTGGGGTTTCATTTCATAACCTTCAAATTTGGACAGTGTCAACTACACCCTTGTGCCATGTTAAATTGCGGAGCTTTTGAGTTTTCACAATACTATGAGGCCGTGGCGCCATGGCGAATTTCGATGACTCGCCATGAAAATCTTATTGCCTCTCATTTTGTCATACATTTTCTGACCTTGACCAAAGTGAACACATATGATAAGGCTCCACCCCTAAACATATTTCAACTGCCATATTTGACATGAAGGACAGCGCCACCTAGTGGGAACAGGAAATGTCATGTTTTACACTTTGGGGTACAGTATAGTGATGGGTGACATCTGCAGCCTCAAATTTCTCCAGAAAACCCTTAAGGAGTTGGTCTTGGGTTACAGTGAAAACTGTGACTTTTCGCAAAAGGGTGTGACCCCAGCAGCATGGCGAACTTTGATGTCACGCCATGAAGAAACAAATTAGTATAACTCCATGAAATCCAGTCTGATCAGTACCAGACTTTACAGGCATGAAGTCAGACCCTCCCTGAACAGATTGATGTGCCCATTGTCGGGAATACGGACAGCGCCACCTAGTGGGAACAGGAAATGTCATGGCTTTAATTTTGTTGTACTGATTTTCACAGGTTCATCGTGGCCACCTCAAAAGCGGTGAATATCACCATCAGTCCCTTGTGATGCTTCAGTGCAAAAATTGTGACTTTAAACTGAACGCCGCACCCTGGTGGCAACGCAGTTCACCATGAAAGATGAAGTGGCTTTTGAGGGGCTTGGAAAGTTTAAAAAGTCTTGAAATTTGGCGCACACCTCCAATGTGGTTAAGGCTTTGTTGTTATGTGATCATTTTCATTGAATGTCCCAAAATGGCTCCACAGCGCCCCCTACAAAATTTCAAAATCACAGCCCCTGCTCTGTGTTTTATGTATGAGTCTGAAACCTGGTAAGCTTATAGGAGATATCAAGATGTACAAAAAAGTCTCTTGGAGCAATATCCCAAATCCAACAGGAAGTCAGCCATTTTAAAATTAATGTGCAATTTTGGCAACATTTTCCCCTCTTTTCAGGCATCGTTCTTTGACGAACTCCTCCAAGGGATTTCATCATATTGCACTATTCTTCAGTGTGTGGAATCCAAAGACCTTTGTGTTGTTAAATTGCGAAGCTTTTTACGTTCAGGGAAACGGGGTGGTTATGGCGGCACGTAGACTCTCAATCACTCGCCAAAACGCAGTAATCTGCTGTTACTCAAAAACACAATGTCCAATCTCACCCAAAGGTCGCAGGCATAATGAGACTCGAGTTCGGAAATGTTTGTTATGCCATTTGTACATAATGGTTAGAGTGCCACCTAGTGGAATGACTAACTAATCATGAATGAATGAGTTGAAATGTTAGCTGGTGGTTAAATGCATGAATTCCATCAATGTGACATCAGATCGGACGTGCTGGTTTTAGGTGTTGGGCGTGGCTCGACGCACCGGGGGTGCGAGGGCCCTCATAACGCTGCTTGCAGCTTTAATTAGGGCCCGAGCACTGACTGTGCGAAGGCCCTATTGTATCTGCTCCGTTTCTTATTATTATTATTATTATTCAGGCAAAACAAGGGCCTTTTTGAGGGCCTAAACATGCTCAAAAACTCATGAAATTTTGCACACATGCCAGGTCTGGTGAAAAATTTTGTATTTTAATGGTTTTACATATGAGCACTGGGAAATGGCTCTACAGCGCCACCTATGCCTTGTTAAATGCAGCCCAACGACCACATCGTTTGAGCTACATGTATGAAATTTGGCACACATGTGTATCATGCCAAGACGAACAAAAAAGTCTGTGGGCCCATTGACGCAAACCCAACAGGAAGTCCGCCATTTGGAAGAGAAGGTGACATTTTGGCTCTAATTTTGCCATTTCCATGCCTCGAACTTTTGCGAACTCCTCCTTCGGGTTTCATTTCATAACCTTCATATTTGGTCAGTGTCAACTACACCCTTGTGCCATGTTAAATTGCGGAGCTTTTGAGTTTTCACAATAGTATGAGGCCGTGGCGCCATGGCGAATTATGATGACTCGCCATGAAAATCTTATTGCCTCTCATTTTGTCATACATGTTCCGATCTGGACCAAAGAGCACACATATGATAAGGCTCCACCCCTGAACATATTTCAACTGCCATATTTGACATCAAGGACAGCGCCACCTAGTGGGAACAGGAAATGTCATGTTTTACACTTTGGGGTACAGTATAGTGATGGGTGACATCTGCAGCCTCAAATTTCTCCAGGAAAGCCTTAAGGAGTTGGTCTTGGGTTACAGTGAAAACTGTGACTTTTCGCAAAAGGGTGTGACCCCAGCGGCGTGGCGAACTTTGATGTCACGCCATGAAGAAACAAATTAGTATAACTCAATGAAATCCAGTCTGATCAGTACCAGACTTTACAGGCATGATGTCAGACCCGCCCTGAACAGATTGATGTGCCCATTGTCGGAAATACGGACAGCGCCACCTAGTGGCAACAGGAAATGTCATGGCTTTAATTTTGTTGTACTGATTTTCACAGGTTCATCTTGGCCACCTCAAAAGCGGTGAATATCACCATCAGTCCCTCGTGATGCTTCAGTGCAAAAATTGTGACTTTAAACTGAACGGCGCACCCTGGTGGCAACGCTGTTCAACATGAAAGATGAAGTGGCTTTTGAGGGTCTTGGCAAGTTTATAGAGGCTTGAAATTTGGCACACACCTCCAAATGGATGAAGGCTTTGTTGGCATGTGATCATTTTCATTGAATAGCGCGAAATTGCTCCACAGCGCCCCCTACAAAATTTCAAAACCACAGCCCCTGCTCTGTGTTTCATCTATGAGTCTGAAACCTGGTAAGCTTATGGAAAATATCAAGATGTACAAAAAAGTCTCTTGGAGCAATATCCCAAATCCAACAGGAAGTCAGCCATTTTAAAATTAATGTGTAATTTTGGCAACATTTTCCCCTCTTTCCAAGCACCGTTCTTTGACGAACTCCTCCAAGGGATTTCATCATATTGAACCAATCTCCAGTGTGTGGAATCTAAAGACCTTTGTGATGTTAAATTGCGAAGCTTTTTACGTTCAGTGAAACGGGGTGGTTATGGCGGCACTTAGAGTTTGAATCACTCGCCAAAAAGCAGTAATCTGCTGTCACTCAAAAACACAATGTCCAATCTCTCCCAAAGCTCATAGGCGTGATGAGACTCGAGCTCGGAAATGTTTGTTATGCCATTTGTACATAATGGTTAGAGCGCCACCTAGTGGAACGACTAACTAATCATGAATGAATGAGTTGAAATGTTAGCTGGTGGTTAAATGCATGAATTCCATCAATGTGACATCAGATCGGACGTGCTGGTTTCAGGTGTTGGGCATGGCTCGACACGCCGGGGGTGCGAGGGCCCTCATAACGCTGCTTGCAGCTTTAATTAGGGCCCGAGCACCGAGAGTGCGAAGGCCCTATTGTATCTGCTCCGTTTCTTATTATTATTATTATTATTATTATTAGGGCCCGAGCACTGACAGTGCGAAGGCCCTATTGTAATTGCTCTGTTTATTAGGGCCCGAGCACTGACAGTGCGAAGGCCCTATTGTAATTGCTCTGTTTATTAGGGCCCGAGCACTGAGAGTGCGAAGGCCCTATTGTATCTGCTCCGTTTCTTATTATTATTAGGGCCCGAGCACTGAGAGTGCGAAGGCCCTATTGTATCTGCTCCGTTTCTTATTATTATTATTATTATTCACCCCAAACAAGGGCCTTTTTGAGGGCCTAAACATGCTCAAAAACTCATGAAATTTTGCACACATGCCAGGTTTGGTGAAAAATTTTGTATTTTAATGGTTTTACATATGAGCACTGGGAAATGGCTCTACAGCGCCACCTATGCCTTGTTAAATGCAGCCCTACGACCACATCGTTTGAGCTACATGTATGAAATTTGGCACACATGTGTATCATGCCAAGACGAACAAAAAAGTCTGTGGGCCCATTGATGCAAACCCAACAGGAAGTCCGCCATTTGGAAGAGAAGGTGACATTTTGGCTCTAATTTTGCCATTTCCATGCCTCGAACTTTAACGAACTCCTCCTTGGGATTTGGTCCTATAAGCTTCAAATTTGGACAGTGTCAACTACACCCTTGTGCCATGTTAAATTGCGGAGCTTTTGAGTTTTCACAATAGTATGAGGCCGTGGCGCCATGGCGAATTTTGATGACTCGCCATGAAAATCTTATTGCCTCTCATTTTGTCATACATGTTCCGATCTGGACCAAAGAGCACACATATGATAAGGCTCCACCCCTGAACATATTTCAACTGCCATATTTGACATCAAGGACAGCGCCACCTAGTGGGAACAGGAAATGTCATGTTTTACACTTTGGGGTACAGTATTGTGATGGGTGACATCTGCAGCCTCAAATTTCTCCAGGAAAGCCTTAAGGAGTTGGTCTTGGGTTACAGTGAAAACTGTGACTTTTCACGAAAGGGTGTGACCTCAGCAGCATGGCGAACTTTGATGTCACGCCATGAAGAAACAAATTAGTATAACTCAATGAAATCCAGTCTGATCAGTACCAGACTTTACAGGCATGATGTCAGACCCGCCCTGAACAGATTGATATGCCCATTGTCGGAAATACGGACAGCGCCACCTAGTGGCAACAGGAAATGTCATGGCTTTAACTTTGTTGTACTGATTTTCACAGGTTGATCGTGGCCACCTCAAAAGCGGTGAATATCACCATCAGTCCCTCGTGATGCTTCAGTGCAAAAATTGTGACTTTAAACTGAACGGCGTACCCTGGTGGCAACGCTGTTCACCATGAAAAATAAAGTGGCTTTTGAGGGGCTTGGAAAGTTTATAGAGGCTTGAAATTTGGCACACACCTCCAAATGGATGAAGGCATTTTTGTTATGTAACCATTTTCCTTGAATAGCGCAAAATGGCTCCACAGCGCCCCCTACAATATTTCAAAACATCAGCCCCTGCTCTGTGTTTCATCTATGAGTCTGACACTTGGTAAGCTTGTGTAAGATATCAAGATGTACAAAAAAGTCTCTTGGAGCAATATCCCAAATCCAACAGGAAGTCAGCCATTTTAAAATTAATGTGTAATTTTGATGACATTTTCCCCCCTTTTCAGGCCTCCTACTTTGACGAACTCCTCCAAGGGATTTCATCATATTGAAGCATTCTTCAGTGTGTAGAATCTAAAGACCTTTGTGATGTTAAATTGCGAAGCTTTTTACGTTCAGGGAAACGGGGTGGTCATGGCGGCACGTAGAGTTTCAATCACTCGCAAAAAGCAGTAATCTGCTGTCACTAAAAAACACAATGTCCAATCTCTCCCAAAGGTCGCAGGTGTGATGAGACTCGAGCTTGGAAATGTTTGTTATGCTATTTGTCAATAATGGTTAGAGCGCCACCTAGTGGCATGACTATAATCCTGGTTGAATAAGATGAAATGTTAGCTGGTGATTAAAAGCATGAAATCCATCAATGTGACATCACATCGGACGTGCCGGTTTGAGGTGTTGGCAGTGGCTCGACGTGCCGGGGGTGCGAGGGCCCTCATAACGCTGCTTGCAGCTTTAATTATTATTATTATTATTATTCACCCCAAACAAGGGCCTTTTTGAGGGCCTAAACATGCTCAAAAACTCATGAAATTTTGCACACATGCCAGGTTTGGTGAAAAATTTTGTATTTTAATGGTTTTACATATGAGCACTGGGAAATGGCTCTAGAGCGCCACCTATGCCTTGTTAAATGCAGCCCTACGACGACATCGTTTGAGCTACATGTATGAAATTTGGCACACATGTGTATCATGCCAAGACGAACAAAAAAGTCTGTGGGCCCATTGACGCAAACCCAACAGGAAGTCCGCCATTTGGAAGAGAAGGTGACATTTTGGCTCTAATTTTGCCATTTCCATGCCTTGTACTTTAACGAACTCCTCCTTGGGATTTGGTCCTATAAACTTCAAATTTGGACAGTGTCAACTACACCCTTGTGCCATGTTAAATTGCGGAGCTTTTGAGTTTTCACAATACTATGAGGCCGTGGCGCCATGGCGAATTTCGATGACTCGCCATGAAAATCTTATTGCCTCTCATTTTGTCATACATTTTCTGACCTTGACCAAAGTGAACACATATGATAAGGCTCCACCCCTAAACATATTTCAACTGCCATATTTGACCTCAAGGACAGCGCCACCTAGTGGGAACAGGAAATGTCATGTTTTACACTTTGGGGTACAGTATAGTGATGGGTGACATCTGCAGCCTCAAATTTCTCCAGAAAAGCCTTAAGGAGTTGGTCTTGGGTTACAGTGAAAACTGTGAGTTTTCGCAAAAGGGTGTGACCCCAGCAGCATGGCGAACTTTGATGTCACGCCATGAAGAAACAAATTAGTATAACTCAATGAAATCCAGTCTGATCAGTACCAGACATTACAGGCATGATGTCAGACCCGCCCTGAACAGATTGATGTGCCCATTGTCGGGAATACGGACAGCGCCACCTAGTGGGAACAGGAAATGTCATGGCTTTAATTTTGTTGTACTGATTTTCACAGGTTCATCGTGGCCACCTCAAAAGCGGTGAATATCACCATCAGTCCCTTGTGATGCTTCAGTGCAAAAATTGTGACTTTAAACTGAACGCCGCACCCTGGTGGCAACGTGGTTCACCATGAAAGATGAAGTGGCTTTTGAGGGGCTTGGAAAGTTTAAAAAGTCTTGAAATTTGGCGCACACCTCCAATGTGGTTAAGGCTTTGTTATTATGTGATCATTTTCATTGAATATCCCAAAATGGCTCCACAGCGCCCCCTACAAAATTTCAAAACCACAGCCCCTGCTCTGTGTTTTATGTATGAGTCTGAAACCTGGTAAGCTTATAGGAGATATCAAGATGTACAAAAAAGTCTCTTGGAGCAATATCCCAAATCCAACAGGAAGTCAGCCATTTTAAAATTAATGTGCAATTTTGGCAACATTTTCCCCTCTTTTCAGGCTTCGTTCTTTGACGAACTCCTCCAAGGGATTTCATCAGATTGCAAAATTCTTCAGTGTGTGGAATCCAAAGACCTTTGTGTTGTTAAATTGCGAAGCTTTTTACGTTCAGGGAAACGGGGTGGTTATGGCGGCACGTAGACTCTCAATCACTCGCCAAAACGCAGTAATCTGCTGTTACTCAAAAACACAATGTCCAATCTCACCCAAAGGTCGCAGGCATAATGAGACTCGAGTTCGGAAATGTTTGTTATGCCATTTGTACATAATGGTTAGAGTGCCACCTAGTGGAACGACTAGCTAATCATGAATGAATGAGTTGAAATGTTAGCTGGTGGTTAAATGCATGAATTCCATCAATGTGACATCGATCGGACGTGCTGGTTTTAGGTGTTGGGCGTGGCTCGACGCGCCGGGGGTGCGAGGGCCCTCATAACGCTGCTTGCAGCTTTAATTATTATTATTATTATTATTCCGGCAAATGAATCGGCCTCTTGAGGGCCTAAACATGCTCGAAAACTCTTGAAATTTTGCGCACGCGTCAGGTCTGGTGAAAATTTACGTATTTTAATGGTTTTACATATGAGCACTGGGAAATGGCTCTAGAGCGCCACCTATGCCTTGTTAAATGCAGCCCTACGACCACATCGTTTGAGCTACATGTATGAAATTTGGCACACATGTGTATCATGCCAAGACGAACAAAAAAGTCTGTGGGCCCATTGACGCAAACCTAACAGGAAGTCCGCCATTTTGGATTGAAGGTGACATTTTGGCTCTGATTTTACCGTTTCCATGCCTTGTACTTTAACGAACTCCTCCTTGGGATTTGGTCGTATAAGCTTCAAATTTGGACAGTGTCAACTACACCCTTGTGCCATGTTAAATTGCGGAGCTTTTGAGTTTTCACAATACTATGAGGCCGTGGCGCCATGGCGAATTTCGATGACTCGCCATGAAAATCTTATTGCCTCTCATTCTGTCATACATGTTCCGATCTGGACCAAAGAGCACACATATGATAAGGCTCCACCCCTGAACATATTTCAACTGCCATATTTGACATCAAGGACAGCGCCACCTAGTGGGAACAGGAAATGTCATGTTTTACACTTTGGGGTACAGTATAGTGAAGGGTGACATCTGCAGCCTCAAATTTCTCCAGGAAAGCCTTAAGGAGTTGGTCTTGGGTTACAGTGAAAACTGTGACTTTTCGCCAAAGGGTGTGACCCCAGCAGCATGGCAAACTTTGATGTCACGCCATGAAGAAACAAATTAGTATAACTCAATGAAATCCAGTCTGATCAGTACCAGACTTTACAGGCATGATGTCAGACCCGCCCTGAACAGATTGATGTGCCCATTGTCGGAAATACGGACAGCGCCACCTAGTGGCAACAGGAAATGTCATGGCTTTAATTTTGTTGTACTGATTTTCACAGGTTCATCGTGGCCACCTCAAAAGCGGTGAATATCACCATCAGTCCCTCATGATGCTTCAGTGCAGAAATTGTGACTTTAAACTGAACGGCGCACCCTGGTGGCAACGCGGTCCACCATGAAAGATGAAGTGGCTTTTGAGGGGCTTGGAAAGTTTATAGAGGCTTGAAATTTGGCACACACCTCCAATGTGATGAAGACTTTGTTGTCATGTCATCACTTTCATTGAATAGCGCAAAATGGCTCCACAGCGCCCCCTACAATATTTCAAAATATCAGCCCCTGCTCTGTGGTTTATGTATGAATCTGAAACCTGGTAGGCTTATAGGAGATATCAAGATGTACAAAAAAGTCTCTTGGAGCAATATCCCAAATCCAACAGGAAGTCAGCCATTTTAAAATTAATGTGCAATTTTGGCGACATTTTCCCCTCTTTTCAGGCTTCATACTTTGACGAACTCCTCCAAGGGATTTCATCAGATTGAACCATTCTCCAGTGTGTGGAATCTAAAGACCTTTGTGATGTTAAATTGCGAAGCTTTTTACGTCCAGGGAAACGGGGTGGTTATGGCGGCACTTAGAGTTTGAATCACTCGCCAAAAAGCAGTAATCTGCTGTCACTCAAAAACACAAAGTCCAATCTCTCCCAAACGTCTCAGGTGTGATTAGACTCGAGCTCGGAAGTGTTTGTTATGCCATTTGTACATAATGGTTAGAGCGCCACCTAGTGGAACGACTAACTAATCATGAATGAATGAGTTGAAATGTTAGCTGGTGGTTAAATGCATGAATTACATCAATGTGACATCAGATCGGACGTGCTGGTTTTAGGTGTTGGGCGTGGCTCGACGCGCCGGGGGTGCGAGGGCCCTCATAACGCTGCTTGCAGCTTTAATTATTATTATTATTATTATTATTATTTCGGCAAATGAATTGGCCGTTTGAGGGCCTAAACATGCTCGAAAACTCATGAAATTTTGCACACGCGTCAGGTCTGGTGAAAATTTACGTATTTTAATGTTCTCAGACATGGCCAGGGAAAATTAGCTCAGTAGCGCCACCTAGAAAAATGAAAAACGCGAGCCCCCGATATGGGTATGACCTACATGTTTGAAAGTCGGTACACCTATATAACGTTCAGAGTCGAACAAAAAAGTCTATTATGGCAATGTCCTAAACCCAACAGGAAGTCCGCCATTTTGGATTGAAGGTGACATTTTGGCTCTGATTTTACCGTTTCCATGCCTTGTACTTTAACGAACTCCTCTTTGGGATTTGGTCCTATAAACTTCAAATTTGGACAGTGTCAACTACACCCTTGTGCCATGTTAAATTGCGGAGCTTTTGAGTTTTCACAATACTATGAGGCCGTGGCGCCATGGCGAATTTCGATGACTCGCCATGAAAATCTTATTGCCTCTCATTCTGTCATACATTTTCTGACCTTGACCAAAGTGAACACATATGATAAGGCTCCATCCCTGAACATATTTCAACTGCCATATTTTACATCAGGGACAGCGCCACCTAGTGGGAACAGGAAATGTCATGTTTTACACTTTGGGGTACAGTATTGTGATGGGTGACATCTGCAGCCTCAAATTTCTCCAGGAAAGCCTTAAGGAGTTGGTCTTGGGTTACAGTGAAAACTGTGACTTTTCGCAAAAGGGTGTGACACCAGCGGCATGGCGAACTTTGATGTCACGCCATGAAGAAAGAAATTAGTATAACTCAATGAAATCCAGTCTGATCAGTACCAGACTATACAGGCATGATGTCAGACCCGCCCTGAACAGATTGATGTGCCCATTGTCGGAAATACGGACAGCGCCACCTAGTGGCAACAGGAAATGTCATGGCTTTAATTTTGTTGTACTGATTTTCACAGGTTCATCGTGGCCACCTCAAAAGCGGTGAATATCACCATCAGTCCCTCGTGATGCTTCAGTGCAAAAATTGTGACTTTAAACTGAACGGCGCACCCTGGTGGCAACGCGGTTCATCATGAAAGATGAAGTGGCTTTTGAGGGGCTTGGAAAGTTTATAGAGGCTTGAAATTTGGCACACACCTCCAAATGGATGAAGGCATTGTTGTTATGTAACCATTTTCCTTGAATAGCGCAAAATGGCTCCACAGCGCCCCCTACAAAATTTCAAAACATCAGCCCCTGCTCTGTGTTTCATCTATGAGTCTGACACTTGGTAAGCTTGTGTAAGATATCAAGATGTACAAAAAAGTCTCTTGGAGCAATATCCCAAATCCAACAGGAAGTCAGCCATTTTAAAATTAATGTGTAATTTTGATGACATTTTCCCCCCTTTTCAGGCCTCATACTTTGACGAACTCCTCCAAGGGATTTCATCATATTGAAGCATTCTTCAGTGTGTACAATCTAAAGACCTTTGTGATGTTAAATTGCGAAGCTTTTTCCGTTCAGGGAAACGGGGTGGTCATGGCGGCACGTAGAGTTTCAATCACTCGCAAACAGCAGTAATCTGCTGTCACTAAAAAACACAATGTCCAATCTCTCCCAAAGGTCGCAGGTGTGATGAGACTCGAGCTTGGAAATGTTTGTTATGCTATTTGTCAATAATGGTTAGAGCGCCACCTAGTGGCATGACTATAATCCTGGTTGAATAAGATGAAATGTTAGCTGGTGATTAAAAGCATGAAATCCATCAATGTGACATCACATCGGACGTGCCGGTTTGAGGTGTTGGCAGTGGCTCGACGTGCCGGGGGTGCGAGGGCCCTCATAACGCTGCTTGCAGCTTTAATTATTATTATTATTATTATTCAGGCGAAACAAGGGCCTTTTTGAGGGCCTAAACATGCTCAAAAACTCATGAAATTTTGCACACATGCCAGGTCTGGTGAAAAATTTTGTATTTTAATGGTTTTACATATGAGCACTGGGAAATGGCTCTAGAGCGCCACCTATGCCTTGTTAAATGCAGCCCTACGACCACATCGTTTGAGCTACATGTATGAAATTTGGCACACATGTGTATCATGCCAAGACGAACAAAAAAGTCAGTGGGCCCATTGACGCAAACCCAACAGGAAGTCCGCCATTTGGAAGAGAAGGTGACATTTTGGCTCTAATTTTGCCATTTCCATGTCTCGAACTTTTGCGAACTCCTCCTTGGGGTTTGATTTCATAACCTTCATATTTGGTCAGTGTCAACTACACCCTTGTGCCATGTTAAATTGCGGAGCTTTTGAGTTTTCACAATACTATGAGGCCGTGGCGCCATGGCGAATTTCGATGACTCGCCATGAAAATCTTATTGCCTCTCATTTTGTCATACATTTTCTGACCTTGACCAAAGTGAACACATATGATAAGGCTCCACCCCTGAACATATTTCAACTGCCATATTTGACACCAGGGACAGCGCCACCTAGTAGGAACAGGAAATGTCATGTTTTACACTTTGGGGTACAGTATTGTGATGGGTGACATCTGCAGCCTCAAATTTCTCCAGGAAAGCCTTAAGGAGTTGGTCTTGGGTTACAGTGAAAACTGTGACTTTTCGCAAAAGGGTGTGACACCAGCGGCATGGCGAACTTTGATGTCACGCCATGAAGAAACAAATTAGTATAACTCAATGAAATCCAGTCTGATCAGTACCAGACTTTACAGGCATGATGACAGACCCGCCCTGAACAGATTGATGTGCCCATTGTCGGGAATACGGACAGCGCCACCTAGTGGGAACAGGAAATGTCATGTCTTACACTTTGTTGTACTGATTTTCACAGGTTCATCGTGGCCACCTCAAAAGCGGTGAATATCAACATCAGTCCCTCGTGATGCTTCAGTGCAAAAATTGTGACTTTAAACTGAACGGCGCACCCTGGTGGCAACGCTGTTCACCATGAAAGATGAAGTGGCTTTTGAGGGTCTTGGCAAGTTTATAGAGGCTTGAAATTTGGCACACACCTCCAATGTGATGAAGGCTTTGTTGTCATGTGATCATTTTCATTGAATATCCCAAAATGGCTCCACAGCGCCCCCTACAAAATTTCAAAACCACAGCCCCAGCTCTGTGTTTTATGTATGAATCTGAAACCTGGTAGGCTTATAGGAGATATCAAGATGTACAAAAAAGTCTCTTGGAGCAATATCCCAAATCCAACAGGAAGTCAGCCATTTTAAAATTAATGTGCAATTTTGGCAACATTTTCCCCTCTTTTCAGGCACCGTGCTTTGACGTACTCCTCCAAGGGATTTCATCAGATTGATGCAATCTCCTGTGTGTGGAATCTAAAGACCTTTGTGATGTTAAATTGCGAAGCTTTTTACATTCAGGGAAACGGGGTGGTCATGGCGGCACGTAGAGTTTCAGTCACTCGCCAAAAAGCACTAATCTGCTGTCACTCAAAAACACAATGTCCAATCTCTCCCAAAGCTCATAGGCGTGATGAGACTCGAGCTCGGAAATGTTTGTTATGCCACTTGTACATAATGGTTAGAGCGCCACCTAGTGGGATGACTAACTAATCACGAATGAATGAGTTGAAATGTTAGCTGGTGGTTAAATGCATGAATTCCATCAATGTGACATCAGATCGGACGTGCTGGTTTTAGGTGTTGGGCGTGGCTCGACGCGCCGGGGGTGCGAGGGCCCTCATAACGCTGCTTGCAGCTTTAATTATTAGGGCCCGAGCACTGACAGTGCGAAGGCCCTATTGTAATTGCTCTGTTTATTATTATTATTATTATTATTATTATTATTATTATTATTATTATTATTATTATTATTATTATTATTATTCCGGCAAATGAATCGGCCTTTTGAGGGCCTAAACATGCTCGAAAACTCATGAAATTTTGCACACACGTCAGGTCTGGTGAAAATTTACGTATTTTAATGTTCTCAGACATGGCCAGGGAAAATTAGCTCAATAGCGCCACCTAGAAAAATGAAAAACGCGAGCCCCCGGTATGGGTATGACCTACATGTTTGAAAGTCGGTACACCTATATAACGTTCAGAGTCGAACAAAAAAGTCTATTATGGCAATGTCCTAAACCCAACAGGAAGTCCGCCATTTTGGATTGAAGGTGACATTTTGGGTCTGATTTTACCGTTTCCATGCCTTGTACTTTAACGAACTCCTCCTTGGGATTTGGTCCTATAAACTTCAAATTTGGTCAGTGTCAACTACACCCTTGTGCCATGTTAAATTGCGGAGCTTTTGAGTTTTCACAATAGTATGAGGCCGTGGCGCCATGGCGAATTTTGATGACTCGCCATGAAAATCTTATTGCCTCTCATTCTGTCATAAATGTTCCGATCTGGACCAAAGAGCACACATATGATAAGGCTCCACCCCTGAACATATTTCAACTGCCATATTTGACATCAAGGACAGCGCCACCTAGTGGGAACAGGAAATGTCATGTTTTACACTTTGGGGTACAGTATAGTGATGGGTGACATCTGCAGCCTCAAATTTCTCCAGGAAAGCCTTAAGGAGTTGGTCTTGGGTTACAGTGAAAACTGTGACTTTTCGCAAAAGGGTGTGACCCCAGCGGCGTGGCGAACTTTGATGTCACGCCATGAAGAAACAAATTAGTATAACTCAATGAAATCCAGTCTGATCAGTACCAGACTTTACAGGCATGATGTCAGACCCGCCCTGAACAGATTGATGTGCCCATTGTCGGAAATACGGACAGCGCCACCTAGTGGCAACAGGAAATGTCATGGCTTTAATTTTGTTGTACTGATTTTCACAGGTTCATCTTGGCCACCTCAAAAGCGGTGAATATCACCATCAGTCCCTCGTGATGCTTCAGTGCAAAAATTGTGACTTTAAACTGAACGGCGCACCCTGGTGGCAACGCTGTTCAACATGAAAGATGAAGTGGCTTTTGAGGGTCTTGGCAAGTTTATAGAGGCTTGAAATTTGGCACACACCTCCAAATGGATGAAGGCTTTGTTGGCATGTGATCATTTTCATTGAATAGCGCGAAATTGCTCCACAGCGCCCCCTACAAAATTTCAAAACCACAGCCCCTGCTCTGTGTTCTATGTATGATTCTGAAACCTGGTAAGCTTATAGGAGATATCAAGATGTACAAAAAAGTCTCCTGGTGCAATATCCCAAATCCAACAGGAAGTCAGCCATTTTAAAATTAATGTGTAATTTTGGCAACATTTTCCCCTCTTTCCAGGCACCGTTCTTTGACGAACTCCTCCAAGGGATTTCATCATATTGAACCAATCTCCAGTGTGTGGAATCTAAAGACCTTTGTGATGTTAAATTGCGAAGCTTTTTACGTTCAGTGAAACGGGGTGGTTATGGTGGCACTTAGAGTTTGAATCACTCGCCAAAAAGCAGTAATCTGCTGTCACTCAAAAACACAATGTCCAATCTCTCCCAAACGTCTCAGGTGTGATGAGACTCGAGCTAGGAAATGTTTGTTATGCCATTTGTCAGTAATGGTTAGAGCTCCACCTAGTGGGACGACTATAATCATGATTGAATGAGATGAAATGTTAGCTGGTGGTTAAATGCATGAATTCCATCAATGTGACATCAGATCGGTCGTGCTGGTTTTAGGTGTTGGGCGTGGCTCGACGCGCCGGGGGTGCGAGGGCCCTCATAACGCTGCTTGCAGCTTTAATTATTATTATTATTATTCAGGCGAAACAAGGGCCTTTTTGAGGGCCTAAACATGCTCAAAAACTCATGAAATTTTGCACACATGCCAGGTCTGGTGAAAAATTTTGTATTTTAATGGTTTTACATATGAGCACTGGGAAATGGCTCTAGAGCGCCACCTATGCCTTGTTAAATGCATCCCTACGACCACATCGTTTGAGCTACATGTATGAAATTTGGCACACATGTGTATCATGCCAAGACGAACAAAAAAGTCTGTGGGCCCATTGACGCAAACCCAACAGGAAGTCCGCCATTTGGAAGAGAAGGTGACATTTTGGCTCTAATTTTGCCATTTCCATGCCTCGAACTTTTGCGAACTCCTCCTTGGGGTTTCATTTCATAACCTTCAAATTTGGACAGTGTCAACTACACCCTTGTGCCATGTTAAATTGCGGAGCTTTTGAGTTTTCACAATACTATGAGGCCGTGGCGCCATGGCGAATTTCGATGACTCGCCATGAAAATCTTATTGCCTCTCATTTTGTCATACATTTTCTGACCTTGACCAAAGTGAACACATATGATAAGGCTCCACCCCTGAACATATTTCAACTGCCATATTTGACACCAGGGACAGCGCCACCTAGTGGGAACAGGAAATGTCATGTTTTACACTTTGGGGTACAGTATAGTGATGGGTGACACCTGCAGCCTCAAATTTCTCCAGGAAAGCCTTAAGGAGTTGGTCTTGGGGTACAGTGAAAACTGTGACTTTTCGCAAAAGGGTGTGACCCCAGCAGCATGGCGAACTTTGATGTCACGCCATGAAGAAACAAATTAGTATAACTCAATGAAATCCAGTCTGTTCAGTACCAGACTTTACAGGCATGATGTCAGACCCGCCCTGAACAGATTGATGTGCCCATTGTCGGGAATACGTACAGCGCCACCTAGTGGCAACAGGAAATGTCATGGCTTTAATTTTGTTGTACTGATTTTCACAGGTTCATCGTGGCCACCTCAAAAGCGGTGAATATCAACATCAGTCCCTCGTGATGCTTCAGTGCAAAAATTGTGACTTTAAACTGAACGGCGCACCCTGGTGGCAACGCGGTCCACCATGAAAGATGAAGTGGCTTTTGAGGGGCTTGGAAAGTATATAGAGGCTTTAAATTTAGCACACCCCTCCAAATGGATGAAAGCTTTGTTGTCATGTGATCATTTTCATTGAATAGCGCGAAATGGCTCCACAGCGCCCCCTACAAAATTTCAAAACCACAGCCCCAGCTCTGTGTTTTATGTATGAGTCTGAAACCTGGTAAGCTTATAGGAGATATCAAGATGTACAAAAAAGTCTCTTGGAGCAATATCCCAAATCCAACAGGAAGTCAGCCATTTTAAAATTAATGTGCAATTTTGGCAACATTTTCCCCTCTTTTCAGGCTTCATACTTTGACGAACTCCTCCAAGGGATTTCATCATATTGATGCGATCTCCTGTGTGTGGAATCTAAAGACCTTTGTGATGTTAAATTGCGAAGCTTTTTACGTTCAAGGAAACGGGGTGGTCATGGCGGCACGTGGAGTTTCAATCACTGGCCAAAAAGCAGTAATATGCTGTCACTCAAAGACACAAAGTCCAATCTCTCCCAAAGGTCGCAGGCGTGATGAGACTCGAGCTCGGAAATGTTTGTTATTCCCTTTGTCTATAATGGTTAGAGCGCCACCTAGTGGGACGACTATACTCATGGTTGAACCAAATGAAATGTTAACTGGTGGTTAAATGCATGAATTCCATCAATGTGACATCAGATCGGAGGTGCTGGTTTCAGGTGTTGGGCATGGCTCGACACGCCGGGGGTGCGAGGGCCCTCATAACGCTGCTTGCAGCTTTAATTATTAGGGCCCGAGCACCGAGAGTGCGAAGGCCCTATTGTATCTGCTCCGTTTCTTATTAGGGCCCGAGCACTGAGAGTGCGAAGGCCCTATTGTATCTGCTCCGTTTCTTATTATTATTATTATTATTATTAGGGCCCGAGCACTGACAGTGCGAAGGCCCTATTGTAATTGCTCTGTTTATTATTATTATTATTATTATTATTATTATTATTATTTCGGCAAATGAATTGGCCGTTTGAGGGCCTAAACATGCTCGAAAACTCATGAAATTTTGCACACGCGTCAGGTCTGGTGAAAATTTACGTATTTTAATGTTGTCAGACATGGCCAGGGAAAATTAGCTCAGTAGCGCCACCTAGAAAATTGAAAAACGCGAGCCCCCGGTATGGGTATGGCCTACAAGTTTGAAAGTCGGTACACCGTTATAACGTTCAGAGTCGAACAAAAAAGTCTATTATGGCAATGTCCTAAACCCAACAGGAAGTCCGCCATTTTGGATTGAAGGTGACATTTTGGCTCTGATTTTACCGTTTCCATGCCTTGTACTTTAACGAACTCCTCCTTGGGATTTGGTCCTATAAGCTTCAAATTTGGACAGTGTCAACTACACCCTTGTGCCATGTTAAATTGCGGAGCTTTTGAGTTTTCACAATACTATGAGGCCGTGGCGCCATGGCGAATTTCGATGACTCGCCATGAAAATCTTATTGCCTCTCATTTTGTCATACATTTTCTGACCTTCACCAAAGTGAACACATATGATAAGGCTCCACCCCTGAACATATTTCAACTGCCATATTTGACACCAGGGACAGCGCCACCTAGTGGGAACAGGAAATGTCATGTTTTACACTTTGGGGTACAGTATAGTGATGGGTGACACCTGCAGCCTCAAATTTCTCCAGAAAAGCCTTAAGGAGTTGGTCTTGGGTTACAGTGAAAACTGTGAGTTTTTGCAAAAGGGTGTGACCCCAGCAGCATGGCGAACTTTGATGTCACGCCATGAAGAAACAAATTAGTATAACTCAATGAAATCCAGTCTGATCAGTACCAGACTTTACAGGCATGATGTCAGACCCGCCCTGAACAGATTGATGTGCCCATTGTCGGAAATACGGACAGCGCCACCTAGTGGCAACAGGAAATGTCATGGCTTTAATTTTGTTGTACTGATTTTCACAGGTTCATCGTGGCCACCTCAAAAGCGGTGAATATCACCATCAGTCCCTCGTGATGCTTCAGTGCAAAAATTGTGACTTTAAACTGAACGGCGCACCCTGGTGGCAACACGGTTCAACATGAAAGATGAAGTGGCTTTTGAGGGGCTTGGAAAGTTTATAGAGGCTTTAAACTTGGCCCACGCCTCCAATGTGATGAAGGCTTTGTTGTTATGTAACCATTTTCCTTGAATAGCGCAAAATGGCTCCACAGCGCCCCCTACAAAATTCCAAAATATCAGCCCCTGCTCTGTGTTTTATCTATGAGTCTGAAACTTGGTAAGCTCATGGAAGATATTAAGATGTACAAAAAAGTCTCTTGGAGCAATATCCCAAATCCAACAGGAAGTCAGCCATTTTAAAGTTAATGTGTAATTTTGGCGACATTTTCCCATCTTTTCAGGCACCGTACTTTGACGAACTCCTCCAAGGGATTTCATCAGATTGGACCGATCTGCAGTTTGTGGAATCTAAAGACCTTTGTGATGTTAAATTGCGAAGCTTTTTACGTCCAGGGAAACGGGGTGGTTATGGCGGCACTTAGAGTTTGAATCACTCGCCAAAAAGCAGTAATCTGCTGTCACTCAAAAACACAATGTCCAATCTCTCCCAAACATCTCAGGTGTGATGAGACTCGAGCTTGGAAGTGTTTGTTATGCCATTTGTACATAATGGTTAGAGCGCCACCTAGTTGAACGACTAACTAATCATGAATGAATGAGTTGAAATGTTAGGTGGTGGTTAAATGCATGAATTCCATCAATGTGACATCAGATCGGAGGTGCTGGTTTTAGGTGTTGGGCGTGGCTCGACGCGCCGGGGGTGCGAGGGCCCTCATAACGCTGCTTGCAGCTTTAATTATTATTATTAGGGCCCGAGCACCGAGAGTGCGAAGGCCCTATTGTATCTGCTCCGTTTCTTATTATTATTATTATTATTATTATTATTATTAGGGCCCGAGCACTGACAGTGCGAAGGCCCTATTGTAATTGCTCTGTTTATTATTATTATTATTATTATTATTATTATTATTATTATTATTATTATTTCGGCAAATGAATTGGCCGTTTAAGGGCCTAAACATGCTCGAAAACTCATGAAATTTTGCACACGGGTCAGGTCTGGTGAAAATTTACGTATTTTAATGTTCTCAGACATGGCCAGGGAAAATTAGCTCAGTAGCGCCACCTAGAAAAATGAAAAACGCGAGCCCCCGGTATGGGTATGACCTACATGTTTGAAAGTCGGTACACCTATATAACTTTCAGAGTCGAACAAAAAAGTCTATTATGGCAATGTCCTAAACCCAACAGGAAGTCCGCCATTTTGGATTGAAGGTGACATTTTGGCTCTGATTTTACCGTTTCCATGCCTCGCACTTTAACGAACTCCTCCTTGGGATTTGGTCCTATAAGCTTCAAATTTGGACAGTGTCAACTACACCCTTGTGCCATGTTAAATTGCGGAGCTTTTGAGTTTTCACAATACTATGAGGCCGTGGCGCCATGGCGAATTTCGATGACTCGCCATGAAAATCTTATTGTCTCTCATTTTGTCATACATTTTCTGACCTTGACCAAAGTGAACACATATGATAAGGCTCCACCCCTGAACATATTTCAACTGCCATATTTGACATCAAGGACAGCGCCACCTAGTGGGAACAGGAAATGTCATGTTTTACACTTTGGGGTACAGTATAGTGATGGGTGACATCTGCAGCCTCAAATTTCTCCAGGAAAGCCTTAAGGAGTTGGTCTTGGGTTACAGTGAAAACTGTGACTTTTCGCAAAAGGGTGTGACCCCAGCGGCGTGGCGAACTTTGATGTCACGCCATGAAGAAACAAATTAGTATAACTCAATGAAATCCAGTCTGATCAGTACCAGACTTTACAGGCATGATGTCACACCCGCCCTGAACAGATTGATGTGCCCATTGTCGGAAATACGGACAGCGCCACCTAGTGGCAACAGGAAATGTCATGGCTTTAATTTTGTTGTACTGATTTTCACAGGTTCATCTTGGCCACCTCAAAAGCGGTGAATATCACCATCAGTCCCTCGTGATGCTTCAGTGCAAAAATTGTGAGTTTAAACTGAACGGCACACCCTGGTGGCAACGCTGTTCAACATGAAAGATGAAGTGGCTTTTGAGGGTCTTGGCAAGTTTATAGAGGCTTGAAATTTGGCACACACCTCCAAATGGCTGTAGGCTTTGTTGTCATGTGATCATTTTCATTGAATAGCGCGAAATTGCTCCACAGCGCCCCCTACAAAATTTCAAAACATCAGCCCCAGCTCTGTGTTTCATCTATGAGTCTGAAACCTGGTAAGCTTATGGAAAATATCAAGATGTACAAATAAGTCTCTTGGAGCAATATCCCAAATCCAACAGGAAGTCAGCCATTTTAAAATTAATGTGTAATTTTGGCGACATTTTCCCCTCTTTTCAGGCTTCATACTTTGACGAACTCCTCCAAGGGATTTCATCATATTGAACCATTCTCCAGTGTGTGGAATCTAATGACCTTTGTGATGTTAAATTGCGAAGCTTTTTACATTCAAGGAAACGGGGTGGTCATGGCGGCACGTGGAGTTTCAATCACTCGCCAAAAAGCAGTAATATGCTGTCACTCAAAGACACAAAGTCCAATCTCTCCCAAAGGTCGCAGGCGTGATGAGACTCGAGCTCGGAAATGTTTGTTATGTTCTTTGTCTATAATGGTTAGAGCGCCACCTAGTGGGACGACTATACTCATGGTTTAACCAAATGAAATGTTAACTGGTGGTTAAATGCATGAATTCCATCAATGTGACATCAGATCGGACGTGCTGGTTTCAGGTGTTGGGCATGGCTCGACACGCCGGGGGTGCGAGGGCCCTCATAACGCTGCTTGCAGCTTTAATTAGGGCCCGAGCACTGACAGTGCGAAGGCCCTATTGTATCTGCTCCGTTTCTTATTATTAGGGCCCGAGCACCGAGAGTGCGAAGGCCCTATTGTATCTGCTCCGTTTCTTATTATTATTATTATTATTATTATTATTATTATTATTATTATTATTATTATTATTCACCCCAAACAAGGGCCTTTTTGAGGGCCTAAACATGCTCAAAAACTCATGAAATTTTGCACACATGCCAGGTCTGGTGAAAAATTTTGTATTTTAATGGTTTTACATATGAGCACTGGGAAATGGCTCTACAGCGCCACCTATGCCTTGTTAAATGCAGCCCTACGACCACATCGTTTGAGCTACATGTATGAAATTTGGCACACATGTGTATCATGCCAAGACGAACAAAAAAGTCTGTGGGCCCATTGACGCAAACCCAACAGGAAGTCCGCCATTTGGAAGAGAAGGTGACATTTTGGCTCTAATTTTGCCATTTCCATGCCTCGAACTTTTGCGAACTCCTCCTTGGGGTTTCATTTCATAACCTTCAAATTTGGACAGTGTCAACTACACCCTTGTGCCATGTTAAATTGCGGAGCTTTTGAGTTTTCACAATACTATGAGGCCGTGGCGCCATGGCGAATTTCGATGACTCGCCATCAAAATCTTATTGCCTCTCATTTTGTCATACATTTTCTGACCTTGACCAAAGTGAACACATATGATAAGGCTCCACCCCTGAACATATTTCAACTGCCATATTTGACATCAAGGACAGCGCCACCTAGTGGGAACAGGAAATGTCATGTTTTACACTTTGGGGTACAGTATAGTGATGGGTGACATCTGCAGCCTCAAATTTCTCCAGGAAAGCCTTAAGGAGTTGGTCTTGGGTTACAGTGAAAACTGTGAGTTTTCGCGAAAGGGTGTGACCCCAGCAGCATGGCGAACTTTGATGTCACGCCATGAAGAAACAAATTAGTATAACTCAATGAAATCCAGTCTGATCAGTACCAGACTTTACAGGCATGATGTCAGACCCACCCTGAACAGATTGATGTGCCCATTGTCGGAAATACGGACAGCGCCACCTAGTGGCAACAGGAAATGTCATGGCTTTAACTTTGTTGTACTGATTTTCACAGGTTGATCGTGGCCACCTCAAAAGCAGTGAATATCACCATCAGTCCCTCGTGATGCTTCAGTGCAAAAATTGTGACTTTAAACTGAACGGCGCACCCTGGTGGCAACGCGGTTCATCATGAAAGATGAAGTGGCTTTTGAGGGTCTTGGAAAGTTTATAGAGGCTTGAAATTTGGCACACACCTCCAAATGGATGAAGGCATTGTTGTTATGTAACCATTTTCCTTGAATAGCGCAAAATGGCTCCACAGCGCCCCCTACAATATTTCAAAACATCAGCCCCTGCTCTGTGTTTCATCTATGAGTCTGACACTTGGTAAGCTTGTGTAAGATATCAAGATGTACAAAAAAGTCTCTTGGAGCAATATCCCAAATCCAACAGGAAGTCAGCCATTTTAAAATTAATGTGTAATTTTGATGACATTTTCCCCCCTTTTCAGGCCTCATACTTTGACGAACTCCTCCAAGGGATTTCATCATATTGAAGCATTCTTCAGTGTGTAGAATCTAAAGACCTTTGTGATGTTAAATTGCGAAGCTTTTTCCGTTCAGGGAAACGGGGTGGTCATGGCGGCACGTAGAGTTTCAATCACTCGCAAAAAGCAGTAATCTGCTGTCAGTAAAAAACACAATGACCAATCTCTCCCAAAGGTCGCAGGTGTGATGAGACTCGAGCTTGGAAATGTTTGTTATGCTATTTGTCAATAATGGTTAGAGCGCCACCTAGTGGCATGACTACAATCCTGGTTGAATAAGATGAAATGTTAGCTGGTGATTAAAAGCATGAAATCCATCAATGTGACATCACATCGGACGTGCCGGTTTGAGGTGTTGGCAGTGGCTCGACGTGCCGGGGGTGCGAGGGCCCTCATAACGCTGCTTGCAGCTTTAATTAGGGCCCGAGCACCGAGAGTGCGAAGGCCCTATTGTATCTGCTCCGTTTCTTATTATTATTATTATTATTAGGGCCCGAGCACTGAGAGTGCGAAGGCCCTATTGTATCTGCTCCGTTTCTTATTATTATTATTATTATTATTCACCCCAAACAAGGGCCTTTTTGAGGGCCTAAACATGCTCAAAAACTCATGAAATTTTGCACACATGCCAGGTTTGGTGAAAAATTTTGTATTTTAATGGTTTTACATATGAGCACTGGGAAATGGCTCTACAGCGCCACCTATGCCTTGTTAAATGCAGCCCTACGACCACATCGTTTGAGCTACATGTATGAAATTTGGCACACATGTGTATCATGCCAAGACGAACAAAAAAGTCTGGGGGCCCATTGACGCAAACCCAACAGGAAGTCCGCCATTTGGAAGAGAAGGTGACATTTTGGCTCTAATTTTGCCATTTCCATGCCTCGAACTTTAACGAACTCCTCCTTGGGATTTGGTCCTATAAGCTTCAAATTTGGACAGTGTCAACTACACCCTTGTGCCATGTTAAATTGCGGAGCTTTTGAGTTTTCACAATAGTATGAGGCCGTGGCGCCATGGCGAATTTTGATGACTCGCCATGAAAATCTTATTGCCTCTCATTCTGTCATACATGTTCCGATCTGGACCAAAGAGCACACATATGATAAGGCTCCACCCCTGAACATATTTCAACTGCCATATTTGACATCAAGGACAGCGCCACCTAGTGGGAACAGGAAATGTCATGTTTTACACTTTGGGGTACAGTATTGTGATGGGTGACATCTGCAGCCTCAAATTTCTCCAGGAAAGCCTTAAGGAGTTGGTCTTGGGTTACAGTGAAAACTGTGACTTTTCACGAAAGGGTGTGACCCCAGCAGCATGGCGAACTTTGATGTCACGCCATGAAGAAACAAATTAGTATAACTCAATGAAATCCAGTCTGATCAGTACCAGACTTTACAGGCATGATGTCAGACCCGCCCTGAACAGATTGATATGCCCATTGTCGGAAATACGGACAGCGCCACCTAGTGGCAACAGGAAATGTCATGGCTTTAACTTTGTTGTACTGATTTTCACAGGTTGATCGTGGCCACCTCAAAAGCGGTGAATATCACCATCAGTCCCTCGTGATGCTTCAGTGCAAAAATTGTGACTTTAAACTGAACGGCGCACCCTGGTGGCAACGCGGTTCATCATGAAAGATGAAGTGGCTTTTGAGGGGCTTGGAAAGTTTATAGAGGCTTGAAATTTGGCACACACCTCCAAATGGATGAAGGCATTGTTGTTATGTAACCATTTTCCTTGAATAGCGCAAAATGGCTCCACAGCGCCCCCTACAATATTTCAAAACATCAGCCCCTGCTCTGTGTTTCATCTATGAGTCTGACACTTGGTAAGCTTGTGTAAGATATCAAGGTGTACAAAAAAGTCTCCTGGAGCAATATCCCAAATCCAACAGGAAGTCAGCCATTTTAAAATTAATGTGTAATTTTGATGACATTTTCCCCCCTTTTCAGGCCTCATACTTTGACGAACTCCTCCAAGGGATTTCATCATATTGAAGCATTCTTCAGTGTGTAGAATCTAAAGACCTTTGTGATGTTAAATTGCGAAGCTTTTTCCGTTCAGGGAAACGGGGTGGTCATGGCGGCACGTAGAGTTTCAATCACTCGCAAAAAGCAGTAATCTGCTGTCACTAAAAAACACAATGTCCAATCTCTCCCAAAGGTCGCAGGTGTGATGAGACTCGAGCTTGGAAATGTTTGTTATGCTATTTGTCAATAATGGTTAGAGCGCCACCTAGTGGCATGACTATAATCCTGGTTGAATAAGATGAAATGTTAGCTGGTGATTAAAAGCATGAAATCCATCAATGTGACATCACATCGGACGTGCCGGTTTGAGGTGTTGGCAGTGGCTCGACGTGCCAGGGGTGCGAGGGCCCTCATAACGCTGCTTGCAGCTTTAATTATTATTATTATTATTCAGGCGAAACAAGGGCCTTTTTGAGGGCCTAAACATGCTCAAAAACTCATGAAATTTTGCACACATGCCAGGTCTGGTGAAAAATTTTGTATTTTAATGGTTTTACATATGAGCACTGGGAAATGGCTCTACAGCGCCACCTATGCCTTGTTAAATGCAGCCCTACGACCACATCGTTTGAGCTACATGTATGAAATTTGGCACACATGTGTATCATGCCAAGACGAACAAAAAAGTCTGTGGGCCCATTGACGCAAACCCAACAGGAAGTCCGCCATTTGGAAGAGAAGGTGACATTTTGGCTCTAATTTTGCCATTTCCATGCCTCGAACTTTTGCGAACTCCTCCTTGGGATTTGATCGTATAAGCTTCATCTTTGGTCAGTGTCAACTACACACCTGGGCGATGTTAAATTGCGGAGCTTTTGAGTTTTCACAATACCATGAGGCCGTGGCGCCACGGCGAATTTCGATGACTCGCCATGAAAATCTTATTGCCTCTCATTTTGTCATACATTTTCTGACCTTGACCAAAGTGAACACATATGATAAGGCTCCACCCCTGAACATATTTCAACTGCCATATTTGACATCAAGGACAGCGCCACCTAGTGGGAACAGGAAATGTCATGTTTTACACTTTGGGGTACAGTATAGTGATGGGTGACATCTGCAGCCTCAAATTTCTCCAGGAAAGCCTTAAGGAGTTGGTCTTGGGGTACAGTGAAAACTGTGACTTTTCACGAAAGGGTGTGACCTCAGCAGCATGGCGAACTTTGATATCTCGCCATGAAGAAACAAATTAGTATAACTCAATGAAATCCAGTCTGATTAGTACCAGACTTTACATGCATGATGTCAGACCCGCCCTGAACAAATTGATGTGCCCATTGTCAGGAATATGAAGAGCGCCACCTAGTGGGAAAAGGAAATGTCATGTCTTACACTTTGTTGTACTGATTTTCACAGGTTCATTGTGGATACCTCAAAAGCGGTGAATATCACCATCAGTCCTTCATGATGCTGCAGTGCGAAAATTGTGACTTTATACTGAACGGCGCACCCTGGTGGCAACGCTGTTCACCATGAAAAATGAAGTGGCTTTTGAGGGGCTTGAAAAGTTTAAAAAGTCTTGAAATTTGGCGCACCCCTCCAATGTGCTTTAGGCTTTGTTGTTATGTGATCATTTTCATTGAATAGCGCAAAATGGCTCCACAGCGCCCCCTACAAAATTTCAAAACCACAGCCCCAGCTCTGTGTTTTATGTATGAGTCTTCAACCTGGTAAGCTTATAGGAGATATCACGATGTACAAAAAAGTCTCTTGGAGCAATATCCCAAATCCAACAGGAAGTCAGCCATTTTAAAGTTAATGTTTAATTTTGGCGACATTTTCCCATCTTTTCAGGCACCGTACTTTGACGAACTCCTCCAAGGGAGTTCATCAGATTGGACCGATCAGCAGCTTGTGGAATCTAAAGACCTTTGTGATGTTAAATTGCGAAGCTTTTTACGTTCAGGGAAACGGGGTGGTTATGGCGGCACTTAGAGTTTGAATCACTCTCCAAAAAGCAGTAATCTGCTGTCACTCAAAAACACAATGTCCAATCTTTCCCAAACGTCTCAGGTGTGATGAGACTCGAGCTCGGAAATGTTTGGTATGCCATTTGTCAGTAATAGTTAGAGCGCCACCTAGTGGAATGACTAACTAATCATGAATGAATGAGTTGAAATGTTAGCTGGTGGTTAAAAGCATGAATTCCATCAATGTGACATCACATCGGACGTGCTGGTTTTAGGTGTTGGGCATGGGTCGACACACCGGGGTGCGAGGGCCCTCATAACGCTGCTTGCAGCTTTAATTATTATTATTATTATTATTCAGGCGAAACAAGGGCCTTTTTGAGGGCCTAAACATGCTCAAAAACTCATGAAATTTTGCACACATGCCAGGTCTGGTGAAAAATTTTGTATTTTAATGGTTTTACATATGAGCACTGGGAAATGGCTCTAGAGCGCCACCTATGCCTTGTTAAATGCAGCCCTACGACCACATCGTTTGAGCTACATGTATGAAATTTGGCACACATGTGTATCATGCCAAGACGAACAAAAAAGTCAGTGGGCCCATTGACGCAAACCCAACAGGAAGTCCGCCATTTGGAAGAGAAGGTGACATTTTGGCTCTAATTTTGCCATTTCCATGCCTCGAACTTTTGCGAACTCCTCCTTGGGGTTTGATTTCATAACCTTCATATTTGGTCAGTGTCAACTACACCCTTGTGCCATGTTAAATTGCGGAGCTTTTGAGTTTTCACAATACGGTGAGGCCGTGGCGCCATGGCGAATTTCGATGACTCGCCATGAAAATCTTATTGCCTCTCATTTTGTCATACATTTTCTGACCTTGACCAAAGTGAACACATATGATAAGGCTCCACCCCTGAACATATTTCAACTGCCATATTTGACACCAGGGACAGCGCCACCTAGTGGGAACAGGAAATGTCATGTTTTACACTTTGGGGTACAGTATTGTGATGGGTGACATCTGCAGCCTCAAATTTCTCCAGGAAAGCCTTAAGGAGTTGGTCTTGGGTTACAGTGAAAACTGTGACTTTTCACGAAAGGGTGTGACCCCAGCAGCATGGCGAACTTTGATATCTCGCCATGAAGAAACAAATTAGTATAACTCAATGAAATCCAGTCTGATTAGTACCAGACTTTACAGGCATGATGTCAGACCCGCCCTGAACAAATTGATGTGCCCATTGTCAGGAATATGAAGAGCGCCACCTAGTGGGAACAGGAAATGTCATGTCTTACACTTTGTTGTACTGATTTTCACAGGTTCATTGTGGATACCTCAAAAGCGGTGAATATCACCATCAGTCCTTCATGATGCTGCAGTGCGAAAATTGTGACTTTATACTGAACGGCGCACCCTGGTGGCAACGCTGTTCACCATGAAAAATGAAGTGGCTTTTGAGGGGCTTGAAAAGTTTAAAAAGTCTTGAAATTTGGCGCACCCCTCCAATGTGCTTTAGGCTTTGTTGTTATGTGATCATTTTCATTGAATAGCGCAAAATGGCTCCACAGCGCCCCCTACAAAATTTCAAAACCACAGCCCCAGCTCTGTGTTTTATGTATGAGTCTTAAACCTGGTAAGCTTATAGGAGATATCACGATGTACAAAAAAGTCTCTTGGAGCAATATCCCAAATCCAACAGGAAGTCAGCCATTTTAAAGTTAATGTTTAATTTTGGCGACATTTTCCCATCTTTTCAGGCACCGTACTTTGACGAACTCCTCCAAGGGAGTTCATCAGATTGGACCGATCAGCAGCTTGTGGAATCTAAAGACCTTTGTGATGTTAAATTGCGAAGCTTTTTACGTTCAGGGAAACGGGGTGGTTATGGCGGCACTTAGAGTTTGAATCACTCTCCAAAAAGCAGTAATCTGCTGTCACTCAAAAACACAATGTCCAATCTTTCCCAAACGTCTCAGGTGTGATGAGACTCGAGCTCGGAATTGTTTGGTATGCCATTTGTCAGTAATAGTTAGAGCGCCACCTAGTGGAATGACTAACTAATCATGAATGAATGAGTTGAAATGTTAGCTGGTGGTTAAATGCATGAATTCCATCAATGTGACATCACATCGGACGTGCTGGTTTTAGGTGTTGGGCATGGGTCGACACGCCGGGGTGCGAGGGCCCTCATAACGCTGCTTGCAGCTTTAATTATTAGGGCCCGAGCACTGAGAGTGCGAAGGCCCTATTGTATCTGCTCCGTTTCTTATTATTATTATTATTATTCAGGCAAAACAAGGGCCTTTTTGAGGGCCTAAACATGCTCAAAAACTCATGAAATTTTGCACACATGCCAGGTCTGGTGAAAAATTTTGTATTTTAATGGTTTTACATATGAGCACTGGGAAATGGCTCTACAGCGCCACCTATGCCTTGTTAAATGCAGCCCTACGACCACATCGTTTGAGCTACATGTATGAAATTTGGCACACATGTGTATCATGCCGAGTCGAACAAAAAAGTCTGTGGGCCCATTGATGCAAACCCAACAGGAAGTCCGCCATTTGGAAGAGAAGGTGACATTTTGGCTCTAATTTTGCCATTTCCATGCCTCGAACTTTTGCGAACTCCTCCTTGGGATTTGGTTGTATAAGCTTCATCTTTGGTCAGTGTCAACTACACACCTGGGCCATGTTAAATTGCGGAGCTTTTGAGTTTTCACAATACTATGAGGCCGTGGCGCCATGGCGAATTTCGATGACTCGCCATGAAAATCTTATTGCCTCTCATTTTGTCATACATTTTCTGACCTTGACCAAAGTGAACACATATGATAAGGCTCCACCCCTGAACATATTTCAACTGCCATATTTGACACCAGGGACAGCGCCACCTAGTGGGAACAGGAAATGTCATGTTTTACACTTTGGGGTACAGTATAGTGATGGGTGACACCTGCAGCCTCAAATTTCTCCAGGAAAGCCTTAAGGAGTTGGTCTTGGGTTACAGTGAAAACTGTGACTTTTCGCAAAAGGGTGTGACCCCAGCAGCATGGCGAACTTTGATGTCACGCCATGAAGAAACAAATTAGTATAACTCAATGAAATCCAGTCTGTTCAGTACCAGACTTTACAGGCATGATGTCAGACCCGCCCTGAACAGATTGATGTGCCCATTGTCGGGAATACGTACAGCGCCACCTAGTGGCAACAGGAAATGTCATGGCTTTAATTTTGTTGTACTGATTTTCACAGGTTCATCGTGGCCACCTCAAAAGCGGTGAATATCAACATCAGTCCCTCGTGATGCTTCAGTGCAAAAATTGTGACTTTAAACTGAACGGCGCACCCTGGTGGCAACGCTGTTCAACATGAAAGATGAAGTGGCTTTTGAGGGGCTTGCAAGTTTATAGAGGCTTGAAATTTGGCCCACACCTCCAAATGGATGAAGGCTTTGTTGTCATGTGATCATTTTCATTGAATAGCGCGAAATTGCTCCACAGCGCCCCCTACAAAATTTCAAAACAACAGCCCCTGCTCTGTGTTTCATCTATGAGTCTGAAACCTGGTAAGCTTATGGAAAATATCAAGATGTACAAAAAAGTCTCTTGGAGCAATATCCTAAATCCAACAGGAAGTCAGCCATTTTAAAATTAATGTGCAATTTTGGCGACATTTTCCCCTCTTTTCAGGCTTCATACTTTGACGAACTCCTCCAAGGGATTTCATCATATTGAACCATTCTCCAGTGTGTGGAATCTAAAGACCTTTGTGATGTTAAATTGCGAAGCTTTTTACGTCCAGGGAAACGGGGTGGTTATGGCGGCACTTAGAGTTTCAATCACTCGCCAAAAAGCAGTAATCTGCTGTTACTCAAAAACACAATGTCCAATCTCACCCAAAGGTCGCAGGCATAATGAGACTCGAGTTTGGAAATGTTTGTTATGCCATTTGTACATAATGGTTAGAGTGCCACCTAGTGGAACGACTAGCTAATCATGAATGAATGAGTTGAAATGTTAGCTGGTGGTTAAATGCATGAATTCCATCAATGTGACATCGATCGGACGTGCTGGTTTTAGGTGTTGGGCGTGGCTCGACGCGCCGGGGGTGCTCGGGCCCTCATAACGCTGCTTGCAGCTTTAATTAGGGCCCGAGCACCGAGAGTGCGAAGGCCCTATTGTATCTGCTCCGTTTCTTATTATTATTATTATTATTATTATTATTATTATTATTCACCCCAAACAAGGGCCTTTTTGAGGGCCTAAACATGCTCAAAAACTCATGAAATTTTGCACACATGCCAGGTCTGGTGAAAAATTTTGTATTTTAATGGTTTTACATATGAGCACTGGGAAATGGCTCTACAGCGCCACCTATGCCTTGTTAAATGCAGCCCTACGACCACATGGTTTGAGCTACATGTATGAAATTTGGCACACATGTGTATCATGCCAAGACGAACAAAAAAGTCAGTGGGCCCATTGACGCAAACCCAACAGGAAGTCCGCCATTTTGGATTGAATGTGACATTTTGGCTCTGATTTTACCGTTTCGATGCCTCGAACTTTAACGAACTCCTCCTTGGCATTTGGTCCTATAAGCTTCAAATTTGGACAGTGTCAACTACACCCTTGTGCCATGTTAAATTGCGGAGCTTTTGAGTTTTCACAATACTATGAGGCCGTGGCGCCATGGCGAATTTCGATGACTCGCCATGAAAATCTTATTGCCTCTCATTTTGTCATACATTTTCTGACCTTGACCAAAGTGAACACATATGATAAGGCTCCACCCCTGAACATATTTCAACTGCCATATTTGACATCAAGGACAGCGCCACCTAGTGGGAACAGGAAATGTTATGTTTTACACTTTGGGGTACAGTATAGTGATGGGTGACATCTGCAGCCTCAAATTTCTCCAGGAAAGCCTTAAGGAGTTGGTCTTGGGTTACAGTGAAAACTGTGACTTTTCGCGAAAGGGTGTTACCCCAGCAGCATGGCGAACTTTGATGTCACGCCATGAAGAAACAAATTAGTATAACTCAATGAAATCCAGTCTGATTAGTACCAGACTTTACAGGCATGATGTCAGACCCGCCCTGAACAGATTGATGTGCCCATTGTCAGGAATATGAAGAGCGCCACCTAGTGGGAAGAGGAAATGTCATGTCTTACACTTTGTTGTACTGATTTTCACAGGTTCATAGTGGCCACCTCAAAAGCGGTGAATATCACCATCAGTCCTTGATGATGCTTTAGTGCAAAAATTGTGACTTTAAACTGAACGGCGCACCCTGGTGGCAACGCTGTTCACCATGAAAGATGAAGTGGCTTTTGAGGGTCTTGGCAAGTTTATAGAGGCTTGAAATTTGGCACACACCTCCAAATGGATGTAGGCTTTGTTGTCATGTGATCATTTTCATTGAATATCCCAAAATGGCTCCACAGCGCCCCCTACAAAATTTCAAAACCACAGCCCCAGCTCTGTGTTTTATGTATGAATCTGAAACCTGGTAGGCTTATAGGAGATATCAAGATGTACAAAAAAGTCTCTTGGAGCAATATCCCAAATCCAACAGGAAGTCAGCCATTTTAAAATTAATGTGCAATTTTGGCAACATTTTCCCCTCTTTTCAGGCACCGTGCTTTGACGTACTCCTCCAAGGGATTTCATCATATTGAACCAATCTCCTGTGTGTGGAATCTAAAGACCTTTGTGATGTTAAATTGCGAAGCTTTTTACATTTAGGGAAACGGGGTGGTCATGGCGGCACGTGGAGTTTCAATCACTCGCCAAAAAGCAGTAATCTGCTGTCACTCAAAATCAAAATGTTCAATCTCTCCCAAAGGTCGCAGGCGTGATGAGACTCGAGCTAGGAAATGTTTGTTATGCCATTTGTCAGTAATGGTTAGAGCGCCACCTAGTGGGACAACTATAATCATGATTGAATGAGATGAATTGTTAGCTGGTGG
Source organism: Copadichromis virginalis (assembly GCF_057382275.1). Lineage (NCBI taxonomy): Eukaryota > Metazoa > Chordata > Actinopteri > Cichliformes > Cichlidae > Copadichromis > Copadichromis virginalis. The sequence goes on from NC_140639.1 coordinate 49,474,462, forward strand.
TTAAATGCATGAATTCCATCAATGTGACATCAGATCAGACATGCTGGTTTTAGGTGTTGGGCATGGCTCGACGCGCCGGGGGTGCGAGGGCCCTCCTAACGCTGCTTGCAGCTTTAATTAGGGCCCGAGCACTGACAGTGCGAAGGCCCTATTGTAATTGCTCTGTTTATTATTATTATTATTATTATTAGGGCCCGAGCACCGAGAGTGCGAAGGCCCTATTGTATCTGCTCCGTTTCTTATTAGGGCCCGAGCACCGAGAGTGCGAAGGCCCTATTGTATCTGCTCCGTTTCTTATTATTAGGGCCCGAGCACTGAGAGTGCGAAGGCCCTATTGTATCTGCTCCGTTTCTTATTATTATTATTATTATTATTATTATTATTATTATTATTATTATTATTCACCCCAAACAAGGGCCTTTTTGAGGGCCTAAACATGCTCAAAAACTCATGAAATTTTGCACACATGCCAGGTCTGGTGAAAAATTTTGTATTTTAATGGTTTTACATATGAGCACTGGGAAATGGCTCTAGAGCGCCACCTATGCCTTGTTAAATGCAGCCCTACGACCACATCGTTTGAGCTACATGTATGAAATTTGGCACACATGTGTATCATGCCAAGACGAACAAAAAAGTCTGGGGGCCCATTGACGCAAACCCAACAGGAAGTCCGCCATTTGGAAGAGAAGGTGACATTTTGGCTCTAATTTTGCCATTTCCATGCCTCGAACTTTTGCGAACTCCTCCTTGGGGTTTCATTTCATAACCTTCAAATTTGGACAGTGTCAACTACACCCTTGTGCCATGTTAAATTGCGGAGCTTTTGAGTTTTCACAATACTATGAGGCCGTGGCGCCATGGCGAATTTCGATGACTCGCCATGAAAATCTTATTGCCTCTCATTTTGTCATACATTTTCTGACCTTGACCAAAGTGAACACATATGATAAGGCTCCACCCCTGAACATATTTCAACTGCCATATTTGACATCAAGGACAGCGCCACCTAGTGGGAACAGGAAATGTCATGTTTTACACTTTGGGGTACAGTATAGTGATGGGTGACATCTGCAGCCTCAAATTTCTCCAGGAAAGCCTTAAGGAGTTGGTCTTGGGTTACAGTGAAAACTGTGAGTTTTCGCGAAAGGGTGTGACCCCAGCAGCATGGCGAACTTTGATGTCACGCCATGAAGAAACAAATTAGTATAACTCAATGAAATCCAGTCTGATCAGTACCAGACTTTACAGGCATGATGTCAGACCCGCCCTGAACAGATTGATGTGCCCATTGTCGGAAATACGGACAGCGCCACCTAGTGGCAACAGGAAATGTCATGGCTTTAACTTTGTTGTACTGATTTTCACAGGTTGATCGTGGCCACCTCAAAAGCGGTGAATATCACCATCAGTCCCTCGTGATGCTTCAGTGCAAAAATTGTGACTTTAAACTGAACGGCGCACCCTGGTGGCAACGCGGTTCATCATGAAAGATGAAGTGGCTTTTGAGGGGCTTGGAAAGTTTATAGAGGCTTGAAATTTGGCACACACCTCCAAATGGATGTAGGCATTGTTGTTATGTAACCATTTTCCTTGAATAGCGCAAAATGGCTCCACAGCGCCCCCTACAATATTTCAAAACATCAGCCCCTGCTCTGTGTTTCATCTATGAGTCTGACACTTGGTAAGCTTGTGTAAGATATCAAGATGTACAAAAAAGTCTCTTGGAGCAATATCCCAAATCCAACAGGAAGTCAGCCATTTTAAAATTAATGTGTAATTTTGATGACATTTTCCCCCCTTTTCAGGCCTCATACTTTGACGAACTCCTCCAAGGGATTTCATCATATTGAAGCATTCTTCAGTGTGTAGAATCTAAAGACCTTTGTGATGTTAAATTGCGAAGCTTTTTCCGTTCAGGGAAACGGGGTGGTCATGGCGGCACGTAGAGTTTCAATCACTCGCAAAAAGCAGTAATCTGCTGTCACTAAAAAACACAATGTCCAATCTCTCCCAAAGGTCGCAGGCGTGATGAGACTCGAGCTTGGAAATGTTTGTTATGCTATTTGTCAATAATGGTTAGAGCGCCACCTAGTGGCATGACTATAATCCTGGTTGAATAAGATGAAATGTTAGCTGGTGATTAAAAGCATGAAATCCATCAATGTGACATCACATCGGACGTGCCGGTTTGAGGTGTTGGCAGTGGCTCGACGTGCCGGGGGTGCGAGGGCCCTCATAACGCTGCTTGCAGCTTTAATTATTATTATTATTATTATTATTATTATTATTATTCACCCCAAACAAGGGCCTTTTTGAGGGCCTAAACATGCTCAAAAACTCATGAAATTTTGCACACATGCCAGGTCTGGTGAAAAATTTTGTATTTTAATGGTTTTACATATGAGCACTGGGAAATGGCTCTACAGCGCCACCTATGCCTTGTTAAATGCAGCCCTACGACCACATCGTTTGAGCTACATGTATGAAATTTGGCACACATGTGTATCATGCCAAGACGAACAAAAAAGTCAGTGGGCCCATTGACGCAAACCCAACAGGAAGTCCGCCATTTGGAAGTGAAGCTGACATTTTGGCTCTAATTTTGCCATTTCCATGCCTCGAACTTTAACGAACTCCTCCTTGGGATTTGGTCGTATAAGCTTCATATTTGGTCAGTGCCAACTACACCCTTGTGCCATGTTAAATTGCGGAGCTTTTGAGTTTTCACAATACTATGAGGCCGTGGCGCCATGGCGAATTTCGATGACTCGCCATGAAAATCTTATTGCCTCTCATTTTGTCATACAATTTCTGACCTTGACCAAAGTGAACACATATGATAAGGCTCCAGCCCTGAACATATTTCAACTGCCATATTTGACATCAAGGACAGCGCCACCTAGTGGGAACAGGAAATGTCATGTTTTACACTTTGGGGTACAGTATAGTGATGGGTGACATCTGCAGCCTCAAATTTCTCCAGGAAAGCCTTAAGGAGTTGGTCTTGGGTTACAGTGAAAACTGTGAGTTTTCGCGAAAGGGTGTGACCCCAGCAGCATGGCGAACTTTGATGTCACGCCATGAAGAAACAAATTAGTATAACTCAATGAAATCCAGTCTGATCAGTACCAGACTTTACAGGCATGATGTCAGACGCGCCCTGAACAGATTGATGTGCCCATTGTCAGGAATATGAAGAGCGCCACCTAGTGGGAACAGGAAATGTCATGTCTTACACTTTGTTGTACTGATTTTCACAGGTTCATTGTGGCCACCTCAAAAGCGGTGAATATCACCATCAGTCCTTCATGATGCTTTAGTGCAAAAATTGTGAGTTTAAACTGAACGGCGCACCCTGGTGGCAACGCTGTTCACCATGAAAAATGAAGTGGCTTTTGAGGGGCTTGGAAAGTTTAAAAAGTCTTGAAATTTGGCGCACACCTCCAATGTGCATAAGGCTTTGTTGTTATGTGATCATTTTCATTGAATAGCGCAAAATGGCTCCACAGCGCCCCCTACGAAATTTCAAAACATCAGCCCCAGCTCTGTGTTTTATGTATGAGTCTTAAACCTGGTAAGCTTATAGGAGATATCAAGATGTACAAAAAAGTCTCTTGGAGCAATATCCCAAATCCAACAGGAAGTCAGCCATTTTAAAATTCATGTGTAATTTTGATGACATTTTCCCCCCTTTTCAGGCCTCATACTTTGACGAACTCCTCCAAGGGATTTCATCAGATTGGACCGATCTGCAGTTTGTGGAATCTAAAGACCTTTGTGATGTTAAATTGCGAAGCTTTTTACGTCCAGGGAAACGGGGTGGTTATGGCGGCACTTAGAGTTTGAATCACTCGCCAAAAAGCAGTAATCTGCTGTCACTCAAAAACACAATGTCCAATCTCTCCCAAACGTCTCAGGTGTGATGAGACTCGAGCTTGGAAGTGTTTGTTATGCCATTTGTACATAATGGTTAGAGCGCCACCTAGTGGAACGACTAACTAATCATGAATGAATGAGTTGAAATGTTAGCTGGTGGTTAAATGCATGAATTCCATCAATGTGACATCAGATCGGACGTGCTGGTTTTAGGTGTTGGGCGTGGCTCGACGCGCCGGGGGTGCGAGGGCCCTCATAACGCTGCTTGCAGCTTTAATTATTAGGGCCCGAGCACTGACTGTGCGAAGGCCCTATTGTATCTGCTCCGTTTCTTATTAGGGCCCGAGCACCGAGAGTGCGAAGGCCCTATTGTATCTGCTCCGTTTCTTATTATTATTATTATTATTATTCACCCCAAACAAGGGCCTTTTTGAGGGCCTAAACATGCTCAAAAACTCATGAAATTTTGCACACATGCCAGGTCTGGTGAAAAATTTTGTATTTTAATGGTTTTACATATGAGCACTGGGAAATGGCTCTACAGCGCCACCTATGCCTTGTTAAATGCAGCCCTACGACCACATCGTTTCAGCTACATGTATGAAATTTGGCACACATGTGTATCATGCCGAGTCGAACAAAAAAGTCTGTGGGCCCATTGATGCAAACCCAACAGGAAGTCCGCCATTTGGAAGAGAAGGTGACATTTTGGCTCTAATTTTGCCATTTCCATGCCTCGAACTTTTGCAAACTCCTCCTTGGGATTTGGTTGTATAAGCTTCATCTTTGGTCAGTGTCAACTACACACCTGGGCCATGTTAAATTGCGGAGCTTTTGAGTTTTCACAATACTATGAGGCCGTGGCGCCATGGCGAATTTCGATGACTCGCCATGAAAATCTTATTGCCTCTCATTTTGTCATACATTTTCTGACCTTGACCAAAGTGAACACATATGATAAGGCTCCACCCCTAAACATATTTCAACTGCCATATTTGACATCAAGGACAGCGCCACCTAGTGGGAACAGGAAATGTCATGTTTTACACTTTGGGGTACAGTATAGTGATGGGTGACACCTGCAGCCTCAAATTTCTCCAGGAAAGCCTTAAGGAGTTGGTCTTGGGTTACAGTGAAAACTGTGACTTTTCGCAAAAGGGTGTGACCCCAGCAGCATGGCGAACTTTGATGTCACGCCATGAAGAAACAAATTAGTATAACTCAATGAAATCCAGTCTGTTCAGTACCAGACTTTACAGGCATGATGTCAGACCCGCCCTGAACAGATTGATGTGCCCATTGTCGGGAATACGTACAGCGCCACCTAGTGGCAACAGGAAATGTCATGGCTTTAATTTTGTTGTACTGATTTTCACAGGTTCATCGTGGCCACCTCAAAAGCGGTGAATATCAACATCAGTCCCTCGTGATGCTTCAGTGCAAAAATTGTGACTTTAAACTGAACGGCGCACCCTGGTGGCAACGCTGTTCAACATGAAAGATGAAGTGGCTTTTGAGGGGCTTGCAAGTTTATAGAGGCTTGAAATTTGGCCCACACCTCCAAATGGTTGAAGGCTTTGTTGTCATGTGATCATTTTCATTGAATAGCGCGAAATTGCTCCACAGCGCCCCCTACAAAATTTCAAAACAACAGCCCCTGCTCTGTGTTTCATCTATGAGTCTGAAACCTGGTAAGCTTATGGAAAATATCAAGATGTACAAAAAAGTCTCTTGGAGCAATATCCCAAATCCAACAGGAAGTCAGCCATTTTAAAATGAATGTGCAATTTTGGCGACATTTTCCCCTCTTTTCAGGCTTCATACTTTGACGAACTCCTCCAAGGGATTTCATCATATTGAACCATTCTCCAGTGTGTGGAATCTAAAGACCTTTGTGATGTTAAATTGCGAAGCTTTTTACGTTCAAGGAAACGGGGTGGTCATGGCGGCACGTAGAGTTTGAATCACTCGCCAAAAAGCAGTAATCTGCTGTCACTCAAAAACACAATGTCCAATCTCTCCCAAAGGTCGCAGGTGTGATGAGACTTGAGCTTGGAAGTGTTTGTTATGCCATTTGTACATAATGGTTAGAGCGCCACCTAGTGGAACGACTAACTAATCATGAATGAATGAGTTGAAATGTTAGCTGGTGGTTAAATGCATGAATTCCATCAATGTGACATCAGATCGGACGTGCTGGTTTTAGGTGTTGGGCGTGGCTCGACGCGCCGGGGGTGCGAGGGCCCTCATAACGCTGCTTGCAGCTTTAATTATTATTATTATTATTCAGGCAAAACAAGGGCCTTTTTGAGGGCCTAAACATGCTCAAAAACTCATGAAATTTTGCACACATGCCAGGTCTGGTGAAAAATTTTGTATTTTAATGGTTTTACATATGAGCACTGGGAAATGGCTCTACAGCGCCACCTATGCCTTGTTAAATGCAGCCCTACGACCACATGGTTTGAGCTACATGTATGAAATTTGGCACACATGTGTATCATGCCAAGACGAACAAAAAAGTCTGTGGGCCCATTGACGCAAACCCAACAGGAAGTCCGCCATTTGGAAGAGAAGGTGACATTTTGGCTCTAATTTTGCCATTTCCATGCCTCGAACTTTTGCGAACTCCTCCTTGGGGTTTCATTTCATAACCTTCAAATTTGGACAGTGTCAACTACACCCTTGTGCCATGTTAAATTGCGGAGCTTTTGAGTTTTCACAATACTATGAGGCCGTGGCGCCATGGCGAATTTCGATGACTCGCCATGAAAATCTTATTGCCTCTCATTTTGTCATACATTTTCTGACCTTGACCAAAGTGAACACATATGATAAGGCTCCACCCCTGAACATATTTCAACTGCCATATTTGACATCAAGGACAGCGCCACCTAGTGGGAACAGGAAATGTCATGTTTTACACTTTGGGGTACAGTATAGTGATGGGTGACATCTGCAGCCTCAAATTTCTCCAGGAAAGCCTTAAGGAGTTGGTCTTGGGTTACAGTGAAAACTGTGAGTTTTCGCGAAAGGGTGTGACCCCAGCAGCATGGCGAACTTTGATGTCACGCCATGAAGAAACAAATTAGTATAACTCAATGAAATCCAGTCTGATCAGTACCAGACTTTACAGGCATGATGTCAGACCCGCCCTGAACAGATTGATGTGCCCATTGTCGGAAATACGGACAGCGCCACCTAGTGGCAACAGGAAATGTCATGGCTTTAACTTTGTTGTACTGATTTTCACAGGTTGATCGTGGCCACCTCAAAAGCGGTGAATATCACCATCAGTCCCTCGTGATGCTTCAGTGCAAAAATTGTGACTTTAAACTGAACGGCGCACCCTGGTGGCAACGCGGTTCATCATGAAAGATGAAGTGGCTTTTGAGGGGCTTGGAAAGTTTATAGAGGCTTGAAATTTGGCACACACCTCCAAATGGATGTAGGCATTGTTGTTATGTAACCATTTTCCTTGAATAGCGCAAAATGGCTCCACAGCGCCCCCTACGAAATTTCAAAACATCAGCCCCTGCTCTGTGTTTCATCTATGAGTCTGACACTTGGTAAGCTTGTGTAAGATATCAAGATGTACAAAAAAGTCTCTTGGAGCAATATCCCAAATCCAACAGGAAGTCAGCCATTTTAAAATTAATGTGTAATTTTGATGACATTTTCCCCCCTTTTCAGGCCTCATACTTTGACGAACTCCTCCAAGGGATTTCATCATATTGAAGCATTCTTCAGTGTGTAGAATCTAAAGACCTTTGTGATGTTAAATTGCGAAGCTTTTTCCGTTCAGGGAAACGGGGTGGTCATGGCGGCACGTAGAGTTTCAATCACTCGCAAAAAGCAGTAATCTGCTGTCACTAAAAAACACAATGTCCAATCTCTCCCAAAGGTCGCAGGCGTGATGAGACTCGAGCTTGGAAATGTTTGTTATGCTATTTGTCAATAATGGTTAGAGCGCCACCTAGTGGCATGACTATAATCCTGGTTGAATAAGATGAAATGTTAGCTGGTGATTAAAAGCATGAAATCCATCAATGTGACATCACATCGGACGTGCCGGTTTGAGGTGTTGGCAGTGGCTCGACGTGCCGGGGGTGCGAGGGCCCTCATAACGCTGCTTGCAGCTTTAATTATTATTATTATTATTCACCCCAAACAAGGGCCTTTTTGAGGGCCTAAACATGCTCAAAAACTCATGAAATTTTGCACACATGCCAGGTCTGGTGAAAAATTTTGTATTTTAATGGTTTTACATATGAGCACTGGGAAATGGCTCTACAGCGCCACCTATGCCTTGTTAAATGCAGCCCTACGACCACATCGTTTGAGCTACATGTATGAAATTTGGCACACATGTGTATCATGCCAAGACGAACAAAAAAGTCAGTGGGCCCATTGACGCAAACCCAACAGGAAGTCCGCCATTTGGAAGTGAAGCTGACATTTTGGCTCTAATTTTGCCATTTCCATGCCTCGAACTTTAACGAACTCCTCCTTGGGATTTGGTCGTATAAGCTTCATATTTGGTCAGTGCCAACTACACCCTTGTGCCATGTTAAATTGCGGAGCTTTTGAGTTTTCACAATACTATGAGGCCGTGGCGCCATGGCGAATTTCGATGACTCGCCATGAAAATCTTATTGCCTCTCATTTTGTCATACAATTTCTGACCTTGACCAAAGTGAACACATATGATAAGGCTCCAGCCCTGAACATATTTCAACTGCCATATTTGACATCAAGGACAGCGCCACCTAGTGGGAACAGGAAATGTCATGTTTTACACTTTGGGGTACAGTATAGTGATGGGTGACATCTGCAGCCTCAAATTTCTCCAGGAAAGCCTTAAGGAGTTGGTCTTGGGTTACAGTGAAAACTGTGAGTTTTCGCGAAAGGGTGTGACCCCAGCAGCATGGCGAACTTTGATGTCACGCCATGAAGAAACAAATTAGTATAACTCAATGAAATCCAGTCTGATCAGTACCAGACTTTACAGGCATGATGTCAGACGCGCCCTGAACAGATTGATGTGCCCATTGTCAGGAATATGAAGAGCGCCACCTAGTGGGAACAGGAAATGTCATGTCTTACACTTTGTTGTACTGATTTTCACAGGTTCATTGTGGCCACCTCAAAAGCGGTGAATATCACCATCAGTCCTTCATGATGCTTTAGTGCAAAAATTGTGAGTTTAAACTGAACGGCGCACCCTGGTGGCAACGCTGTTCACCATGAAAAATGAAGTGGCTTTTGAGGGGCTTGGAAAGTTTAAAAAGTCTTGAAATTTGGCGCACACCTCCAATGTGCATAAGGCTTTGTTGTTATGTGATCATTTTCATTGAATAGCGCAAAATGGCTCCACAGCGCCCCCTACGAAATTTCAAAACATCAGCCCCAGCTCTGTGTTTTATGTATGAGTCTTAAACCTGGTAAGCTTATAGGAGATATCAAGATGTACAAAAAAGTCTCTTGGAGCAATATCCCAAATCCAACAGGAAGTCAGCCATTTTAAAATTCATGTGTAATTTTGATGACATTTTCCCCCCTTTTCAGGCCTCATACTTTGACGAACTCCTCCAAGGGATTTCATCAGATTGGACCGATCTGCAGTTTGTGGAATCTAAAGACCTTTGTGATGTTAAATTGCGAAGCTTTTTACGTCCAGGGAAACGGGGTGGTTATGGCGGCACTTAGAGTTTGAATCACTCGCCAAAAAGCAGTAATCTGCTGTCACTCAAAAACACAATGTCCAATCTCTCCCAAACGTCTCAGGTGTGATGAGACTCGAGCTTGGAAGTGTTTGTTATGCCATTTGTACATAATGGTTAGAGCGCCACCTAGTGGAACGACTAACTAATCATGAATGAATGAGTTGAAATGTTAGCTGGTGGTTAAATGCATGAATTCCATCAATGTGACATCAGATCGGACGTGCTGGTTTTAGGTGTTGGGCGTGGCTCGACGCGCCGGGGGTGCGAGGGCCCTCATAACGCTGCTTGCAGCTTTAATTATTAGGGCCCGAGCACTGACTGTGCGAAGGCCCTATTGTATCTGCTCCGTTTCTTATTATTATTATTATTATTCAGGCAAAACAAGGGCCTTTTTGAGGGCCTAAACATGCTCAAAAACTCATGAAATTTTGCACACATGCCAGGTCTGGTGAAAAATTTTGTATTTTAATGGTTTTACATATGAGCACTGGGAAATGGCTCTACAGCGCCACCTATGCCTTGTTAAATGCAGCCCTACGACCACATGGTTTGAGCTACATGTATGAAATTTGGCACACATGTGTATCATGCCAAGACGAACAAAAAAGTCTGTGGGCCCATTGACGCAAACCCAACAGGAAGTCCGCCATTTGGAAGAGAAGGTGACATTTTGGCTCTAATTTTGCCATTTCCATGCCTCGAACTTTTGCGAACTCCTCCTTGGGGTTTCATTTCATAACCTTCAAATTTGGACAGTGTCAACTACACCCTTGTGCCATGTTAAATTGCGGAGCTTTTGAGTTTTCACAATACTATGAGGCCGTGGCGCCATGGCGAATTTCGATGACTCGCCATGAAAATCTTATTGCCTCTCATTTTGTCATACATTTTCTGACCTTGACCAAAGTGAACACATATGATAAGGCTCCACCCCTGAACATATTTCAACTGCCATATTTGACATCAAGGACAGCGCCACCTAGTGGGAACAGGAAATGTCATGTTTTACACTTTGGGGTACAGTATAGTGATGGGTGACATCTGCAGCCTCAAATTTCTCCAGGAAAGCCTTAAGGAGTTGGTCTTGGGTTACAGTGAAAACTGTGAGTTTTCGCGAAAGGGTGTGACCCCAGCAGCATGGCGAACTTTGATGTCACGCCATGAAGAAACAAATTAGTATAACTCAATGAAATCCAGTCTGATCAGTACCAGACTTTACAGGCATGATGTCAGACCCGCCCTGAACAGATTGATGTGCCCATTGTCGGAAATACGGACAGCGCCACCTAGTGGCAACAGGAAATGTCATGGCTTTAACTTTGTTGTACTGATTTTCACAGGTTGATCGTGGCCACCTCAAAAGCGGTGAATATCACCATCAGTCCCTCGTGATGCTTCAGTGCAAAAATTGTGACTTTAAACTGAACGGCGCACCCTGGTGGCAACGCGGTTCATCATGAAAGATGAAGTGGCTTTTGAGGGGCTTGGAAAGTTTATAGAGGCTTGAAATTTGGCACACACCTCCAAATGGATGTAGGCATTGTTGTTATGTAACCATTTTCCTTGAATAGCGCAAAATGGCTCCACAGCGCCCCCTACAATATTTCAAAACATCAGCCCCTGCTCTGTGTTTCATCTATGAGTCTGACACTTGGTAAGCTTGTGTAAGATATCAAGATGTACAAAAAAGTCTCTTGGAGCAATATCCCAAATCCAACAGGAAGTCAGCCATTTTAAAATTAATGTGTAATTTTGATGACATTTTCCCCCCTTTTCAGGCCTCATACTTTGACGAACTCCTCCAAGGGATTTCATCATATTGAAGCATTCTTCAGTGTGTAGAATCTAAAGACCTTTGTGATGTTAAATTGCGAAGCTTTTTCCGTTCAGGGAAACGGGGTGGTCATGGCGGCACGTAGAGTTTCAATCACTCGCAAAAAGCAGTAATCTGCTGTCACTAAAAAACACAATGTCCAATCTCTCCCAAAGGTCGCAGGCGTGATGAGACTCGAGCTTGGAAATGTTTGTTATGCTATTTGTCAATAATGGTTAGAGCGCCACCTAGTGGCATGACTATAATCCTGGTTGAATAAGATGAAATGTTAGCTGGTGATTAAAAGCATGAAATCCATCAATGTGACATCACATCGGACGTGCCGGTTTGAGGTGTTGGCAGTGGCTCGACGTGCCGGGGGTGCGAGGGCCCTCATAACGCTGCTTGCAGCTTTAATTATTATTATTATTATTATTATTATTATTATTATTCACCCCAAACAAGGGCCTTTTTGAGGGCCTAAACATGCTCAAAAACTCATGAAATTTTGCACACATGCCAGGTCTGGTGAAAAATTTTGTATTTTAATGGTTTTACATATGAGCACTGGGAAATGGCTCTACAGCGCCACCTATGCCTTGTTAAATGCAGCCCTACGACCACATCGTTTGAGCTACATGTATGAAATTTGGCACACATGTGTATCATGCCAAGACGAACAAAAAAGTCAGTGGGCCCATTGACGCAAACCCAACAGGAAGTCCGCCATTTGGAAGTGAAGCTGACATTTTGGCTCTAATTTTGCCATTTCCATGCCTCGAACTTTAACGAACTCCTCCTTGGGATTTGGTCGTATAAGCTTCATATTTGGTCAGTGCCAACTACACCCTTGTGCCATGTTAAATTGCGGAGCTTTTGAGTTTTCACAATACTATGAGGCCGTGGCGCCATGGCGAATTTCGATGACTCGCCATGAAAATCTTATTGCCTCTCATTTTGTCATACAATTTCTGACCTTGACCAAAGTGAACACATATGATAAGGCTCCAGCCCTGAACATATTTCAACTGCCATATTTGACATCAAGGACAGCGCCACCTAGTGGGAACAGGAAATGTCATGTTTTACACTTTGGGGTACAGTATAGTGATGGGTGACATCTGCAGCCTCAAATTTCTCCAGGAAAGCCTTAAGGAGTTGGTCTTGGGTTACAGTGAAAACTGTGAGTTTTCGCGAAAGGGTGTGACCCCAGCAGCATGGCGAACTTTGATGTCACGCCATGAAGAAACAAATTAGTATAACTCAATGAAATCCAGTCTGATCAGTACCAGACTTTACAGGCATGATGTCAGACGCGCCCTGAACAGATTGATGTGCCCATTGTCAGGAATATGAAGAGCGCCACCTAGTGGGAACAGGAAATGTCATGTCTTACACTTTGTTGTACTGATTTTCACAGGTTCATTGTGGCCACCTCAAAAGCGGTGAATATCACCATCAGTCCTTCATGATGCTTTAGTGCAAAAATTGTGAGTTTAAACTGAACGGCGCACCCTGGTGGCAACGCTGTTCACCATGAAAAATGAAGTGGCTTTTGAGGGGCTTGGAAAGTTTAAAAAGTCTTGAAATTTGGCGCACACCTCCAATGTACATAAGGCTTTGTTGTTATGTGATCATTTTCATTGAATAGCGCAAAATGGCTCCACAGCGCCCCCTACGAAATTTCAAAACATCAGCCCCAGCTCTGTGTTTTATGTATGAGTCTTAAACCTGGTAAGCTTATAGGAGATATCAAGATGTACAAAAAAGTCTCTTGGAGCAATATCCCAAATCCAACAGGAAGTCAGCCATTTTAAAATTCATGTGTAATTTTGATGACATTTTCCCCCCTTTTCAGGCCTCATACTTTGACGAACTCCTCCTTCGGGTTTCATTTCATAACCTTCATATTTGGTCAGTGTCAACTACACCCTTGTGCCATGTTAAATTGCGGAGCTTTTGAGTTTTCACAATAGTATGAGGCCGTGGCGCCATGGCGAATTATGATGACTCGCCATGAAAATCTTATTGCCTCTCATTTTGTCATACATGTTCCGATCTGGACCAAAGAGCACACATATGATAAGGCTCCACCCCTGAACATATTTCAACTGCCATATTTGACATCAAGGACAGCGCCACCTAGTGGGAACAGGAAATGTCATGTTTTACACTTTGGGGTACAGTATAGTGATGGGTGACATCTGCAGCCTCAAATTTCTCCAGGAAAGCTTTAAGGAGTTGGTCTTGGGTTACAGTGAAAACTGTGACTTTTCGCAAAAGGGTGTGACCCCAGCGGCGTGGCGAACTTTGATGTCACGCCATGAAGAAACAAATTAGTATAACTCAATGAAATCCAGTCTGATCAGTACCAGACTTTACAGGCATGATGTCAGACCCGCCCTGAACAGATTGATGTGCCCATTGTCGGAAATACGGACAGCGCCACCTAGTGGCAACAGGAAATGTCATGGCTTTAATTTTGTTGTACTGATTTTCACAGGTTCATCTTGGCCACCTCAAAAGCGGTGAATATCACCATCAGTCCCTCGTGATGCTTCAGTGCAAAAATTGTGACTTTAAACTGAACGGCGCACCCTGGTGGCAACGCTGTTCAACATGAAAGATGAAGTGGCTTTTGAGGGTCTTGGCAAGTTTATAGAGGCTTGAAATTTGGCACACACCTCCAAATGGATGAAGGCTTTGTTGGCATGTGATCATTTTCATTGAATAGCGCGAAATTGCTCCACAGCGCCCCCTACAAAATTTCAAAACCACAGCCCCTGCTCTGTGTTTCATCTATGAGTCTGAAACCTGGTAAGCTTATGGAAAATATCAAGATGTACAAAAAAGTCTCTTGGAGCAATATCCCAAATCCAACAGGAAGTCAGCCATTTTAAAATTAATGTGTAATTTTGGCAACATTTTCCCCTCTTTCCAAGCACCGTTCTTTGACGAACTCCTCCAAGGGATTTCATCATATTGAACCAATCTCCAGTGTGTGGAATCTAAAGACCTTTGTGATGTTAAATTGCGAAGCTTTTTACGTTCAGTGAAACGGGGTGGTTATGGCGGCACGTAGAGTTTCAGTCACTCGCCAAAAAGCAGTAATCTGCTGTCACTCAAAAACACAATGTCCAATCTCTCCCAAAGCTCATAGGCGTGATGAGACTCGAGCTCGGAAATGTTTGTTATGCCATTTGTACATAATGGTTAGAGCGCCACCTAGTGGAACGACTAACTAATCATGAATGAATGAGTTGAAATGTTAGCTGGTGGTTAAATGCATGAATTCCATCAATGTGACATCAGATCGGACGTGCTGGTTTCAGGTGTTGGGCATGGCTCGACACGCCGGGGGTGCGAGGGCCCTCATAACGCTGCTTGCAGCTTTAATTAGGGCCCGAGCACCGAGAGTGCGAAGGCCCTATTGTATCTGCTCCGTTTCTTATTATTATTATTATTATTATTATTAGGGCCCGAGCACTGACAGTGCGAAGGCCCTATTGTAATTGCTCTGTTTATTATTATTATTATTATTATTATTATTTCGGCAAATGAATTGGCCGTTTGAGGGCCTAAACATGCTCGAAAACTCATGAAATTTTGCACACGCGTCAGGTCTGGTGAAAATTTACGTATTTTAATGTTCTCAGACATGGCCAGGGAAAATTAGCTCAGTAGCGCCACCTAGAAAAATGAAAAACGCGAGCCCCCGATATGGGTATGACCTACATGTTTGAAAGTCGGTACACCTATATAACGTTCAGAGTCGAACAAAAAAGTCTATTATGGCAATGTCCTAAACCCAACAGGAAGTCCGCCATTTTGGATTGAAGGTGACATTTTGGCTCTGATTTTACCGTTTCCATGCCTTGTACTTTAACGAACTCCTCTTTGGGATTTGGTCCTATAAACTTCAAATTTGGACAGTGTCAACTACACCCTTGTGCCATGTTAAATTGCGGAGCTTTTGAGTTTTCACAATACTATGAGGCCGTGGCGCCATGGCGAATTTCGATGACTCGCCATGAAAATCTTATTGCCTCTCATTCTGTCATACATTTTCTGACCTTGACCAAAGTGAACACATATGATAAGGCTCCATCCCTGAACATATTTCAACTGCCATATTTTACATCAGGGACAGCGCCACCTAGTGGGAACAGGAAATGTCATGTTTTACACTTTGGGGTACAGTATTGTGATGGGTGACATCTGCAGCCTCAAATTTCTCCAGGAAAGCCTTAAGGAGTTGGTCTTGGGTTACAGTGAAAACTGTGACTTTTCGCAAAAGGGTGTGACCCCAGCAGCATGGCGAACTTTGATGTCACGCCATGAAGAAAGAAATTAGTATAACTCAATGAAATCCAGTCTGATCAGTACCAGACTTTACAGGCATGATGTCAGACCCGCCCTGAACAGATTGACGTGCCCATTGTCGGAAATACGGACAGCCCCACCTAGTGGCCACAGGAAATGTCATGGCTTTAATTTTGTTGTACTGATTTTCACAGGTTGATCGTGGCCACCTCAAAAGCGGTGAATATCACCATCAGTCCCTCGTGATGCTTCAGTGCAAAAATTGTAACTTTACACTGAACGGCGCACCCTGGTGGCAACGCGGTTCAACATGAAAGATGAAGTGGCTTTTGAGGGGCTTGGAAAGTTTATAGAGGCTTGAAATTTGGCACACACCCCCAAATGGATGAAGGCTTTGTTGTCATGTGATCATTTTCATTGAATAGCTCGAAATTGCTCCACAGCGCCCCCTACAAAATTTCAAAATATCAGCCCCTGCTCTGTGTTTTATCTATGAGTCTGAAACTTGGTAAGCTCATGGAAGATATTAAGATGTACAAAAAAGTCTCTTGGAGCAATATCCCAAATCCAACAGGAAGTCAGCCATTTTAAAATTCATGTGTAATTTTGGCGACATTTTCCCCTCTTTTCAGGCTTCATACTTTGACGAACTCCTCCAAGGGATTTCATCAGATTGGACCGATCTGAAGTTTGTGGAATCTAAAGACCTTTGTAATGTTAAATTGCGAAGCTTTTTACGTTCAGGGAAACGGGGTGGTCATGGCGGCACTTAGAGTTTCAATCACTCGCCAAAAAGCAGTAATCTGCTGTCACTCAAAAACACAATATCCAATCTCTCCCAAACGTCGCAGGTGTGATGAGACTCGAGCTCGGAAATGTTTGTTATGCCATTTGTCAGTAATAGTTAGAGCGCCACCTAGTGGGACGACTATAATCATGGTTCAATGAGATGAAATGTTAGCTGGTGGTTAAATGCATGAATTCCATCAATGTGACATCACATTGGACGTGCTGGTTTTAGGTGTTGGGCGTGGCTCGACACGCCAGGGTGCGAGGGCCCTCATAACGCTGCTTGCAGCTTTAATTAGGGCCCGAGCACTGATAGTGCGAAGGCCCTATTGTAATTGCTCTGTTTATTATTAGGGCCCGAGCACTGACTGTGCGAAGGCCCTATTGTATCTGCTCTGTTTCTTATTATTATTATTATTCAGGCAAAACAAGGGCCTTTTTGAGGGCCTAAACATGCTCAAAAACTCATGAAATTTTGCACACATGCCAGGTCTGGTGAAAAATTTTGTATTTTAATGGTTTTACATATGAGCACTGGGAAATGGCTCTACAGCGCCACCTATGCCTTGTAAAATGCAGCCCTACGACCACATCGTTTGGGCTACATGTATGAAATTTGGCACACATGTGTATCATGCCAAGACGAACAAAAAAGTCAGTGGGCCCATTGACGCAAACCCAACAGGAAGTCCACCATTTGGACGTGAAGGTGACATTTTGGCTCTAATTTTGCCGTTTCCATGCCTCGAACTTTTTCGAACTCCTCCTTGGGATTTGGTCGTATAAGCTTCATCTTTGGTCAGTTTCAACTACACACCTGGGCCATGTTAAATTGCGGAGCTTTTGAGTTTTCACAATACCATGAGGCCGTGGCGCCACGGCGAATTTCGATGACTCGCCATGAAAATCTTATTGCCTCTCATTTTGTCATACATTTTCTGACCTTGACCAAAGTGAACACATATGATAAGGCTCCACCCCTGAACATATTTCAACTGCCATATTTGACACCAGGGACAGCGCCACCTAGTGGGAACAGGAAATGTCATGTTTTACACTTTGGGGTACAGTATAGTGATGGGTGACATCTGCAGCCTCAAATTTCTCCAGGAAAGCCTTAAGGAGTTGGTCTTGGGTTACAGTGAAAACTGTGACTTTTCGCAAAAGGGTGTGACCCCAGCGGCATGGCGAACTTTGATGTCACGCCATGAAGAAACAAATTAGTATAACTCAATGAAATCCAGTCTGATCAGTACCAGACTTTACAGGCATGATGTCAGACCCGCCCTGAACAGATTGATGTGCCCATTGTCGGGAATACGGACAGCGCCACCTAGTGGGAACAGGAAATGTCATGGCTTTAATTTTGTTGTACTGATTTTCACAGGTTCATCGTGGCCGCCTCAAAAGCGATGAATATCACCATCAGTCCCTTGTGATGCTTCAGTGCAAAAATTGTGACTTTAAACTGAACGCCGCACCCTGGAGGCAACGCGGTTCACCATGAAAGATGAAGTGGCTTTTGAGGGGCTTGGAAAGTTTAAAAAGTCTTGAAATTTGGCGCACACCTCCAATGTGGTTAAGGCTTTGTTGTTATGTGATCATTTTCATTGAATATCCCAAAATGGCTCCACAGCGCCCCCTACAAAATTTCAAAATCACAGCCCCTGCTCTGTGTTTTATGTATGAGTCTGAAACCTGGTAAGCTTATAGGAGATATCAAGATGTACAAAAAAGTCTCTTGGAGCAATATCCCAAATCCAACAGGAAGTCAGCCATTTTAAAATTAATGTGCAATTTTGGCAACATTTTCCCCTCTTTTCAGGCATCGTTCTTTGACGAACTCCTCCAAGGGATTTCATCATATTGCACTATTCTTCAGTGTGTGGAATCCAAAGACCTTTGTGTTGTTAAATTGCGAAGCTTTTTACGTTCAGGGAAACGGGGTGGTTATGGCGGCACGTAGACTCTCAATCACTCGCCAAAACGCAGTAATCTGCTGTTACTCAAAAACACAATGTCCAATCTCACCCAAAGGTCGCAGGCATAATGAGACTCGAGCTCGGAAATGTTTGTTATGCCATTTGTACATAATGGTTAGAGTGCCACCTAGTGGAACGACTAGCTAATCATGAATGAATGAGTTGAAATGTTAGCTGGTGGTTAAATGCATGAATTCCATCAATGTGACATCGATCGGACGTGCTGGTTTTAGGTGTTGGGCGTGGCTCGACGCGCCGGGGGTGCGAGGGCCCTCATAACGCTGCTTGCAGCTTTAATTATTATTATTAGGGCCCGAGCACTGACAGTGCGAAGGCCCTATTGTAATTGCTCTGTTTATTAGGGCCCGAGCACTGACAGTGCGAAGGCCCTATTGTAATTGCTCTGTTTATTATTATTATTATTATTATTATTATTATTATTATTATTATTATTATTATTATTCCGGCAAATGAATTGGCCTTTTGAGGGCCTAAACATGCTCGAAAACTCATGAAATTTTGCACACGCGTCAGGTCTGGTGAAAATTTACGTATTTTAATGTTCTCAGACATGGCCAGGGAAAATTAGCTCAGTAGCGCCACCTAGAAAAATGAAAAATGCGAGCCCCCGGTATGGGTATGACCTACATATTTGAAAGTCGGTACACCTATATAACGTTGAGAGTCGAACAAAAAAGTCTATTATGGCAATGTCCTAAACCCAACAGGAAGTCCGCCATTTTGGATTGAAGGTGACATTTTGGGTCTGATTTTACCGTTTCCATGCGTTGTACTTTAACGAACTCCTCCTTGGGATTTGGTCCTATAAGCTTCAAATTTGGACAGTGTCAACTACACCCTTGTGCCATGTTAAATTGCGGAGCTTTTGAGTTTTCACAATAGTATGAGGCCGTGGCGCCATGGCGAATTTTGATGACTCGCCATGAAAATCTTATTGCCTCTCATTCTGTCATACATGTTCCGATCTGGACCAAAGAGCACACATATGATAAGGCTCCACCCCTGAACATATTTCAACTGCCATATTTGACATCAAGGACAGCGCCACCTAGTGGGAACAGGAAATGTCATGTTTTACACTTTGGGGTACAGTATAGTGATGGGTGACATCTGCAGCCTCAAATTTCTCCAGGAAAGCCTTAAGGAGTTGGTCTTGGGTTACAGTGAAAACTGTGACTTTTCGCAAAAGGGTGTGACACCAGCGGCATGGCGAACTTTGATGTCACGCCATGAAGAAACAAATTAGTATAACTCAATGAAATCCAGTCTGATCAGTACCAGACTTTACAGGCATGATGTCAGACCCGCCCTGAACAGATTGATGTGCCCATTGTCAGGAATATGAAGAGCGCCACCTAGTGGGAACAGGAAATGTCATGTCTTACACTTTGTTGTACTGATTTTCACAGGTTCATAGTGGCCACCTCAAAAGCGGTGAATATCATCATCAGTCCTTGATGATGCTTTAGTGCAAAAATTGTGACTTTAAACTGAACGGCGCACCCTGGTGGCAATGCTGTTCACCATGAAAAATGAAGTGGCTTTTGAGGGGCTTGGAAAGTTTATAGAGGCTTGAAATTTGGCGCACACCTCCATTGTGCTTAAGGCTTTGTTGTTATGTGATCATTTTCATTGAATAGCGCAAAATGGCTCCACAGCGCCCCCTACAAAATTTCAAAATCACAGCCCCTGCTCTGTGTTTTATGTATGAGTCTGAAACCTGGTAAGCTTATAGGAGATATCAAGATGTACAAAAAAGTCTCTTGGAGCAATATCCCAAATCCAACAGGAAGTCAGCCATTTTAAAATTAATGTGCAATTTTGGCAACATTTTCCCCTCTTTTCAGGCATCGTTCTTTGACGAACTCCTCCAAGGGATTTCATCATATTGCACTATTCTTCAGTGTGTGGAATCCAAAGACCTTTGTGTTGTTAAATTGCGAAGCTTTTTACGTTCAGGGAAACGGGGTGGTTATGGCGGCACGTAGACTCTCAATCACTCGCCAAAACGCAGTAATCTGCTGTTACTCAAAAACACAATGTCCAATCTCACCCAAAGGTCGCAGGCATAATGAGACTCGAGCTCGGAAATGTTTGTTATGCCATTTGTACATAATGGTTAGAGTGCCACCTAGTGGAACGACTAGCTAATCATGAATGAATGAGTTGAAATGTTAGCTGGTGGTTAAATGCATGAATTCCATCAATGTGACATCGATCGGACGTGCTGGTTTTAGGTGTTGGGCGTGGCTCGACGCGCCGGGGGTGCGAGGGCCCTCATAACGCTGCTTGCAGCTTTAATTATTATTATTAGGGCCCGAGCACTGACAGTGCGAAGGCCCTATTGTAATTGCTCTGTTTATTAGGGCCCGAGCACTGACAGTGCGAAGGCCCTATTGTAATTGCTCTGTTTATTATTATTATTATTATTATTATTATTATTATTATTATTATTATTATTCCGGCAAATGAATTGGCCTTTTGAGGGCCTAAACATGCTCGAAAACTCATGAAATTTTGCACACGCGTCAGGTCTGGTGAAAATTTACGTATTTTAATGTTCTCAGACATGGCCAGGGAAAATTAGCTCAGTAGCGCCACCTAGAAAAATGAAAAATGCGAGCCCCCGGTATGGGTATGACCTACATATTTGAAAGTCGGTACACCTATATAACGTTGAGAGTCGAACAAAAAAGTCTATTATGGCAATGTCCTAAACCCAACAGGAAGTCCGCCATTTTGGATTGAAGGTGACATTTTGGGTCTGATTTTACCGTTTCCATGCGTTGTACTTTAACGAACTCCTCCTTGGGATTTGGTCCTATAAGCTTCAAATTTGGACAGTGTCAACTACACCCTTGTGCCATGTTAAATTGCGGAGCTTTTGAGTTTTCACAATAGTATGAGGCCGTGGCGCCATGGCGAATTTTGATGACTCGCCATGAAAATCTTATTGCCTCTCATTCTGTCATACATGTTCCGATCTGGACCAAAGAGCACACATATGATAAGGCTCCACCCCTGAACATATTTCAACTGCCATATTTGACATCAAGGACAGCGCCACCTAGTGGGAACAGGAAATGTCATGTTTTACACTTTGGGGTACAGTATAGTGATGGGTGACATCTGCAGCCTCAAATTTCTCCAGGAAAGCCTTAAGGAGTTGGTCTTGGGTTACAGTGAAAACTGTGACTTTTCGCAAAAGGGTGTGACACCAGCGGCATGGCGAACTTTGATGTCACGCCATGAAGAAACAAATTAGTATAACTCAATGAAATCCAGTCTGATCAGTACCAGACTTTACAGGCATGATGTCAGACCCGCCCTGAACAGATTGATGTGCCCATTGTCAGGAATATGAAGAGCGCCACCTAGTGGGAACAGGAAATGTCATGTCTTACACTTTGTTGTACTGATTTTCACAGGTTCATAGTGGCCACCTCAAAAGCGGTGAATATCATCATCAGTCCTTGATGATGCTTTAGTGCAAAAATTGTGACTTTAAACTGAACGGCGCACCCTGGTGGCAATGCTGTTCACCATGAAAAATGAAGTGGCTTTTGAGGGGCTTGGAAAGTTTATAGAGGCTTGAAATTTGGCGCACACCTCCATTGTGCTTAAGGCTTTGTTGTTATGTGATCATTTTCATTGAATAGCGCAAAATGGCTCCACAGCGCCCCCTACAAAATTTCAAAACCACAGCCCCAGCTCTGTGTTTTATGTATGAGTCTGAAACCTGGTAAGCTTATAGGAGATATCAAGATGTACAAAAAAGTCTCTTGGAGCAATATCCCAAATCCAACAGGAAGTCAGCCATTTTAAAATTAATGTGCAATTTTGGCAACATTTTCCCCTCTTTTCAGGCATCGTTCTTTGACGAACTCCTCCAAGGGATTTCATCAGATTGCACTATTCTTCAGTGTGTGGAATCCAAAGACCTTTGTGTTGTTAAATTGCGAAGCTTTTTACGTTCAGGGAAACGGGGTGGTTATGGCGGCACGTAGACTCTCAATCACTCGCCAAAACGCAGTAATCTGCTGTTACTCAAAAACACAATGTCCAATCTCACCCAAAGGTCGCAGGCATAATGAGACTCGAGTTCGGAAATGTTTGTTATGCCATTTGTACATAATGGTTAGAGCGCCACCTAGTGGAACGACTAGCTAATCATGAATGAATGAGTTGAAATGTTAGCTGGTGGTTAAATGCATGAATTCCATCAATGTGACATCGATCGGACGTGCTGGTTTTAGGTGTTGGGCGTGGCTCGACGCGCCGGGGGTGCGAGGGCCCTCATAACGCTGCTTGCAGCTTTAATTATTAGGGCCCGAGCACTGACAGTGCGAAGGCCCTATTGTAATTGCTCTGTTTATTATTATTATTATTATTATTATTATTATTATTTCGGCAAATGAATTGGCCGTTTGAGGGCCTAAACATGCTCGAAAACTCATGAAATTTTGCACACGCGTCAGGTCTGGTGAAAATTTACGTATTTTAATGTTCTCAGACATGGCCAGGGAAAATTAGCTCAGTAGCGCCACCTAGAAAAATGAAAAACGCGAGCCCCCGGTATGGGTATGACCTACATGTTTGAAAGTCGGTACACCTATATAATGTTCAGAGTCGAACAAAAAAGTCTATTATGGCAATGTCCTAAACCCAACAGGAAGTCCGCCATTTTGGATTGAAGGTGACATTTTGGCTCTGATTTTACCATTTCCATGCCTCGAACTTTGACGAACTCCTCCTTGGGGTTTGATTTCATAACCTTCATATTTGGTCAGTGCCAACTACACCCTTATGCCATGTTAAATTGCGGAGCTTTTGAGTTTTCACAATACCATGAGGCCGTGGCGCCATGGCGAATTTCGATGACTCGCCATGAAAATCTTATTGCCTCTCATTCTGTCATAGATTTTCTGACCTTGACCAAAGTGAACACATATGATAAGGCTCCATCCCTGAACATATTTCAACTGCCATATTTTACATCAGGGACAGCGCCACCTAGTGGGAACAGGAAATGTCATGTTTTACACTTTGGGGTACAGTATAGTGATGGGTGACATCTGCAGCCTCAAATTTCTCCAGGAAAGCCTTAAGGAGTTGGTCTTGGGTTACAGTGAAAACTGTGAGTTTTCGCGAAAGGGTGTGACCCCAGCAGCATGGCGAACTTTGATGTCACGCCATGAAGAAACAAATTAGTATAACTCAATGAAATCCAGTCTGATCAGTACCAGACTTTACAGGCATGATGTCAGACCCGCCCTGAACAGATTGATGTGCCCATTGTCGGAAATACGGACAGCGCCACCTAGTGGCAACAGGAAATGTCATGGCTTTAATTTTGTTGTACTGATTTTCACAGGTTCATCATGGCCACCTCAAAAGCGGTGAATATCACCATCAGTCCCTCGTGATGCTTCAGTGCAAAAATTGTGACTTTAAACTGAACGGCGCACCCTGGTGGCAACGCGGTTCATCATGAAAGATGAAGTGGCTTTTGAGGGGCTTGGAAAGTTTATAGAGGCTTGAAATTTGGCACACACCTCCAAATGGATGAAGGCATTGTTGTTATGTAACCATTTTCCTTGAATAGCGCAAAATGGCTCCACAGCGCCCCCTACAATATTTCAAAACATCAGCCCCTGCTCTGTGTTTCATCTATGAGTCTGACACTTGGTAAGCTTGTGTAAGATATCAAGATGTACAAAAAAGTCTCTTGGAGCAATATCCCAAATCCAACAGGAAGTCAGCCATTTTAAAATTAATGTGCAATTTTGATGACATTTTCCCCTCTTTTCAGGCCTCATACTTTGACGAACTCCTCCAAGGGATTTCATCATATTGAAGCATTCTTCAGTGTGTGGAATCCAAAGACCTTTGTGTTGTTAAATTGCGAAGCTTTTTACGTCCAGGGAAACGGGGTGGTTATGGCGGCACTTAGAGTTTGAATCACTCGCCAAAAAGCAGTAATCTGCTGTCACTCAAAAACACAATGTCCAATCTCTCCCAAACGTCTCAGGTGTGATGAGACTCGAGCTTGGAAGTGTTTGTTATGCCATTTGTACATAATGGTTAGAGCGCCACCTAGTGGAACGACTAACTAATCATGAATGAATGAGTTGAAATGTTAGCTGGTGGTTAAATGCATGAATTCCATCAATGTGACATCAGATCGGACGTGCTGGTTTTAGGTGTTGGGCGTGGCTCGACGCGCCGGGGGTGCGAGGGCCCTCATAACGCTGCTTGCAGCTTTAATTATTATTATTATTATTATTATTTCGGCAAATGAATTGGCCGTTTGAGGGCCTAAACATGCTCGAAAACTCATGAAATTTTGCACACGCGTCAGGTCTGGTGAAAATTTACGTATTTTAATGTTCTCAGACATGGCCAGGGAAAATTAGCTCAGTAGCGCCACCTAGAAAAATGAAAAACGCGAGCCCCCGGTATGGGTATGACCTACATGTTTGAAAGTCGGTACACCTATATAACGTTGAGAGTCGAACAAAAAAGTCTATTATGGCAATGTCCTAAACCCAACAGGAAGTCCGCCATTTTGGATTGAAGGTGACATTTTGGCTCTAATTTTGCCATTTCCATGCCTTGTACTTTAACGAACTCCTCCTTGGGATTTGGTCCTATAAACTTCAAATTTGGACAGTGTCAACTATACCCTTGTGCCATGTTAAATTGCGGAGCTTTTGAGTTTTCACAATACTATGAGGCCGTGGCGCCATGGCGAATTTCGATGACTCGCCATGAAAATCTTATTGCCTCTCATTTTGTCATACATGTTCCGATCTGGACCAAAGAGCACACATATGATAAGGCTCCACCCCTGAACATATTTCAACTGCCATATTTGACACCAGGGACAGCGCCACCTAGTGGGAACAGGAAATGTCATGTTTTACACTTTGGGGTACAGTATAGTGATGGGTGACATCTGCAGCCTCAAATTTCTCCAGGAAAGCCTTAAGGAGTTGGTCTTGGGTTACAGTGAAAACTGTGACTTTTCGCAAAAGGGTGTGACCCCAGCAGCATGGCGAACTTTGATGTCACGCCATGAAGAAACAAATTAGTATAACTCAATGAAATCCAGTCTGATCAGTACCAGACTTTACAGGCATGATGTCAGACCCGCCCTGAACAGATTGATGTGCCCATTGTCGGAAATACGGACAGCGCCACCTAGTGGCAACAGGAAATGTCATGGCTTTAATTTTGTTGTACTGATTTTCACAGGTTCATCGTGGCCACCTCAAAAGCGGTGAATATCCCCATCAGTCCCTCGTGATGCTTCAGTGCAAAAATTGTGACTTTAAACTGAACGGCGCACCCTGGTGGCAACGCGGTTCATCATGAAAGATGAAGTGGCTTTTGAGGGGCTTGGAAAGTATATAGAGGCTTGAAATTTGGCACACACCTCCAAATGGATGAAGGCTTTGTTGTCATGTGATCATTTTCATTGAATAGCGCGAAATGGCTCCACAGCGCCCCCTACGAAATTTCAAAACCACAGCCCCAGCTCTGTGTTTCATCTATGAGTCTGAAACCTGGTAAGCTTATAGGAGATATCAAGATGTACAAAAAAGTCTCTTGGAGCAATATCCCAAATCCAACAGGAAGTCAGCCATTTTAAAATTAATGTGCAATTTTGGCAACATTTTCCCCTCTTTTCAGGCTTCATACTTTGACGAACTCCTCCAAGGGATTTCATCATATTGAAGCATTCTTCAGTGTGTAGAATCTAAAGACCTTTGTGATGTTAAATTGCGAAGCTTTTTCCGTTCAGGGAAACGGGGTGGTCATGGCGGCACGTAGAGTTTCAATCACTCGCAAAAAGCAGTAATCTGCTGTCACTAAAAAACACAATGTCCAATCTCTCCCAAAGGTCGCAGGTGTGATGAGACTCGAGCTTGGAAATGTTTGTTATGCTATTTGTCAATAATGGTTAGAGCGCCACCTAGTGGCATGACTATAATCCTGGTTGAATAAGATGAAATGTTAGCTGGTGATTAAAAGCATGAAATCCATCAATGTGACATCACATCGGAGGTGCTGGTTTTAGGTGTTGGGCGTGGCTCGACGTGCCGGGGGTGCGAGGGCCCTCATAACGCTGCTTGCAGCTTTAATTATTAGGGCCCGAGCACTGAGAGTGCGAAGGCCCTATTGTATCTGCTCCGTTTCTTATTATTAGGGCCCGAGCACCGAGAGTGCGAAGGCCCTATTGTATCTGCTCCGTTTCTTATTATTATTATTATTATTATTATTATTATTATTATTATTCACCCCAAACAAGGGCCTTTTTGATGGCCTAAACATGCTCAAAAACTCATGAAATTTTGCACACATGCCAGGTCTGGTGAAAAATTTTGTATTTTAATGGTTTTACATATGAGCACTGGGAAATGGCTCTAGAGCGCCACCTATGCCTTGTTAAATGCAGCCCTACGACCACATCGTTTGAGCTACATGTATGAAATTTGGCACACATGTGTATCATGCCAAGACGAACAAAAAAGTCAGTGGGCCCATTGACGCAAACCCAACAGGAAGTCCGTCATTTGGAAGAGAAGGTGACATTTTGGCTCTAATTTTGCCATTTCCATGCCTCGAACTTTTGCGAACTCCTCCTTGGGATTTGGGCATATAAGCTTCAAATTTGGACAGTGTCAACTACACCCTTGTGCCATGTTAAATTGCGGAGCTTTTGAGTTTTCACAATACTATGAGGCCGTGGCGCCATGGCGAATTTCGATGA
This sequence comes from Copadichromis virginalis, assembly GCF_057382275.1. Taxonomy (NCBI): domain Eukaryota; kingdom Metazoa; phylum Chordata; class Actinopteri; order Cichliformes; family Cichlidae; genus Copadichromis; species Copadichromis virginalis. The sequence continues at coordinate 49,501,771 of NC_140639.1, forward strand.
CTCGCCATGAAAATCTTATTGCCTCTCATTTTGTCATACATTTTCTGACCTTGACCAAAGTGAACACATATGATAAGGCTCCACCCCTGAACATATTTCAACTGCCATATTTGAAATAAGGGCCAGCGCCACCTAGTGGGAACAGGAAATGTCATGTTTTACACTTTGGGGTACAGTATTGTGATGGGTGACATCTGCAGCCTCATATTTCTCCAGGAAAGCCTTAAGGAGTTGGTCTTGGGGTACAGTGAAAACTGTGAGTTTTCGCAAAAGGGTGTGACCCCAGCAGCATGGCGAACTTTGATGTCTCGCCATGAAGAAACAAATTAGTATAACTCAATGAAATCCAGTCTGATCAGTACCAGACTTTACAGGCATGATGTCAGACCCGCCCTGAACAGATTGATGTGCCCATTGTCGGGAATACGGACAGCGCCACCTAGTGGCAACAGGACATGTCATGTCTTACACTTTGTTGTACTGATTTTCACAGGTTCATCGTGGCCACCTCAAAAGCGGTGAATATCACCATCAGTCCCTCGTGATGCTTCAGTGCAAAAATTGTGACTTTAAACTGAACGGCGCACCCTGGTGGCAACGCTGTTCACGATGAAAGATGAAGTGGCTTTTGAGGGTCTTGGCAAGTTTATAGAGGCTTGAAATTTGGCACACACCTCCAATGTGCATAAGGCTTTGTTGTTACGTGATCATTTTCATTGAATAGCGCAAAATGGCTCCACAGCGCCCCCTACAAAATTTCAAAATATCAGCCCCTGCTCTGTGTTTTATGTATGAGTCTGAAACCTGGTAAGCTTATAGGAGATATCAAGATGTACAAAAAAGTCTCCTGGAGCAATATCCCAAATCCAACAGGAAGTCAGCCATTTTAAAATTAATGTGTAATTTTGGCGACATTTTCCCCTCTTTCCAGGCATTGTTCTTTGACGAACTCCTCCAAGGGATTTCATCATATTGAACCAATCTCCAGTGTGTGGAATCTAAAGACCTTTGTGATGTTAAATTGCGAAGGTTTTTACGTTCAGGGAAACGGGGTGGTCATGGCGGCACGTGGAGTTTGAATCACTCTCCAAAAAGCAGTAATCTGCTGTCACTCAAAAACACAATGTCCAATCTCTCCCAAACGTCTCAGGTGTGATGAGACTCGAGCTCGGGAAATGTTTGGTATGCCATTTGTCGGTAATAGTTAGAGCGCCACCTATTGGGACGACTATACTCATGGTTCAATGAGATGAAATGTTAGCTGGTGGTTAAATGCATGAATTCCATCAATGTGACATCACATCGGACGTGCTGGTTTTAGGTGTTGGGCGTGGCTCGACGCGCCGGGGGTGCGAGGGCCCTCATAACGCTGCTTGCAGCTTTAATTATTATTATTATTATTCACCCCAAACAAGGGCCTTTTTGAGGGCCTAAACATGCTCAAAAACTCATGAAATTTTGCACACATGCCAGGTTTGGTGAAAAATTTTGTATTTTAATGGTTTTACATATGAGCACTGGGAAATGGCTCTACAGCGCCACCTATGCCTTGTTAAATGCAGCCCTACGACCACATCGTTTGAGCTACATGTATGAAATTTGGCACACATGTGTATCATGCCAAGACGAACAAAAAAGTCTGTGGGTCCATTGACGCAAACCCAACAGGAAGTCCGCCATTTGGAAGAGAAGGTGACATTTTGGCTCTAATTTTGCCATTTCCATGCCTCGAACTTTAACGAACTCCTCCTTGGGATTTGGTCCTATAAGCTTCAAATTTGGACAGTGTCAACTACACCCTTGTGCCATGTTAAATTGCGGAGCTTTTGAGTTTTCACAATAGTATGAGGCCGTGGCGCCATGGCGAATTTCGATGACTCGCCATGAAAATCTTATTGCCTCTCATTCTGTCATACATGTTCCGATCTGGACCAAAGAGCACACATATGATAAGGCTCCACCCCTGAACATATTTCAACTGCCATATTTGACATCAAGGACAGCGCCACCTAGTGGGAACAGGAAATGTCATGTTTTACACTTTGGGGTACAGTATTGTGATGGGTGACATCTGCAGCCTCAAATTTCTCCAGGAAAGCCTTAAGGAGTTGGTCTTGGGTTACAGTGAAAACTGTGACTTTTCACGAAAGGGTGTGACCCCAGCAGCATGGCGAACTTTGATGTCACGCCATGAAGAAACAAATTAGTATAACTCAATGAAATCCAGTCTGATCAGTACCAGACTTTACAGGCATGATGTCAGACCCGCCCTGAACAGATTGATGTGCCCATTGTCGGAAATACGGACAGCGCCACCTAGTGGCAACAGGAAATGTCATGGCTTTAACTTTGTTGTACTGATTTTCACAGGTTGATCGTGGCCACCTCAAAAGCGGTGAATATCACCATCAGTCCCTCGTGATGCTTCAGTGCAAAAATTGTGACTTTAAACTGAACGGCGCACCCTGGTGGCAACGCGGTTCATCATGAAAGATGAAGTGGCTTTTGAGGGGCTTGGAAAGTTTATAGAGGCTTGAAATTTGGCACACACCTCCAAATGGATGAAGGCATTGTTGTTATGTAACCATTTTCCTTGAATAGCGCAAAATGGCTCCACAGCGCCCCTGTTACACCCCGGCCTAGGCAACCGGAGTGCAACACGAAAAAAGTAAAAATAAGGCAAAAACACACGAGAAAAAACTAATACGGGCTTCCACAAAAATAATCCCAAAACGAGATTTAAAGCAAGAAACGACATTTATTTACATCACCAAACACAAGACGTCAAACTATTTACAACGGGGGGGAGATCGCGACCTTGACATACAGAAACACAGGGCTTAAATACATAGAAGGAGCAATTAGGGAATGGACCACAGGAGGGAAACACAGCTGGGGCAAATTAGACCTGACGAGACAAGGAAACGTAAACTGAACACTAAGATAACACAGACTTTCAAAGTAAAACAGGAAACACATAACAGTCACGCCAAAACAAAACGCCTAAAACAATACACTGCCAACACCGAACCGTAACATACGCCCCCACCCAAAAAAAACAAACATTTAAAACATACAACCCCAACGAAAAATGTTTGTTCCATGTCCAGCCCATACGGCACCGGCCGCCGTCCCGCAGGCGACGCTGATGGCTGGACGGGTCCTCCAGTGGAAGCGAAGACAGACGAAAGGCTGGAGCGGTCCCACGGGTCCTCCAGCGAAGACAGACGAGCAGCCCACCAGCTGCACACAGAGACACGCAGCCCACCAGCTGCAGAAGGCTGGAGCGGTCCCTCGGATCCTCCAGCGAAGGCGGATGAAGGCTGGAGCGGTCCCTCGGATCCTCCAGCGAAGACAAACGAAGGCTGAAACGAAGGCAGACGAAGCTGATGGAGGCTGGAGCGGTCCCACTGACCCTCCAGCAGACGACGAAGGCTGGAGCGGTCCCTCGGACCCTCCAGCGAAGGCGGATGAAGGCTGGAGCGGTCCCACGGACCCTCCAGCGACGACAAAGGCTGGGGCGGTCCCACGGACCCTCCCCCCGGCGAAGGCGGATGAAGGCAGACGAAGCTGATGGAGGCTGGAGCGGTCCCACGGACCCTCCAGCAGACGACGAAGGCTGGTGCGGTCCCCCGGACCCTCCAGCAGAGGCGGATGAAGGCTGGAGCGGTCCCTCGGAACCTCCAGCGAAGACAGACGAGCAGCTCACTAGCTGCACACATAGACACGCAGCCCACCAGCTGCACACACGGACACGCAGCCCACCAGCTGCAGAAGGCTGGAGCGGTCCCTCGGATCCTCCAGCGAAGGCGGATGAAGGCTGAAGCGGTCCTCGGACCCTCCAGCGAAGACAGAAGGCCGAAGCTGTCTCTCCTTCGGACCCTCCAGCGATCCCGGACCCTCCAGCGACGGCGGACGGCTGAAGCGGTCCTCGGACCCCTCAGCGATTGGACGAGCCCCCATATGTTACACCCCGGCCTAGGCAACCGGAGTGCAACACGAAAAAAGTAAAAATAAGGCAAAAACACACGAGAAAAAACTAATACGGGCTTCCACAAAAATAATCCCAAAACGAGATTTAAAGCAAGAAACGACATTTATTTACATCACCAAACACAAGACGTCAAACTATTTACAACGGGGGGGAGATCGCGACCTTGACATACAGAAACACAGGGCTTAAATACATAGAAGGAGCAATTAGGGAATGGACCACAGGAGGGAAACACAGCTGGGGCAAATTAGACCTGACGAGACAAGGAAACGTAAACTGAACACTAAGATAACACAGACTTTCAAAGTAAAACAGGAAACACATAACAGTCACGCCAAAACAAAACGCCTAAAACAATACACTGCCAACACCGAACCGTAACAGCCCCCTACAATATTTCAAAACATCAGCCCCTGCTCTGTGTTTCATCTATGAGTCTGACACTTGGTAAGCTTGTGTAAGATATCAAGATGTACAAAAAAGTCTCTTGGAGCAATATCCCAAATCCAACAGGAAGTCAGCCATTTTAAAATTAATGTGTAATTTTGATGACATTTTCCCCCCTTTTCAGGCCTCATACTTTGACGAACTCCTCCAAGGGATTTCATCATATTGAAGCATTCTTCAGTGTGTAGAATCTAAAGACCTTTGTGATGTTAAATTGCGAAGCTTTTTCCGTTCAGGGAAACGGGGTGGTCATGGCGGCACGTAGAGTTTCAATCACTCGCAAAAAGCAGTAATCTGCTGTCACTAAAAAACACAATGTCCAATCTCTCCCAAAGGTCGCAGGTGTGATGAGACTCGAGCTTGGAAATGTTTGTTATGCTATTTGTCAATAATGGTTAGAGCGCCACCTAGTGGCATGACTATAATCCTGGTTGAATAAGATGAAATGTTAGCTGGTGATTAAAAGCATGAAATCCATCAATGTGACATCACATCGGACGTGCCGGTTTGAGGTGTTGGCAGTGGCTCGACGTGCCGGGGGTGCGAGGGCCCTCATAACGCTGCTTGCAGCTTTAATTATTATTATTATTATTCAGGCAAAACAAGGGCCTTTTTGAGGGCCTAAACATGCTCAAAAACTCATGAAATTTTGCACACATGCCAGGTCTGGTGAAAAATTTTGTATTTTAATGGTTTTACATATGAGCACTGGGAAATGGCTCTACAGCGCCACCTATGCCTTGTTAAATGCAGCGCTACGACCACATCGTTTCAGCTACATGTATGAAATTTGGCACACATGTGTATCATGCCGAGTCGAACAAAAAAGTCTGTGGGCCCATTGATGCAAACCCAACAGGAAGTCCGCCATTTGGAAGAGAAGGTGACATTTTGGCTCTAATTTTGCCATTTCCATGCCTCGAACTTTTGCGAACTCCTCCTTGGGATTTGGTTGTATAAGCTTCATCTTTGGTCAGTGTCAACTACACACCTGGGCCATGTTAAATTGCGGAGCTTTTGAGTTTTCACAATACTATGAGGCCGTGGCGCCATGGCGAATTTCGATGACTCGCCATCAAAATCTTATTGCCTCTCATTTTGTCATACATTTTCTGACCTTGACCAAAGTGAACACATATGATAAGGCTCCACCCCTGAACATATTTCAACTGCCATATTTGACACCAGGGACAGCGCCACCTAGTAGGAACAGGAAATGTCATGTTTTACACTTTGGGGTACAGTATAGTGATGGGTGACACCTGCAGCCTCAAATTTCTCCAGGAAAGCCTTAAGGAGTTGGTCTTGGGTTACAGTGAAAACTGTGACTTTTCGCAAAAGGGTGTGACCCCAGCAGCATGGCGAACTTTGATGTCACGCCATGAAGAAACAAATTAGTATAACTCAATGAAATCCAGTCTGTTCAGTACCAGACTTTACAGGCATGATGTCAGACCCGCCCTGAACAGATTGATGTGCCCATTGTCGGAAATACGGACAGCGCCACCTAGTGGCAACAGGAAATGTCATGGCTTTAATTTTGTTGTACTGATTTTCACAGGTTCATCGTGGCCACCTCAAAAGCGGTGAATATCACCATCAGTCCCTCGTGATGCTTCAGTGCAAAAATTGTGACATTAAACTGAACGGCGCACCCTGGTGGCAACGCTGTTCAACATGAAAGATGAAGTGGCTTTTGAGGGGCTTGCAAGTTTATAGAGGCTTGAAATTTGGCCCACACCTCCAAATGGATGAAGGCTTTGTTGTCATGTGATCATTTTCATTGAATAGCGCGAAATTGCTCCACAGCGCCCCCTACAAAATTTCAAAACAACAGCCCCTGCTCTGTGTTTCATCTATGAGTCTGAAACCTGGTAAGCTTATGGAAAATATCAAGATGTACAAAAAAGTCTCTTGGAGCAATATCCCAAATCCAACAGGAAGTCAGCCATTTTAAAATTAATGTGCAATTTTGGCGACATTTTCCCCTCTTTTCAGGCTTCATACTTTGACGAACTCCTCCAAGGGATTTCATCATATTGAACCATTCTCCAGTGTGTGGAATCTAAAGACCTTTGTGATGTTAAATTGCGAAGCTTTTTACGTTCAAGGAAACGGGGTGGTCATGGCGACACGTGGAGTTTCAATCACTGGCCAAAAAGCAGTAATCTGCTGTCACTCAAAAACACAATGTCCAATCTCTCCCAAAGGTCGCAGGCGTGATGAGACTCGAGCTCTGAAATGTTTGTTATGCCCTTTGTCTATAATGGTTAGAGCGCCACCTAGTGGGACGACTATACTCATGGTTGAACCAAATGAAATGTTAGCTGGTGGTTAAATGCATGAATTCCATCAATGTGACATCACATCGGACGTGCTGGTTTTAGGTGTTGGGCGTGGCTCGACACGCCAGGGTGCGAGGGCCCTCATAACGCTGCTTGCAGCTTTAATTATTAGGGCCCGAGCACCGAGAGTGCGAAGGCCCTATTGTATCTGCTCCGTTTCTTATTATTATTAGGGCCCGAGCACTGAGAGTGCGAAGGCCCTATTGTATCTGCTCCGTTTCTTATTATTATTATTATTATTATTAGGGCCCGAGCACCGAGAGTGCGAAGGCCCTATTGTATCTGCTCCGTTTCTTATTATTATTATTATTATTATTATTATTATTATTATTCAGGCGAAACAAGGGCCTTTTTGAGGGCCTAAATATGCTCAAAAACTCATGAAATTTTGCACACATGCCAGGTCTGGTGAAAAATTTTGTATTTTAATGGTTTTACATATGAGCACTGGGAAATGGCTCTACAGCGCCACCTATGCCTTGTTAAATGCAGCCCTACGACCACATCGTTTGAGCTACATGTATGAAATTTGGCACACATGTGTATCATGCCAAGACGAACAAAAAAGTCAGTGGGCCCATTGACGCAAACCCAACAGGAAGTCCGCCATTTGGAAGAGAAGGTGACATTTTGGCTCTAATTTTGCCATTTCCATGCCTCGAACTTTTGCGAACTCCTCCTTGGGGTTTCATTTCATAACCTTCAAATTTGGACAGTGTCAACTACACCCTTGTGCCATGTTAAATTGCGGAGCTTTTGAGTTTTCACAATACTATGAGGCCGTGGCGCCATGGCGAATTTCGATGACTCGCCATCAAAATCTTATTGCCTCTCATTTTGTCATACATTTTCTGACCTTGACCAAAGTGAACACATATGATAAGGCTCCACCCCTGAACATATTTCAACTGCCATATTTGACCTCAAGGACAGCGCCACCTAGTGGGAACAGGAAATGTCATGTTTTACACTTTGGGGTACAGTATAGTGATGGGTGACATCTGCAGCCTCAAATTTCTCCAGAAAAGCCTTAAGGAGTTGGTCTTGGGTTACAGTGAAAACTGTGAGTTTTCGCGAAAGGGTGTGACCCCAGCAGCATGGCGAACTTTGATGTCACGCCATGAAGAAACAACTTAGTATAACTCAATGAAATCCAGTCTGATCAGTACCAGACTTTACAGGCATGATGTCAGACCCGTCCTGAACAGATTGATGTGCCCATTGTCAGGAATATGAAGAGCGCCACCTAGTGGGAACAGGAAATGTCATGTCTTACACTTTGTTGTACTGATTTTCACAGGTTCATTGTGGACACCTCAAAAGCGGTGAATATCACCGTCAGTCCCTCGTGATGCTTTAGTGCAAAAATTGTGACTTTATACTGAACGGCGCACCCTGGTGGCAACGCTGTTCACCATGAAAAATGAAGTGGCTTTTGAGGGGCTTGGAAAGTTTAAAAAGTCTTGAAATTTGGCGCACACCTCCAATGTGCATAAGGCTTTGTTGTTATGTGATCATTTTCATTGAATAGCGCAAAATGGCTCCACAGCGCCCCCTACGAAATTTCAAAACATCAGCCCCAGCTCTGTGTTTTATGTATGAGTCTTAAACCTGGTAAGCTTATAGGAGATATCAAGATGTACAAAAAAGTCTCTTGGAGCAATATCCCAAATCCAACAGGAAGTCAGCCATTTTAAAATTAATGTGTAATTTTGGCAACATTTTCCCCTCTTTCCAGGCACCGTTCTTTGACGTACTCCTCCAAGGGATTTCATCATATTGAACCAATCTCCAGTGTGTGGAATCTAAAGACCTTTGTCATGTTAAATTGCGAAGCTTTTTACGTTCAGGGAAACGGGGTTGTCATGGTGGCACGTGGAGTTTCAATCACTGGCCAAAAAGCAGTAATCTGCTGTCACTCAAAAACACAAAGTCCAATCTCTCCCAAAGGTCGCAGGCGTGATGAGACTCGAGCTCGGAAATGTTTGTTATGCCATTTCTACATAATGGTTAGAGCGCCACCTAGTGGAACGACTAACTAATCATGAATGAATGAGTTTAAATGTTAGCTGATGGTTAAATGCATGAATTCCATCAATGTGACATCAGATCGGACGTGCTGGTTTTAGGTGTTGGGCGTGGCTCGACGCGCCGGGGGTGCGAGGGCCCTCATAACGCTGCTTGCAGCTTTAATTATTAGGGCCCGAGCACTGACAGTGCGAAGGCCCTATTGTAATTGCTCTGTTTATTATTATTATTATTATTATTATTATTATTATTATTATTATTTCGGCAAATGAATTGGCCGTTTGAGGGCCTAAACATGCTCGAAAACTCATGAAATTTTGCACACGCGTCAGGTCTGGTGAAAATTTACGTATTTTAATGTTCTCAGACATGGCCAGGGAAAATTAGCTCAGTAGCGCCACCTAGAAAAATGAAAAACGCGAGCCCCCGGTATGGGTATGACCTACACGTTTGAAAGTCGGTACACCTATATAACGTTCAGAGTCGAACAAAAAAGTCTATTATAGCAATGTCCTAAACCCAACAGGAAGTCCGCCATTTTGGATTGAAGGTGACATTTTGGGTCTGATTTTATCGTTTCCATGCCTTGTACTTTAACGAACTCCTCCTTGGGATTTGGTCCTATAAACTTCAAATTTGGACAGTGTCAACTACACCCTTGTGCCATGTTAAATTGCGGAGCTTTTGAGTTTTCACAATACTATGAGGCCGTGGCGCCATGGCGAATTTCGATGACTCGCCATGAAAATCTTATTGCCTCTCATTTTGTCATACATTTTCTGACCTTGACCAAAGTGAACACATATGATAAGGCTCCACCCCTGAACATATTTCAACTGCCATATTTGACATCAAGGACAGCGCCACCTAGTGGGAACAGGAAATGTCATGTTTTACACTTTGGGGTACAGTATAGTGATGGGTGACATCTGCAGCCTCAAATTTCTCCAGGAAAGCCTTAAGGAGTTGGTCTTGGGTTACAGTGAAAACTGTGAGTTTTCGCGAAAGGGTGTGACCCCAGCAGCATGGCGAACTTTGATGTCACGCCATGAAGAAACAAATTAGTATAACTCAATGAAATCCAGTCTGATCAGTACCAGACTTTACAGGCATGATGTCAGACCCGCCCTGAACAGATTGATGTGCCCATTGTCGGAAATACGGACAGCGCCACCTAGTGGGAACAGGAAATGTCATGGCTTTCATTTTGTTGTACTGATTTTCACAGGTTCATCGTGGCCACCTGAAAAGCGGTGAATATCACCATCAGTCCCTCGTGATGCTTCAGTGCAAAAATTGTGACTTTAAACTGAACGGCGCACCCTGGTGGCAACGCTGTTCACCATGAAAGATGAAGTGGCTTTTGAGGGTCTTGGCAAGTGTATAGAGGCTTGAAATTTGGCACACACCTCCAATGTGACGAAGGCTTTGTTGTCATGTGATAATTTTCATTGAATATCCAAAAATGGCTCCACAGCGCCCCCTACAAAATTTCAAAACCACAGCCCCAGCTCTGTGTTTTATGTATGAATCTGAAACCTGGTAGGCTTATAGGAGATATCAAGATGTACAAAAAAGTCTCTTGGAGCAATATCCCAAATCCAACAGGAAGTCAGCCATTTTAAAATTAATGTGTAATTTTGGCGACATTTTCCCCTCTTTTCAGGCTTCATACTTTGACGAACTCCTCCAAGGGATTTCATCAGATTGGACCGATCTGAAGTTTGTGGAATCTAAAGACCTTTGTGATGTTAAATTGCGAAGCTTTTTACGTTCAGGGAAACGGGGTGGTCATGGCGGCACTTAGAGTTTCAATCACTCACCAAAAAGCAGTAATCTGCTGTCACTCAAAAACACAATATCCAATCTCTCCCAAACGTCGCAGGTGTGATGAGACTCGAGCTCGGAAATGTTTGTTATGCCATTTGTCGGTAATAGTTAGAGCGCCACCTAGTGGGACGACTATAATCATGGTTCAATGAGATGAAATGTTAGCTGGTGGTTAAATGCATGAATTCCATCAATGTGACATCACATCGGACGTGCTGGTTTTAGGTGTTGGGCATGGCTCGACACGCCAGGGTGCGAGGGCCCTCATAACGCTGCTTGCAGCTTTAATTATTATTATTATTATTCCGGCAAATGAATTGGCCGTTTGAGGGCCTAAACATGCTCGAAAACTCATGAAATTTTGCACACGCGTCAGGTCTGGTGAAAATTTACGTATTTTAATGTTCCCAGACATGGCCAGGGAAAATTAGCTCAGTAGCGCCACCTAGAAAAATGAAAAACGCGAGCCCCCGGTATGGGTATGACCTACACGTTTGAAAGTCGGTACACCTATATAACGTTCAGAGTCGAACAAAAAAGTCTATTATGGCAATGTCCTAAACCCAACAGGAAGTCCGCCATTTTGGATTGAAGGTGACATTTTGGGTCTGATTTTACCGTTTCCATGCCTTGTACTTTAACGAACTCCTCCTTGGGATTTGGTCCTATAAACTTCAAATTTGGACAGTGTCAACTACACCCTTGTGCCATGTTAAATTGCGGAGCTTTTGAGTTTTCACAATACTATGAGGCCGTGGCGCCATGGCGAATTTCGATGACTCGCCATGAAAATCTTATTGCCTCTCATTTTGTCATACATTTTCTGACCTTGACCAAAGTGAACACATATGATAAGGCTCCACCCCTAAACATATTTCAACTGCCATATTTGACATGAAGGACAGCGCCACCTAGTGGGAACAGGAAATGTCATGTTTTACACTTTGGGGTACAGTATAGTGATGGGTGACATCTGCAGCCTCAAATTTCTCCAGAAAACCCTTAAGGAGTTGGTCTTGGGTTACAGTGAAAACTGTGACTTTTCGCAAAAGGGTGTGACCCCAGCAGCATGGCGAACTTTGATGTCACGCCATGAAGAAACAAATTAGTATAACTCCATGAAATCCAGTCTGATCAGTACCAGACTTTACAGGCATGAAGTCAGACCGGCCCTGAACAGATTGATGTGCCCATTGTCGGGAATACGGACAGCGCCACCTAGTGGGAACAGGAAATGTCATGGCTTTAATTTTGTTGTACTGATTTTCACAGGTTCATCGTGGCCACCTCAAAAGCGGTGAATATCACCATCAGTCCCTTGTGATGCTTCAGTGCAAAAATTGTGACTTTAAACTGAACGCCGCACCCTGGTGGCAACGCAGTTCACCATGAAAGATGAAGTGGCTTTTGAGGGGCTTGGAAAGTTTAAAAAGTCTTGAAATTTGGCGCACACCTCCAATGTGGTTAAGGCTTTGTTGTTATGTGATCATTTTCATTGAATATCCCAAAATGGCTCCTCAGCGCCCCCTACAAAATTTCAAAATCACAGCCCCTGCTCTGTGTTTTATGTATGATTCTGAAACCTGGTAAGCTTATAGGAGATATCAAGATGTACAAAAAAGTCTCTTGGAGCAATATCCCAAATCCAACAGGAAGTCAGCCATTTTAAAATTAATGTGCAATTTTGGCAACATTTTCCCCTCTTTTCAGGCATCGTTCTTTGACGAACTCCTCCAAGGGATTTCATCATATTGCACTATTCTTCAGTGTGTGGAATCCAAAGACCTTTGTGTTGTTAAATTGCGAAGCTTTTTACGTTCAGGGAAACGGGGTGGTTATGGCGGCACGTAGACTCTCAATCACTCGCCAAAACGCAGTAATCTGCTGTTACTCAAAAACACAATGTCCAATCTCACCCAAAGGTCGCAGGCATAATGAGACTCGAGTTCGGAAATGTTTGTTATGCCATTTGTACATAATGGTTAGAGTGCCACCTAGTGGAACGACTAGCTAATCATGAATGAATGAGTTGAAATGTTAGCTGGTGGTTAAATGCATGAATTCCATCAATGTGACATCGATCGGACGTGCTGGTTTTAGGTGTTGGGCGTGGCTCGACGCGCCGGGGGTGCGAGGGCCCTCATAACGCTGCTTGCAGCTTTAATTATTATTATTATTATTATTATTATTCACCCCAAACAAGGGCCTTTTTGAGGGCCTAAACATGCTCAAAAACTCATGAAATTTTGCACACATGCCAGGTCTGGTGAAAAATTTTGTATTTTAATGGTTTTACATATGAGCACTGGGAAATGGCTCTACAGCGCCACCTATGCCTTGTTAAATGCAGCCCTACGACCACATCGTTTGAGCTACATGTATGAAATTTGGCACACATGTGTATCATGCCAAGACGAACAAAAAAGTCTGTGGGCCCATTGACGCAAACCCAACAGGAAGTCCGCCATTTGGAAGAGAAGGTGACATTTTGGCTCTAATTTTGCCATTTCCATGCCTCGAACTTTTGCGAACTCCTCCTTGGGGTTTCATTTCATAACCTTCAAATTTGGACAGTGTCAACTACACCCTTGTGCCATGTTAAATTGCGGAGCTTTTGAGTTTTCACAATACTATGAGGCCGTGGCGCCATGGCGAATTTCGATGACTCGCCATGAAAATCTTATTGCCTCTCATTTTGTCATACATTTTCTGACCTTGACCAAAGTGAACACATATGATAAGGCTCCACCCCTGAACATATTTCAACTGCCATATTTGACACCAGTGACAGCGCCACCTAGTGGGAACAGGAAATGTCATGTTTTACACTTTGGGGTACAGTATAGTGATGGGTGACATCTGCAGCCTCAAATTTCTCCAGGAAAGCCTTAAGGAGTTGGTCTTGGGTTACAGTGAAAACTGTGACTTTTCGCAAAAGGGTGTGACCCCAGCAGCATGGCGAACTTTGATGTCACGCCATGAAGAAACAAATTAGTATAACTCAATGAAATCCAGTCTGATCAGTACCAGACTTTACAGGCATGATGTCAGACCCGCCCTGAACAGATTGATGTGCCCATTGTCGGAAATACGGACAGCGCCACCTAGTGGCAACAGGAAATGTCATGGCTTTAACTTTGTTGTACTGATTTTCACAGGTTGATCGTGGCCACCTCAAAAGCGGTGAATATCACCATCAGTCCCTCGTGATGCTTCAGTGCAAAAATTGTGACTTTAAACTGAACGGCGCACCCTGGTGGCAACGCGGTTCATCATGAAAGATGAAGTGGCTTTTGAGGGGCTTGGAAAGTTTATAGAGGCTTGAAATTTGGCACACACCTCCAAATGGATGAAGGCTTTGTTGTCATGTGATCATTTTCATTGAATAGCGCGAAATGGCTCCACAGCGCCCCCTACAAAATTTCAAAACCACAGCCCCAGCTCTGTGTTTTATGTATGAGTCTGAAACCTGGTAAGCTTATAGGAGATACCAAGATGTACAAAAAAGTCTCTTGGAGCAATATCCCAAATCCAACAGGAAGTCAGCCATTTTAAAATTAATGTGTAATTTTGGCGACATTTTCCCCTCTTTCCAGGCACAGTTCTTTGACGAACTCCTCCAAGGGATCTCATCAGATTGGACCGATCTGAAGTTTGTGGAATCTAAAGACCTTTGTGATGTAAAATTGCGAAGCTTTTTATATTCAGGGAAACGGGGTGGTCATGGCGGCACGTAGAGTTTCAATCACTCGCCAAAAAGCAGTAATCTGCTGTCACTCCAAAACAAAATGTCCAATCTCTCCCAAACATCGCAGGCATGAGTCGAGAGTCAAGCTCAGAAATTTTTGATATGCCATTTATCAGTAATGTTAGAGCGCCACCTAGTGGGACAAAAATAATGATTGTTGAATGAGATTAAATGTTAGCTAGTTGTTTGGCCATGGTGCCACAGTGAGTTTTGATATATTGCCATAAAAATTATCTGATTTCCTATTTTATTCATGTTTTATGGTCAGTGTCATGGATCAATGCAAACATTTTTGCATGTTTTTGACTTTAAAATGTGATTCTTGCAGCATTCTGTTTCATATTTTAGGCCTTGTAATTTCCCTCATGTAACATCCTAACACATATACAAAATTGTGTTAGAAATGTGCCCTCAACCAGAATTTAGTGTTCCATTTGGAATTTTTTTGGTCATTATGACATATTTTTGCAATTTCCAGATTGTATACTTTTGTACTCATTGTAGAGGTCTGCGAGTCACATGGAGTTCCTTTCCCTTTCAGCTTTGGCTTCTACAAGAATTGGGTGAAAAACATAAAAACAAATAAAAAACAAATTAATTAATAGCCTTGAAACATAATATAATCTGTGCCACAGGTTCAATGTGGTAGAGAAGACAAGGACAACCTCTCTTTGTGTGGTGTTTGCACATTAGTGAGTGAGAGTTTGAAGTTAAAGTTTACAGAGAGTGACAAAAAGAAAAGTTACTGTAGAGTTTCTCAAGAGCCCGTTTTGGGTGAAATATTAGTGTTCAGCTGTATATTGTGTTCACTGCCTCCACAGGAATAAAGTTCTGCTGGTGCATTCTTACGTCATCCCTCTCCATCTGTCTGCTAAGGTTTCGCAATTCGATGATATGGGCGATTTATTTATTTGCCCATAAGTAAGTTTGCTAACAATGATGGAGCTAATAGAAGCAGTTAACAGGATAGAAATTACAGCACTGTTTGAACACCACCTTTTTTGCACTCTCCTCAGAGTGTGCCGAAGTGCAGCGATTCAATTACTGAAATTCAAAACAGACACAAAGAAAGGCACGAGCCTATGTTAGAAAAAATGTTTGGATGGTGGACACATACATGCTCATGCAAGTTAGTCGTGTTTGATTCCTTTGCTTGCATTATACATCTGCACAAGTAGCACACTGTTTTGGTAGTCAAATAAAATCCTAAATTGCTGACTTTATTTTTTATGGCAATTAGTTTGGACTTCTTTGTTGTAAACGTTCAAATCAGTCTGTGCATGATTACATTGCCCCGCCCATCAAAAAGTATGCACATGCATGTATATATATCTTATATTGTTGATTGTTGGACTTAAAATTGTTGGTTGGCAAATTTTTACATATCACTTAACCCTACTTTACACTTTGCTATTAGACTTTATTTGCCCAGACCAGAAAGCTAATTACAAGCTACAAACCAAACTCGAAGCACTAATCATCAATCAGAAGCACCCTCGATATAGATGTAACTGGATTGACATGGTTGTTTATTACTTTAATGTAAATGTAATGGTCAATAGCATGTATTAGTCCGTTATAGCCATAAGCAAGGACACCACAGGGAGTCGAACCCTATCCCAGTAAACCAGGAGTACCATTACCAGTGTCTTTTTGCTTTTTAAGGCTAAGTGGATAAAGCAAAACCTGCATTAACAACATGTGAGCATGACTACTCTGTTTGATAGCACAACTGTACTATGTGCTATTTAAAAGTGAATACTTACTGCTATCTTTAGCAAATTGTACATTTAATTTTTCTATGTGTGATGCATACATTGTATCTGAAAGATGAATGAAAAAACAGTTACAGTTATTTAGAAGTCTATGGACAGAATTTCCTCATGTGCACAAGAACCCAGTAAATTATTGTGAAATACCCAAAGATATCTACAAAAAACTTTAAAATATTGCGTTTATTAATTAATGGTAAAGTCACTTAATGCAGGAAAAAAAAACCACTGTAATAGCAATTGGCTGAGGTTAGTCATTAAGAATGAGTGTGCACAGAATTGGGCTGACTAACATATAAAGCATAGCTAGAAGTGAGGTGTAACCTTTCCACTTCCCTCCCTTACTCAGCCATTGTGATTCAGTTAAAGGACTAGATATTACAGTCCCTGATAATGCATTGCTTTAGGATAGGAGAGAGCAGAGAGGAGAGCTAGAAGGGGGGCTGCACCAAGACACCAGACGTTCAACCTCCCTCCTGTAGGCAGACTCGTCCCCGTCCGAGATGAGTCCAATAACGGTGGTGTCATCTGCAAACTTGATTAGCTTGACAGATTGGTGGGTGGAGGTGCAGCAGTTGGTGTACAGGGAGAAGAGCAGAGGAGAAAGAACACAGCCCTGAGGGGAGCCGGTGCTGATGGTCCGGGAGTCCGAGACATTCTTTCCCAGCCTCACATGCTGCTTCCTGTCCGTCAGGAAGTCAGTGATCCACCGGCAGATGGGATCAGGCACATTCATCTGGGAAAGCTTGTCTCGGAGATGGTCTGGAAGGATGGTGTTGAAGGCAGAGCTGAAGTCCACAAACAGGATCCTGGCGTAGGTTCCTGGGGAGTCCAGATGCTGCAGGATGAAGTGTAGGGCCATGTTGATGGCGTCGTCTACAGACCTGTTGGCTCTATATGCAAACTGCAGGGGGTCCAGGAGGGGGGCCGTGAGGGTCTTGAGATGGGAGAGAACTAGGCGCTCAAATGACTTCATGACCACAGATGTCAGAGCCACGGGTCTGTAGTCATTTAGTCCAGTGATCCTAGGTTTCTTGGGGACAGGGATTATGGTAGAGGACTTGAAGCAGGCAGGCACATGACATGCCTGCAGTGAGGAGTTGAAGATGCCATGAGTCCACAGAGGTGATGGGGGTGTCAGTCAGGATGATGGGGGGGAGTGGGGCTGTGTGCTTCCTGAAGTCCACAATAATCTCCACTGTCTTCTGGGCATTGAGCACCAGGTTGTTGTGGCTGCACCAAGACACCAGACGTTCAACCTCCCTCCTGTAGGCAGACTCGTCCCCGTCCGAGATGAGTCCAATAACGGTGGTGTCATCTGCAAACTTGATTAGCTTGACAGACTGGTGGGTGGAGGTGCAGCAGTTGGTGTACAGGGAGAAGAGCAGAGGAGAAAGAACACAGCCCTGAGGGGAGCCGGTGCTGATGGTCCGGGAGTCCGAGACATTCTTTCCCAGCCTCACATGCTGCTTCCTGTCCGTCAGGAAGTCAGTGATCCACCGGCAGATGGGATCAGGCACATTCATCTGGGAAAGCTTGTCTCGGAGATGGTCTGGAAGGATGGTGTTGAAGGCAGAGCTGAAGTCCACAAACAGGATCCTGGCGTAGGTTCCTGGGGAGTCCAGATGCTGCAGGATGAAGTGTAGGGCCATGTTGATGGCGTCGTCTACAGACCTGTTGGCTCTATATGCAAACTGCAGGGGGTCCAGGAGGGGGGCCGTGAGGGTCTTGAGATGGGAGAGAACTAGGCGCTCAAATGACTTCATGACCACAGATGTCAGAGCCACGGGTCTGTAGTCATTTAGTCCAGTGATCCTAGGTTTCTTGGGGACAGGGATTATGGTAGAGGACTTGAAGCAGGCAGGCACATGACATGCCTGCAGTGAGGAGTTGAAGATGCCAGAAAACACTGGGGCCAGCTCGTTTGCACAGTGTCTGAGGGTGGCAGGAGACACACCGTCTGGGCCGGGAGCTTTCCGAGCATTCAGACTCTTAAACTGCTTCCTCACATCTGCTTCATGATTTACGGAGGATTTACGGAGGATAACTTCTTCAACGGGATAGAATAGGTGATAGAGAGAAGTAAGACAAAAGGGACAAGATAGGAGAGAGCAGAGAGGAGAGCTAGAAGGGGGGCGCCTGGTCTGGCTTCCCACACCTCCCCGCCGGTTTAGGCTGTACGCTCTACCTCCCCACTGCGTTCCAGAAAAGGGAAGAAGAGTAGAGAGGAGAAGAGCGGAATATTTCTTTTCTCTTTAGCATTTACGGAGGATAACTTCTTCAACGGGATAGAATAGGTGATAGAGAGAAGTAAGACAAAAGGGACAAGATAGGAGAGAGCAGAGAGGGAGCTAGAAGGGGGGCGCCTGGTCTGGCTTCCCACACCTCCCCGCCGGTTTAGGCTGTACGCTCTACCTCCCCACTGCATCCCAGAAAAGGGAAGAAGAGTAGAGAGGAGAAGAGCGGAATATTTCTTTTCTCTCATGGTTAGCTGTGCTTTTTGTACTTTTAGGTCATTATTTACATAAATTTACACACACACACACACACACACACTGCTGCTCACTGCCCTTTTGTCATGTAGGAGTCTTGGATTTAAACGTACAAAAAATCCCTTCATGGTCACTAAAATATGTTGGAAAGACTACAGCTTTTACATCATAATGTGTTGTTTTAACATACACATGATCAATTAATGTGCCCTTCTCCGTGGTGGGCTGTGTTACATGTTGAATGAATCCTTTGTCTGTGACAAACTTGCAAATACTTGAAGATTTTAGAACATTGTCATTAAAATCTCCCATTACTACTACTGTATTACTTTTTTTATCTAGCCAATCAAGTAACTTTCCTAGGTTTTGTTTAAACAGTGCCATGGTATAAGAAGGAGGCCGATAAATAACTGCTATTAAAATGTTCCATGTACAATAGTTGCAAAGTAAACATTCTAAATTGGCATCTGGTATAGCTATAATTTCAGATGTCAAACTGTCTGCAGTATACATGCCAACGCCACCATGCTGTTGGCTTTGTATTTCAATAAATGTTGGGTTACTTCTAGTGTAAGATGCACTTCGTGGATTATGCTGAAACCCATAACCGTCAATTTTTACAGTGTCTAATGAAGAATCGGCAGACATCCATGTCTCTGTAACAGCAATACAGTTAGGCTGCAAATGCTGTGTGCACAATACCAGATCAGCTACATGTAGAGTTAAATTCTGCACATTCATTAACACTACTGTGAAATCGTGTGTCTTAGTACATGCTGTATTTTCAGACAAAAACTGGGGCATTCTTTCGATTACATCCTTTACACCACCTTTAGAGTAAATAGCTTTTTCATTGAAATCTTGAATTATTAAACCTGACAAACTCCTAACACGACTTAAGGCAACATATGCCTGTCCTGGAGCGAACACATTTTTAAGAGACACTACTGCATCATCAACAGTAACTCCTTGTACCTTATGTACTGTACAAGCCCATGCAAGTTTCAGTGGAAACTGCCGCCGCAATCCACCTTTCTCAGTTACCTTTTCTTCTTCTGCTTCAATACCTGTAGAGCCTATTTCAAGTGCTGGGTAATACACACAGTTTTTCCTCCTTTGTGCACCTATATGATTGTCATCGAATTTTACGTAAATGGTTTTGGGAAGCTTCTTGTCCTCAGTAAGATAAACTATGTGTGTTACCGTACCACATACACCATTAACAAGGCCATCCATTACATCTACATTTTTACACAACATTACGCGGGCACCTTTCCCCAAGAGAAGCTTTTCATTCAAACATGTGTTATATGTTTTGGCATGATGTCCAGTTTTTAACTCCAGTTTCCCTGTTTTCCTACTATTGACAAAATCCTGAGCAGGTATCTCAACATAATCAGGACACATCTTAAACAACTGCTGCATATTATGCTCATTTACTTGTTTGTTTGTTGGAAAAATGTGTAAAGCTGAGCTAACTTCACCAGTTTCACAATGCTTTAAGCTTTTAATGTCCTTTTCTAATAATGGAGCCCCTTTAATGTGAGTTCTTAACCTGTTTAATAATTCTGCAAACCCAACATCGCTCTGCCTTACTATTTTATTTAGTTCAACAACCCTAAATAGACTAGACCACAAGTTCATACCAACATCCTCAACATACAGGGGTTTTCCTTTTACTGGAGGCAACTGAAAAAAGTCTCCAACAGTAATAACACTAACATTTCCAAAAGGCGAAAAATCTCCAATTTGTTTAATCTGTCTTAATCTACCATGGATGTAAGCCATTAGTCTCTGATCAACCATGGAGATTTCATCAATTATCAGGATCTGCAGATCACAATATTTAGCACGTAGGCAATTTAACTTTTCCTCACCCAGAGGGGTGTAAGGTAAGCGGACATCTTTACCAATGCTAAATGTGTTGTGGATTGTTGTTGCATGTAAGTTATATGCAGCAATCCCAGTAGGCGCAGTTAATAAAACACAAACATTTTCAGGATGACGACACATTGGTGACAATAACCTTGCTGCTTCATAGTGAATTGCTTTAATCAAATGGCTTTTCCCTGTTCCTGCACCTCCAGTAATAAATACATGCAATGGATCTGGGTTTTTGCCTACTGTCTTATCCAAGCACCACTGCCTAATCTGATAAAAGACTGAAAGCTGTGTCTCATTTAGAGATCTAATTAAAGCCAAACCGTCTCTTCTGGGCATAATGTCATTTCTCTTTTCTAAATGTGAAACCTGTTGGCTGCACACAGCTAAATCTGGAATATTCTCATTGTCTTCTTCCCCTATTTGCTCTTTATCTTTCCATTCCTGCTCACACTCTAAACGCTCCAACTCCTGTTCTGGACAAAGCTCACACCAGGCATCTTCTGTTACACCATCCAAATCAATTGTATTTTGAACATTATCCAGTTTATCTGCGTTTATTTCAAACTTACGTCTATTTGCATCAACAACTGATTTCACTGAATGCAGAAATCCATCGCTAAACTTCACAACACCATTCTTGTAAAACTGTTCAAATGTTGTATAGTTTGAAGGCTTTAGTTCCTGATCTACACGATATGGCAAAAACAACTGCATAATACTCTGATAAAACAATTCAGTATTTTTAGTCTCTGAAAATCGTGCATAACGAACAACTGCAGGTTGTGACCGTGTTCTCTTAGTAACAAAACCACATCTATTGTTCAACTGTATTGGCTTAGTGGATTTTTCATTTTTACTCAAAACACGATATTCGGAGGCAAATGTGGCCATACACATATCATTAAAATCACTGCTTTTTGGTCTATTTGTATACCGGTCTACAATACTAGTCATCCACATGTCCTCTGCTGTTAAATCCTGTGATGTTGCTTTTTGTCTTAACACTTTTAAGGGCAAACTCATTTTAACTACATTGTCCCCTGTTGGCACAAACACAACTTTCCTAGAACATTCTTTTAGATGCATATTTGTTAGCCTATACACAGCCTCCTGAGCACTAACATCTCTGTTATGAAGGTATACGCTGCCTAATGACTTCAAAGCCTCCCTTGCACTAACATTTCCATCTTTATATGCTTCCTTCTGAGCATTACCTAACAACAAACCCATCTCTTTTTCAGATTTTGACATGTAAGAAATTATGTAAACACAGCAGGCATAAGCATCAATTACAAATTGAATATCCAAATTAGCATTGTAACATTTCAACAGTGGCTTACTGTATTGATTTATCCAAACCTCGTTTACCTGCCTTTTCAACACAACATGTGTATTTCGACTAAAGCATTTGTATGCCTCCTCAAAAGTTGCCTGATTCATACCTAAACTCTGAAACAAATGCTCCACACTTTCAAAACTCCTACTCTCATCTGAAAGAGCTTTCTTGATTGTTGTTAAGATATCACTTGCCTGCTTTCTTCTCATCTTAAAAGAGTCTTGCTGACGCTGACTTTCACAGGCACATTGTTGTAAATCATCTTCTCTCTTATCCACTTGACACTTGCATATTTGCTCGGAAATATCACTTTTCCTATGACATATAAATGTTCGACTGGATGGTGGCCTGGGAAAATTAAACCGGCAAACTGTGTTTTTTTTTTTGCAAGTTTTAGAATGCCGCTTTGAATGCTGTTGTACAGATGAGACAATGTCCAATAAAGTCTCATCTTGTGAAGGCAATTCACAAGTTACATATTCATCAATAAACTGAATCACCTCTTCATCTGTATTTTTATCAATCTGTGGAGCATTCTCAATCCAAAACAGACAGTGCACATGAGGTGAACCTCGCTGTTGAAATTCCACTCTGTAAAAGTAATCCTTAATTTTACCAATCGGATGGAATGGAGACATGAGTACCTCCTTCAAAAAACAATGCCACCGAAAGTCAAACATCCTTGCTGCAGTCACAGGATTTCGACGCAGCAGATCACACCTGTCTGCCCACTCTAACTGTTCAACTGTTTCTGTTCTACCTTGCTGTTTCAAAATACTATAAAGAAGATTTGTCCATCGCATGTCAGCTGACGAAAATGAACAAAACCAAGTGGGTATACCAAGCTGACGAACACAAGCTAAGAGGTCACGCTGTGCTGCCTGCCAAAAAGCTGGAGTACCTCTAATAGGTTTAAGAAAACGGTACCCATCATCAAACTCCAACAACTTCTTCAAAGACTCTTCATCTTTCAACAACTCATGGCTAACATTCTGATATGTACAATCACCTTTTCCTTTTCGCAATGCTATTGACACATTAGAGATAACCTGTTCAATCTCAGACATATACTGAGCAAAAAAGATATATTCAACATTTTGTGCAAACCTGCCATCAGCATGTAAAATCCGGTTATTAAAATAACGGGACAGTGTCAAACGCTTCTCTCTGTTTTCATGATATGTATTCACCCCCTTTGGAAATAACACTGGGAAACATTTGGCTTCATTTGCATGATCAGAAAGTAATTTTACAGGATTATTCCCTTCTGCTGGAGCTAGATTTAATATGTTAGTAAAATATTGATCTAGTGCTTCCTGACCAATATCAACAGGCATGAGACATGTGTCCTGAAACATACAGTGCTGCTGTCTGTCATGTAAAAGCTCGTCATCAACATTTGAAGATATAACACCGCTTACTGCATTTTTATCACTCTCCTCTTCCACAGCTTCCTCTTGATGCATACAAAACTGATTTTGCCAACTTTCATTGAATTCTACATCTTTATAATGCACATTTGACTCTTTTAAATATTGTAAAGCCTGTCTTATGTGGATAGTGTCAACAAACTGGTATTGATAGTGGCCTTTGTAAGTTAACTTGCGCTTTAGCTTTACTGGTAATAAAGATCCTTCCATGCTAGAACGGGGTAAGACATTGGTGGTTTCCACAATGTTTGCTGGTACACATGTCACTGGTCCATGTACTCCATTTTGTCCACCCTTAGGTAAGGCTAGCATTTTCATAAATGGTATATGTAAAGCTATTAAATGTTGTTCTAAGCTATTTAAACATGCCAATTCAGGTGGAATGGGATGAACTTCTAAATGGTTTTTTACAGACTCTGGAGGAACTTCATTTTTATTAATTTTATAATGGCATGTATAACAGATCCATAGTTTAGCTTTAACTGTCTCCAACCAGTGACATGGATTTGTACAATCTTTATTACATTTGTGTAAATAGTCTTCAGTTAAACATTTTTCTGCAATCAGTGCTGCAGTTTTAGTTTTGTTATAATAGTTTTTTTGACAATGTAACACCTGATGTCTAAATAACAACCTATGGCAGACACAGCAAACAAAATCTGGTCCATCTTTTATTTTATCTAAAAAATTTGTCATCACAAAATCAAACTGCTCTCCCTTTTCTTTCCTTTGCTGCCTTTTCAAGCTGACACCAGCAATAGCACGCCTTTTATATTCTAGATTTCCATGATACTTTTTAAAACTTACTGCTTTTAAATTTTGCCTATGCAACTCATTTAATTTGTATTTCCTTATACTGATTTCTTTTAGCTTTTCTTTATGAGATACATTTTGCTTGTATTTCCCGATGCTCATTTCTTTAACCTTTTCTCTATGAGATACATTTTGCTTGTATTTCCCGATGCTCATTTCTTTAACCTTTTCTCTATGAGATACATTTTGCTTGTATTTCCCGATGCTCATTTCTTTAACCTTTTCTCTATGAGATACATTTTGCTTGTATTTCCCGATGCTCATTTCTTTAACCTTTTCTTTATGAGATACATTTTGCTTGTATTTCCCGATGCTCATTTCTTTAACCTTTTCTTTATGAGATACATTTTGCTTGTATTTCCTGATGCTCATTTCTTTAACCTTTTCTTTATGAGATACATTTTGCTTGTATTTCCTGATGCTCATTTCTTTAACCTTTTCTTTATGAGATACATTTTGCTTGTATTTCCCGATGCTCATTTCTTTAACCTTTTCTTTATGAGATACATTTTGCTTGTATTTCCCGATGCTCATTTCTTTAACCTTTTCTTTATGAGATACATTTTGCTTGTATTTCCCGATGCTCATTTCTTTAACCTTTTCTTTATGAGATACATTTTGCTTGTATTTCCCGATGCTCATTTCTTTAACCTTTTCTTTATGAGATACATTTTGCTTGTATTTCCCGATGCTCATTTCTTTAACCTTTTCTTTATGAGATACATTTTGCTTGTATTTCCTGATGCTCATTTCTTTAACCTTTTCTTTATGAGATACATTTTGCTTGTATTTCCTGATGCTCATTTCTTTAACCTTTTCTTTATGAGATACATTTTGCTTGTATTTCCTGATGCTCATTTCTTTAACCTTTTCTTTGTGAGATACATTTTGCTCATATTTCCAGGTGCTTATTTCTTTTACCTTTTGCCTATGCAACAAATCTTTTTGATATTTTTTTATGCTCCTTGCCTTCACCTTTTCCTTATGTAATGCATTTACTTGGTATGCAATTTGATTTTTAAAATACTTTTTCTTTTTTGAATGCTTAGAAACCATATGTTTAGTTGATGAACTACATATATTTAATGTATCCTTCATTGCTTCTTTTGTTTTTCCTCTACACATGTGCTGTGGTGTAGATAAATTAGTCGCTCTGCATAAACCAAAACAACCCTCCTTATTAAAATGTTGCACACAAATTACTGGCACAAAATGACTATTTTCACATTTCAAGTATATCCCTTCATTTGTGGTATCTGTACTTGTGCAGCTATACTTGTGCCATTTATCTCCATTAAACATAAATATGTCCAATCCAAAAGCATTTGCTGCAGCCTGAAATTCTGTGTCAGTAGCAGGATTCCCAACATACTTCATTTGTGACTTTGAAATATACTCAGATATTGAAACATAATCTTTTACCACGAACTTCATGTGCTCTTCACCATTGTTTTCCATATACTTCAAAACAGCAAGCCTTATTTTTCTATGACTTTTCTCAGAACCACTGATTACTTCAGATAAAGCCCTAAAGAAACTATTGCTGTCCTCTATAACCTTATTTGTTTTACAAACAACACCTAAATGACCATAAACAGTGTGAACTTTGTTATCCTGCTTCTGAAAGTCAACATTAAATTTATAGCATAAACTTTGTGCAACTCCATTGGAAATGGGACTGAAGCTAAACTGACTTGCGTCATTCAAAACCTCACCATCAGCATGTGTATCTAACACTACTTCATCTGCACAAAATGTGTGATCCTGTGTTTTGTCAAAAAAAAAACTATCCTTACTCTTTAACCTAGTGCTGTATCCTTTGATAACAGATGCACTGATTTTGCAGTAGCCATAACAGGTCTGCAGTTGAGGCTTATGAACACAGACCACTGTCTCATAATGATTCCCATGACGATTTTCTAAATAGATTCCCTTTTCTGACAAAAGCTTGCCATTACAGCCATATTTTAGCCAACGCTCATCATGAAATGTAAATACATCAACTCCTAAACAATTAGCAGTTGCTTGGATTTCAACTTCTGTAGCCCAGCTGTTAACATTTCTCATTTTAGATTTCTGAATGTAGTCTGCAACTGTTGAATACTCTGATCTTAAAATATTTCTATATATTGCAGCATTCCTCTCCAACTCTTTCACAATGGCAAGTCTTATCTTGCGATGGTGCTTTTGTGTGCCAGTCACAACCTGAGAAATAGCTCTGAAGAAACAGTTCCCATCAGCCACTATACTTTCATTTTTGCATGGAACACCTAACAAACCAACACATGTAGACGCTGGTACACTAATTTTTTCAAACTCCACATTTAACTGTGTGCACAAAGCCTGACAAACCCACTCAGAAATGGGACTAAACACCAGCTTGTTGTTTGTCACTTCACTAACAAATTCAACATCTGAATTCACCTGAGACACATCATACTGTTTTAACTTCTTAGCTTCACTGTGACCCACTGAAATCTTGCGCTTTCTTGTTGCATCATTACATAATAACCCCAAATTATACTCAGAACAACTCAAGGTCTTTCCAGACATTTTGCAACTCTCTGCCTCTATTAAAGACTCCACGATGATAACATCACTGATGTTTGGTTCATTCTGGATTGAATCACAACTTGATTCTGGTGTAAAGGTTTTGCACGTTTTTTCACAACTGTCTTTGGGTGTGGCACTATCAGACACCATAAGGTACCTAACACAAACACCAGCTACTTCAAAAGGCTTTTGCTTCTGACTCAGGCCCGTTGCCAGCTGGCAGATGTGTCTGACCACATCTTCAAGTGACCTGAAGCACAAAACAACACTTCTTCCCTGCTCACTGACCAAACCCACAGCACTGCGTGCATGAGAATCAACTAGTGCATATTGTCCATTCTCAGAAATGACTGCACATGTACTGCCACACAATGTCAGAAGACATGTATTATACATGGCACAGATCTTTTGCAGCCCAGTCTGCAGGGTAGTGTAGACACCATTCTCAATGAGTTCCCCTTCAAGCACATCAACATCCCCACTGACAAAATCTCCATACTCAAACTCAAAGTTTTGCCCATCAATACAATACTTTTTAGGCAAATCAGGGACACACAACACACTGGATGAGTTGCTTATCATGTTGCCGTCTCTCAAATTGGTGTACAAAAGGTCACCTAAAACTACAACTCTGTCAAGAACTTTTGTCTCCCATGAAAAGACGCTATCAACTTTATGTTTTGCCAGGCTAACCAGACCTATAGCCATACACTGAACTCCTCCATATTTAAATCGATCATCAGCCTGGTGAAATGATCCTCTCACACTCTTTATAATGCAACAGCTATCCTCTGCTCCAACTCCCGTGACAGCATTAACAGTTTCAAGGTTGACAGAAGTGTTATCAACTTTAGCTGTAAGATTCGTGTCAACATCCCTGTCCACAAACACTGCACTGCTCTCCACGTCAACATCAACTTGACCTGCCTGCACAGAAATGCTGCTAACAGCATACCATTGTGCATCTAAAGACGTCTGTAAATTTCTGATGTGAAGCATCAGGTCGTCAAGGCATGTGTTAAAAACAGCCACAGCTGTGCCAATCTCAGATGCCAGCCCAGCTGCATTACGTGTGCCACAATCAACAACAACAAAATAATTCTTGTGATGAATGATGACACTAACTGCAGTGTGAAGATCCAACAGACACATGCCATCCCTCAACAGATGTTCCTGCAGCTTTTCATACAACATAGCTTCCCCTTCCGACAGCCCAAAATCTATGTAAACTGGCGGGCCAATATCAACTTTCCATCTTTGGCCAAACACAGTGTGCTGCCCAATCAGCCTGCAAACGCTATGCTTGCTGCCAATGTCCTGTCTTGCCTTAGCTATATACCTACCTAACTGGCACCCCTCTACACATATATCATCAACATCCTCTGGTTTCCATGTACACACTGGAGCTATCATATGCTTGATTGCAGCCACAACACTGCAGGCAATTAAGGCATTCACATCTGAAGTGGATGGTGCACATTGAACAGCAGTCCCAGCAACAATGGATGCTTGCAACTTCTCTGCACAAATGCAAACATTTGGGTTAGCATTGGACTTACCAGAGGGGATTCTTGGTGTGCGCCGCATGCGAAAACCCTTTTTTCTTGGCATCTACAATAAAAAGAGAAAAAAAATATATTAAACAAACATCCACACTCCAGCTCACATGTTAGTTTGCTCCAAGCATTTACACAAAGGTCAGTGTTTTGTAGTAGCTAATATGTCATTCTTCATAACAGAATTGTTGATATAGGTTACAAGCAAGTCTGGCGCTGAACAGAAATTGTCGCGCTATGCGCCTGTGTTTATTGTGCATAAATACTGAATTGTCCTGACACAATATTGCGTTTCGTTTCTTTTATTACCATGGTACATTAACAAAAACATATACTTTTATTCACAGGATAAAACTTTTTTTTTGTATCACTAATTGCCCAGTACGATTACAGCATACAATATTATTGTCACTGCTACATTTCTGTAATGAACCAGAAAATATTTCCACTACTAATTAATTACCGTTGAGCTTAAAGGTCCTATTAATAAATGGTTAACGAATGTGTATTTATGAAGACGATTTGTGAGACTGGTAAACTTATGATAGGTACGATGGTCTTTCATTCTACACGGTGCATTTCAAGGTCCTGTACCCATCTGTCGGTAAACTAGACCTGGGCTTGTTAAAGTGACCTGAAGTTACTAAAAACTTCATGAGTGTATGCACTCACTCCAAGAACCGTATGATTATCAATTTGAGCGTGGTGAAAGTTGGGCTCTCGCTAACTCTTTTGTCCACTCTGTGTGCTCGTAAGGGTCTAACCCTTTCACTCTTTTGATTTTTTTCCTCGTATCTTTTCTTTGACTTTTCATCAAGTTTGTCTTTGTACGGAGCGGTATTGTTCTCCTTCGTTTTTGTACATACCTCTTTTGGGGGGCAAAGTAAAAGCAAGAAGGTATTAGAACCGGAGAATGAACGTTTTGCGGTGCTGCAAATGCTTGCATTTGATGCATTGCTTTAATTGTTTTGCCACTAGTGCCCGGCATGCAATGCATGAAAGTCATGTGGTCTGTCAATCTCTATTATGACTACGAACACTAAAGTAAGGGGGTGGAACATGACCTTCCAGTCATGTTCAAATCAAACCTGACCATTTTAAAACTTAAGACACTCATAAATATTGTCATTTACATTTGATTGCCTAAAGGCTTTATGAGATTCTCCACACTATTAACTTATACAAGTGATGTGGGGGGGGGGGGGGGTGAGTGCATTGAGATTAGAATCTCACCCCCCCTGCCATTGACTGAACAAACGACTGAATAGCCCACTGAACGACTACTTAACGACCCACTGAACAATACTGGAGAACATTTTTTAAACCTTCTCTTTCCACTTTTTGCTCTTAACAGGAAGCATCAAAAAACGTCAAAAAACCCTTGTTAAAACCTCAAGCATGTAAGGCTATAGTCAGCATTTTTAATAACTTACCTTGGTTCACACCAAATCCAGCTGTTCTGCTGAAAGTTCACAGCAAGCCTTCTGAAGTATCTGTACGTGATGTCCCTTAGGAAGTTTGATCTCCTAATACAAAAAAGATATTGTACAATTAAACATTATTGACATAAGATCAGAAAAAGGTCATTTTCAGACTGAAACAGAAATAAAGAAACCTTAACCCTAGCAATTAAAATTGTGACAAAGACAAAACCCCACCCATAAATGGCATGGTTTTTTTAATGACCAGTTATGCTCAGGTTAAAATCTATACCTGTGCACCTACCAAAAATAATTAAACATCAGATTCACAAGGCTAAAATAAATGTGAGACAATAACAAAATTTTCTCAATACCTGCATAATTAGCATGATGCAAATTTAACAACTCACAATGAACGCACAACAAATCACAGCTATGTGAAAAATTACAATTATCCTCTTACGCTCTATAGCCACCAGTACTGTGGCTCAAGAGTTATGCAAAAACCTCCATGCAAATATCACGTAGTATCCACAGAAGCCTTATAATTTTAGCTAAATGGTCATATAAACCATTTCTAAAAC
Organism: Copadichromis virginalis; assembly: GCF_057382275.1. NCBI lineage: Eukaryota > Metazoa > Chordata > Actinopteri > Cichliformes > Cichlidae > Copadichromis > Copadichromis virginalis. Next base: position 49,532,004 of record NC_140639.1, read on the forward strand.
TACCAAAGACAGCAGAAACAAGCATGATTGAAATAGCAGTTACTAAACTGCTTAAAATCTGCTAAACACACATAAACCAGCCAAAAATGTTCCACACTTCATGTATTTCATTATATTCATGTTGTGCTTTACTTGTAATAAGAAATCAGTGGCTAATTACCCGGCCTAGCTTTCACAGATTTCAGTCTTTCAAAAAAGACCACAAAATGGCTTAATGGCCCAAATTCACTAAAACAGAAAACCAAACCAAAGACTTTTCACCGGTACCCCTCCCACAAACAATAAAAAAATAACTTAAATACAAAGTAAATTCTGTTACTGAAATTTAAAATGTGGTTTTACACCAAAAATAAAATTCAATTTACAACAAATAAAACTTACCAAGAATTGCACAAGGGCAGGGTTTTTCAAAAATAATCTCTTGTGATGTTTGTTATAGTGGTCTAAAATAATGTCCTCGAATCCTCAGAATGTTAAAATCCAAAGCTCTCCTCTTCTCGTTTGCTAAAAGCAAAGTGGCTTACAAACCAGTGGCACAGGTATTTATTGAAATCATGAGGGACATTCAAAAAACTTCAAATGATCCAATCACAGAAGCCAACAGGGGAGGGACTGTCACAAAGTAACCAGTGAAGTTACAATGCAATAAACAGTACTCAACACCTTTTTTCCCTTGAGTAGTTAAAACCTTTATTCAGCAGTACACTAATTTTCATAGCTGTTGTCCACACCCTTGGCTTTGCCAAAAGACACAATTCAATCTTTTGTCTCAGTCTAACCTTTTCAACAGTGTCACTTGCCCCCCCTTGCTTGCCCTTCACACATGAAAACAAAAGACAGCCATTGATAGTCTCTGCCACCAACTGTCTCACCACACCTAATTCTGAATTAACAATTACTCAAAGTGACCTAAAACTTTTGGGTCACTTTAGGTCACAGTCCCAGTGGGTGACAGCATATAAAAGTAAGAAAGCTTAGCAAGTACCTGATGCTGTCAAATCATAAGAAATTAGCAGAAATATCGTAAAACCAAAACAGTCAAATGAAAAAGCAGCATAAGCCAAAGTTCCTTCAGAAGTACAGTATCAGAGAATGGTGAAAGACTGTTGGAATAATTGGCAGTGGATTTTATCGTGTGGTCTCTGTGTTTTTCTGTCAGTTAATCAGGCTGAATCTGCCAAACTGCTAGATCATTGAAAGGCCCACAACGAATAGACACAACGAAGGTTAAATCAATTTGGTAGCAAAAGACTGTTATTTAGCATCTTCATTGATGTCAATGACAAACAAAGAAGAATAGTTCATTCTGGTGAAAAACCAGCACGAGTTATCTACACAAATCTTCCATAGCTCTAAGGATTAACGGCAAGTCTTGTTCCTTACTGTTCATATTGAGCTTCTGTTTAATACATTGGCAGTGCAATAGCATAGTGTTTAGGTTTATATCAACAAAATACAGGAATCTTAATAGAACAACTAGAGAATGAGAAGAATACATAAATATGAAAAAATATATTTCAGCTTCTCCTCTCTGTTGTGTTGCAACATAGCCATTCGACATGGAAAATGAAGTAGCTTTCAAGAAAGAGAAAGCTTGAAAAACTTACAAACACTGACAATCAACTAGTGTACAGCTTTCAAGTGTAATTTATACATTTTAATAGTAATGTCTTTAAAACTATCAGTGACATTGAAAGGAGTTATTAGTTATTATCAAAACATCAAATTGTTCATAAAACATAAGTTCGCTTTTTTTTATTTTAAAGCCAAAATGACACCAGTGACACCACTAGTGTTTTATAAATCTTGATTCATAAACAATTATGTTAGAAACTTATTTCCTATTCACAATACTTGTTATTATTAAACATTTAATGTGAAAAAGTTTCATCCTCCTCTTAGTCTTCATACATCTCTTTTTTTTAAACTTGTAGAGTTGTAGAATTTAAACTAATAACACATATACCATAAGGATGAATAAACAGTCAAAGAAAACCAAAATTTAAAACAGGAACATTTATTATAAAATATTTACACATCTGTCACAACTCTTTGTCTGTCTGACTGGAGTCCTCTGTCACATATGTACAAAACAAACCAAAACAATATTTTTCACAGTTGAGTATTCACAGTATTTATAAAGCAATTGTAAAAGAATTGAGTAGTTAAAATCTTTATTCAGCAGTACACTAATTTCCATAGCTGTTGTCCACACCCTTGGCCTTGCCAAAAGATGGCCTTGCCAAAAGAAACCAAGGTGAGACTCAGTCTCACCTTGGTTTCACAGCCTTACAACTTATTCATTCAACAGTGTGACCTCAAGTTTGCCCCCCCCCCGCTTCCCCTTCACACATGAAAACAAAAGACAGCCATTGATAGTCTTTACCACTAACTGTCTCACCACACCTATTTCTGAATTAAAAATTACCCAAAGTGACCTAAAACATGCCACTTTGGGTCAAATGTGAAAAAATATATTAATCTAAGAAAACTTAGCATTATTATAAAACATCTGTCACAAGTCTTCGTCTGTCTGAGTGGTGGCCTCTGTCACATCTGAACAAAACAAAAACAAATAATATTTTTTGACAGTTAGTATTTATAAACAACTTTAACAAATATACATGGGTAAAACAGACATTTGCATATATCTAATCCTTATAAAATCACAAATGAAGAAAACAAAACATGATACTAATCATGGATTTAATATTTTCTCCAAATGATTTATCATAAACTAAAATAAATAATTCGCATTCATGTTTATTTGTATGTAGACAGTCGTTCAATAGTAATTCATAGAGTATTTTTTCTAAGTCCCATTTCTTAAAATAAGACACTGAAGCCAACATTCACTGTTTATACCATCCAAACAATACATTAAGACTTACCATCACGTGCGAATGTAATCGAAGCTTGCAATGCATCCAGCTCCTGGGCAGTGTTATTCAGCATTTCTTTTTCAGCATCCAGCTGTTCTTTTAAAACAGAAATCTTTCTTTCGGCTGCACGCCTGAGCCGCACCTGCCGAACCAAGAGGTCCATTGCCTTGGCATGAAGTTGCAAGCACCTTGTATATAGATCCTCTCTGCTGACCCCTGGGTCCAAGCAGGCATACTGAAATTACAAAATATTTTGGATCATAACAAAATTAGAAAACAGTTATTCGCTTCAATCTATGCTGCCGCTACAATGTAATGTTTGTAGTGCCAGATCACAACAACAGCTGTATAAAAGTCTCAGCTTAACCTTGTGCCATCCTTTAAAAAACTTACGTTGATCACCCTGGGGACCCAAAAAGGCCCCAGTATGGCACAAGGGTTAACAGTGACTTATATGAAAGAGCAAACAAACAAACAAACAAACACAAGAAACACTAAACACAGCATCCTTCCCAGCTCTGTAACAGGTAATGTAGCGTAAAAACAAATTTTTCTACACTATAAATAAAATTTAAGAAATATTTGTTACTTACAGTTGATAGTTGAAATTCTTGACGCAATGATTCAACTTCAGGATCATTAATCCCAGCAAACTTCGTTGGGGAAGCATATGCCATTCTCTATTTATGATAAAGTATGAGGTTAATTAGTTACATTTTACACAACATTCAAACAATATACAAACATGAGAGCATCAAAGAGACTTTACTTACACATAAACATGTAGTTAGTTCACAATAATGATCAGTAATGCAATTACATTCATTCAAAAAACACAAAACATATATATAAATGGTAAATGGCCTGTATTTCTATATCGCTTTACTAGTCCCTAAGGACCCCAAAGCGCTTTACACATCCAGAATGAAGGTGTAAATTAGTCAATGTATGACATTAAGATAATGCTCACCAACTCTTGCTGTCTGCTGCTCAAATTTGCTTAAAGAAAAGGATTGAACGCACAACAAATCACAGCTATGTGAAAAATTACAATTATCCTCTTACGCTCTATAGCCACCAGTACTGTGGCTCAAGAGTTATGCAAAAACCTCCATGCAAATATCACGTAGTATCCACAGAAGCCTTATAATTTTAGCTAAATGGTCATATAAACCATTTCTAAAACTACCAAAGACAGCAGAAACAAGCATGATTGAAATAGCAGTTACTAAACTGCTTAAAATCTGCTAAACACACATAAACCAGCCAAAAATGTTCCACACTTCATGTATTTCATTATATTCATGTTGTGCTTTACTTGTAATAAGAAATCAGTGGCTAATTACCCGGCCTAGCTTTCACAGATTTCAGTCTTTCAAAAAAGACCACAAAATGGCTTAATGGCCCAAATTCACTAAAACAGAAAACCAAACCAAAGACTTTTCACCGGTACCCCTCCCACAAACAATAAAAAAATAACTTAAATACAAAGTAAATTCTGTTACTGAAATTTAAAATGTGGTTTTACACCAAAAATAAAATTCAATTTACAACAAATAAAACTTACCAAGAATTGCACAAGGGCAGGGTTTTTCAAAAATAATATCTTGTGATGTTTGTTATAGTGGTCTAAAATAATGTCCTCGAATCCTCAGAATGTTAAAATCCAAAGCTCTCCTCTTCTCGTTTGCTAAAAGCAAAGTGGCTTACAAACCAGTGGCACAGGTATTTATTGAAATCATGAGGGACATTCAAAAAACTTCAAATGATCTTTTGTCTCAGTCTAACCTTTTCAACAGTGTCACTTGCCCCCCCTTGCTTGCCCTTCACACATGAAAACAAAAGACAGCCATTGATAGTCTCTGCCACCAACTGTCTCACCACACCTAATTCTGAATTAACAATTACCCAAAGTGACCTAAAACTTTTGGGTCACTTTAGGTCACAGTCCCAGTGGGTGACAGCATATAAAAGTAAGAAAGCTTAGCAAGTACCTGATGCTGTCAAATCATAAGAAATTAGCAGAAATATCGTAAAACCAAAACAGTCAAATGAAAAAGCAGCATAAGCCAAAGTTCCTTCAGAAGTACAGTATCAGAGAATGGTGAAAGACTGTTGGAATAATTGGCAGTGGATTTTATCGTGTGGTCTCTGTGTTTTTCTGTCAGTTAATCAGGCTGAATCTGCCAAACTGCTAGATCATTGAAAGGCCCACAACGAATAGACACAACGAAGGTTAAATCAATTTGGTAGCAAAAGACTGTTATTTAGCATCTTCATTGATGTCAATGACAAACAAAGAAGAATAGTTCATTCTGGTGAAAAACCAGCACGAGTTATCTACACAAATCTTCCATAGCTCTAAGGATTAACGGCAAGTCTTGTTCCTTACTGTTCATATTGAGCTTCTGTTTAATACATTGGCAGTGCAATAGCATAGTGTTTAGGTTTATATCAACAAAATACAGGAATCTTAATAGAACAACTAGAGAATGAGAAGAATACATAAATATGAAAAAATATATTTCAGCTTCTCCTCTCTGTTGTGTTGCAACATAGCCATTCGACATGGAAAATGAAGTAGCTTTCAAGAAAGAGAAAGCTTGAAAAACTTACAAACACTGACAATCAACTAGTGTACAGCTTTCAAGTGTAATTTATACATTTTAATAGTAATGTCTTTAAAACTATCAGTGACATTGAAAGGAGTTATTAGTTATTATCAAAACATCAAATTGTTCATAAAACATAAGTTCGCTTTTTTTTATTTTAAAGCCAAAATGACACCAGTGACACCACTAGTGTTTTATAAATCTTGATTCATAAACAATTATGTTAGAAACTTATTTCCTATTCACAATACTTGTTATTATTAAACATTTAATGTGAAAAAGTTTCATCCTCCTCTTAGTCTTCATACATCTCTTTTTTTTAAACTTGTAGAGTTGTAGAATTTAAACTAATAACACATATACCATAAGGATGAATAAACAGTCAAAGAAAACCAAAATTTAAAACAGGAACATTTATTATAAAATATTTACACATCTGTCACAACTCTTTGTCTGTCTGACTGGAGTCCTCTGTCACATATGTACAAAACAAACCAAAACAATATTTTTCACAGTTGAGTATTCACAGTATTTATAAAGCAATTGTAAAAGAATTGAGTAGTTAAAATCTTTATTCAGCAGTACACTAATTTCCATAGCTGTTGTCCACACCCTTGGCCTTGCCAAAAGATGGCCTTGCCAAAAGAAACCAAGGTGAGACTCAGTCTCACCTTGGTTTCACAGCCTTACAACTTATTCATTCAACAGTGTGACCTCAAGTTTGCCCCCCCCCGCTTCCCCTTCACACATGAAAACAAAAGACAGCCATTGATAGTCTTTACCACTAACTGTCTCACCACACCTATTTCTGAATTAAAAATTACCCAAAGTGACCTAAAACATGCCACTTTGGGTCAAATGTGAAAAAATATATTAATCTAAGAAAACTTAGCATTATTATAAAACATCTGTCACAAGTCTTCGTCTGTCTGAGTGGTGGCCTCTGTCACATCTGAACAAAACAAAAACAAATAATATTTTTTGACAGTTAGTATTTATAAACAACTTTAACAAATATACATGGGTAAAACAGACATTTGCATATATCTAATCCTTATAAAATCACAAATGAAGAAAACAAAACATGATACTAATCATGGATTTAATATTTTCTCCAAATGATTTATCATAAACTAAAATAAATAATTCGCATTCATGTTTATTTGTATGTAGACAGTCGTTCAATAGTAATTCATAGAGTATTTTTTCTAAGTCCCATTTCTTAAAATAAGACACTGAAGCCAACATTCACTGTTTATACCATCCAAACAATACATTAAGACTTACCATCACGTGCGAATGTAATCGAAGCTTGCAATGCATCCAGCTCCTGGGCAGTGTTATTCAGCATTTCTTTTTCAGCATCCAGCTGTTCTTTTAAAACAGAAATCTTTCTTTCGGCTGCACGCCTGAGCCGCACCTGCCGAACCAAGAGGTCCATTGCCTTGGCATGAAGTTGCAAGCACCTTGTATATAGATCCTCTCTGCTGACCCCTGGGTCCAAGCAGGCATACTGAAATTACAAAATATTTTGGATCATAACAAAATTAGAAAACAGTTATTCGCTTCAATCTATGCTGCCGCTACAATGTAATGTTTGTAGTGCCAGATCACAACAACAGCTGTATAAAAGTCTCAGCTTAACCTTGTGCCATCCTTTAAAAAACTTACGTTGATCACCCTGGGGACCCAAAAAGGCCCCAGTATGGCACAAGGGTTAACAGTGACTTATATGAAAGAGCAAACAAACAAACAAACAAACACAAGAAACACTAAACACAGCATCCTTCCCAGCTCTGTAACAGGTAATGTAGCGTAAAAACAAATTTTTCTACACTATAAATAAAATTTAAGAAATATTTGTTACTTACAGTTGATAGTTGAAATTCTTGACGCAATGATTCAACTTCAGGATCATTAATCCCAGCAAACTTCGTTGGGGAAGCATATGCCATTCTCTATTTATGATAAAGTATGAGGTTAATTAGTTACATTTTACACAACATTCAAACAATATACAAACATGAGAGCATCAAAGAGACTTTACTTACACATAAACATGTAGTTAGTTCACAATAATGATCAGTAATGCAATTACATTCATTCAAAAAACACAAAACATATATATAAATGGTAAATGGCCTGTATTTCTATATCGCTTTACTAGTCCCTAAGGACCCCAAAGCGCTTTACACATCCAGAATGAAGGTGTAAATTAGTCAATGTATGACATTAAGATAATGCTCACCAACTCTTGCTGTCTGCTGCTCAAATTTGCTTAAAGAAAAGGATTGAACGCACAACAAATCACAGCTATGTGAAAAATTACAATTATCCTCTTACGCTCTATAGCCACCAGTACTGTGGCTCAAGAGTTATGCAAAAACCTCCATGCAAATATCACGTAGTATCCACAGAAGCCTTATAATTTTAGCTAAATGGTCATATAAACCATTTCTAAAACTACCAAAGACAGCAGAAACAAGCATGATTGAAATAGCAGTTACTAAACTGCTTAAAATCTGCTAAACACACATAAACCAGCCAAAAATGTTCCACACTTCATGTATTTCATTATATTCATGTTGTGCTTTACTTGTAATAAGAAATCAGTGGCTAATTACCCGGCCTAGCTTTCACAGATTTCAGTCTTTCAAAAAAGACCACAAAATGGCTTAATGGCCCAAATTCACTAAAACAGAAAACCAAACCAAAGACTTTTCACCGGTACCCCTCCCACAAACAATAAAAAAATAACTTAAATACAAAGTAAATTCTGTTACTGAAATTTAAAATGTGGTTTTACACCAAAAATAAAATTCAATTTACAACAAATAAAACTTACCAAGAATTGCACAAGGGCAGGGTTTTTCAAAAATAATATCTTGTGATGTTTGTTATAGTGGTCTAAAATAATGTCCTCGAATCCTCAGAATGTTAAAATCCAAAGCTCTCCTCTTCTCGTTTGCTAAAAGCAAAGTGGCTTACAAACCAGTGGCACAGGTATTTATTGAAATCATGAGGGACATTCAAAAAACTTCAAATGATCTTTTGTCTCAGTCTAACCTTTTCAACAGTGTCACTTGCCCCCCCCGTTCAGGGAAACGGGGTTGTCATGGTGGCACGTGGAGTTTCAATCACTCGCCAAAAAGCAGTAATCTGCTGTCACTCAAAATCAAAATGTCCAATATGTCCCAAAGGTCGCAGGCGTGATGAGACTCGAGCTCGGAAATGTTTGTTATGCCATTTGTCAGTAATGGTTAGAGTGCCACCTAGTGGAACGACTATAATCATGATTGAATGAGATGAAATGTTAGCTGGTGGTTGAATGCATGAATTCCATCAATGTGACATGAGATCGGAGGTGCTGGTTGTAGGTGTTGGGCGTAGCTCGACGCGATGGGGTGCGAGGGACCTCATAACGCTGCTTGCAGCTTTAATTAGGGCCCGAGCACCGAGAGTGCGAAGGCCCTATTGTATCTGCTCCGTTTCTTATTATTATTATTATTATTAGGGCCCGAGCACTGAGAGTGCGAAGGCCCTATTGTATCTGCTCCGTTTCTTATTATTATTATTATTATTATTATTATTATTATTATTATTATTATTATTATTATTATTATTCACCCCAAACAAGGGCCTTTTTGAGGGCCTAAACATGCTCAAAAACTCATGAAATTTTGCACACATGCCAGGTCTGGTGAAAAATTTTGTATTTTAATGGTTTTACTTATGAGCACTGGGAAATGGCTCTAGAGCGCCACCTATGCCTTGTTAAATGCAGCCCTACGACCACATCGTTTGAGCTACATGTATGAAATTTGGCACACATGTGTATCATTCCAAGACGAACAAAAAAGTCTGTGGGCCCATTGACGCAAACCCAACAGGAAGTCCGCCATTTGGAAGAGAAGGTGACATTTTGGCTCTAATTTTGCCATTTCCATGCCTCGAACTTTTGCGAACTCCTCCTTGGGGTTTCATTTCATAACCTTCAAATTTGGACAGTGTCAACTACACCCTTGTGCCATGTTAAATTGCGGAGCTTTTGAGTTTTCACAATACTATGAGGCCGTGGCGCCATGGCGAATTTCGATGACTCGCCATGAAAATCTTATTGCCTCTCATTTTGTCATACATTTTCTGACCTTGACCAAAGTGAACACATATGATAAGGCTCCACCCCTGAACATATTTCAACTGCCATATTTGACATCAAGGACAGCGCCACCTAGTGGGAACAGGAAATGTCATGTTTTACACTTTGGGGTACAGTATAGTGATGGGTGACATCTGCAGCCTCAAATTTCTCCAGGAAAGCCTTAAGGAGTTGGTCTTGGGTTACAGTGAAAACTGTGAGTTTTCGCGAAAGGGTGTGACCCCAGCAGCATGGCGAACTTTGATGTCACGCCATGAAGAAACAAATTAGTATAACTCAATGAAATCCAGTCTGATCAGTACCAGACTTTACAGGCATGATGTCAGACCCGCCCTGAACAGATTGATGTGCCCATTGTTGGAAATACGGACAGCGCCACCTAGTGGCAACAGGAAATGTCATGGCTTTAACTTTGTTGTACTGATTTTCACAGGTTGATCGTGGCCACCTCAAAAGCGGTGAATATCACCATCAGTCCCTCGTGATGCTTCAGTGCAAAAATTGTGACTTTAAACTGAACGGCGCACCCTGGTGGCAACGCGGTTCATCATGAAAGATGAAGTGGCTTTTGAGGGGCTTGGAAAGTTTATAGAGGCTTGAAATTTGGCACACACCTCCAAATGGATGAAGGCATTGTTGTTATGTAACCATTTTCCTTGAATAGCGCAAAATGGCTCCACAGCGCCCCCTACAATATTTCAAAACATCAGCCCCTGCTCTGTGTTTCATCTATGAGTCTGACACTTGGTAAGCTTGTGTAAGATATCAAGATGTACAAAAAAGTCTCTTGGAGCAATATCCCAAATCCAACAGGAAGTCAGCCATTTTAAAATTCATGTGTAATTTTGATGACATTTTCCCCCCTTTTCAGGCCTCATACTTTGACGAACTCCTCCAAGGGATTTCATCATATTGAAGCATTCTTCAGTGTGTAGAATCTAAAGACCTTTGTGATGTTAAATTGCGAAGCTTTTTCCGTTCAGGGAAACGGGGTGGTCATGGCGGCACGTAGAGTTTCAATCACTCGCAAAAAGCAGTAATCTGCTGTCACTAAAAAACACAATGTCCAATCTCTCCCAAAGGTCGCAGGTGTGATGAGACTCGAGCTTGGAAATGTTTGTTATGCTATTTGTCAATAATGGTTAGAGCGCCACCTAGTGGCATAACTATAATCCTGGTTGAATAAGATGAAATGTTAGCTGGTGATTAAAAGCATGAAATCCATCAATGTGACATCACATCGGACGTGCCGGTTTGAGTTGTTGGCAGTGGCTCGACGTGCCGGGGGTGCGAGGGCCCTCATAACGCTGCTTGCAGCTTTAATTATTATTATTATTATTATTCAGGCGAAACAAGGGCCTTTTTGAGGGCCTAAACATGCTCAAAAACTCATGAAATTTTGCACACATGCCAGGTCTGGTGAAAAATTTTGTATTTTAATGGTTTTACATATGAGCACTGGGAAATGGCTCTAGAGCGCCACCTATGCCTTGTTAAATGCAGCCCTACGACCACATCGTTTGAGCTACATGTATGAAATTTGGCACACATGTGTATCATGCCAAGACGAACAAAAAAGTCTATGGGCCCATTGACGCAAACCCAACAGGAAGTCCGCCATTTGGAAGAGAAGGTGACATTTTGGCTCGAATTTTGCCATTTCCATGCCTCGAACTTTTGCGAACTCCTCCTTGGGGTTTGATTTCATAACCTTCAAATTTGGACAGTGTCAACTACACCCTTGTGCCATGTTAAATTGCGGAGCTTTTGAGTTTTCACAATACTATGAGGCCGTGGCGCCATGGCGAATTTCGATGACTCGCCATGAAAATCTTATTGCCTCTCATTTTGTCATACATTTTCTGACCTTGACCAAAGTGAACACATATGATAAGGCTCCACCCCTGAACATATTTCAACTGCCATATTTGACACCAGGGACAGCGCCACCTAGTGGGAACAGGAAATGTCATGTTTTACACTTTGGGGTACAGTATAGTGATGGGTGACACCTGCAGCCTCAAATTTCTCCAGGAAAGCCTTAAGGAGTTGGTCTTGGGTTACAGTGAAAACTGTGACTTTTCGCAAAAGGGTGTGACCCCAGCAGCATGGCGAACTTTGATGTCACGCCATGAAGAAACAAATTAGTATAACTCAATGAAATCCAGTCTGATCAGTACCAGACTTTACAGGCATGATGTCAGACCCGCCCTGAACAGATTGACGTGCCCATTGTCGGAAATACGGACAGCGCCACCTAGTGGCCACAGGAAATGTCATGGCTTTAATTTTGTTGTACTGATTTTCACAGGTTCATCGTGGCCACCTCAAAAGCGGTGAATATCACCATCAGTCCCTCGTGATGCTTCAGTGCAAAAATTGTGACTTTACACTGAACGGCGCACCCTGGTGGCAACGCGGTTCAACATGAAAGATGAAGTGGCTTTTGAGGGGCTTGGAAAGTTTATAGAGGCTTTAAATTTGGCACACACCCCCAAATGGATGAAGGCTTTGTTGTCATATGATCATTTTCATTGAATAGCGCGAAATTGCTCCACAGCGCCCCCTACAAAGTTTCAAAATATCAGCCCCTGCTCTGTGTTTTATCTATGAGTCTGAAACTTGGTAAGTTCATGGAAGATATTAAGATGTACAAAAAAGTCTCTTGGAGCAATATCCCAAATCCAACAGGAAGTCAGCCATTTTAAAATTCATGTGTAATTTTGGCGACATTTTCCCCTCTTTTCAGGCTTCATACTTTGACGAACTCCTCCAAGGGATTTCATCAGATTGGACCGATCTGAAGTTTGTGGAATCTAAAGACCTTTGTGATGTTAAATTGCGAAGCTTTTTACGTTCAGGGAAACGGGGTGGTCATGGCGGCACTTAGAGTTTCAATCACTCGCCAAAAAGCAGTAATCTGCTGTCACTCAAAAACACAATATCCAATCTCTCCCAAACGTCGCAGGTGTGATGAGACTCGAGCTCGGAAATGTTTGTTATGCCATTTGTCAGTAATAGTTAGAGCGCCACCTAGTGGGACGACTATAATCATGGTTCAATGAGATGAAATGTTAGCTGGTGGTTAAATGCATGAATTCCATCAATGTGACATCACATTGGACGTGCTGGTTTTAGGTGTTGGGCGTGGCTCGACACGCCAGGGTGCGAGGGCCCTCATAACGCTGCTTGCAGCTTTAATTAGGGCCCGAGCACTGACTGTGCGAAGGCCCTATTGTATCTGCTCCGTTTCTTATTATTATTATTATTCACCCCAAACAAGGGCCTTTTTGAGGGCCTAAACATGCTCAAAAACTCATGAAATTTTGCAGACATGCCAGGTCTGGTGAAAAATTTTGTATTTTAATGGTTTTACTTATGAGCACTGGGAAATGGCTCTAGAGCGCCACCTATGCCTTGTTAAATGCAGCCCTACGACCACATAGTTTGAGCTACATGTATGAAATTTGGCACACATGTGTATCATGACGAGACGAACAAAAAAGTCAGTGGGCCCATTGATGCAAACCCAACAGGAAGTCCGCAATTTAGAAGTGAAGGTGACATTTTGGCTCTAATTTTGTCGTTTCCATGCCTCGAACTTTAACGAACTCCTCCTTGGAAATTGGTCGTATAAGCTTCATATTTGGTCAGTGCCAACTACACCCTTGTGCCATGTTAAATTGCGGAGCTTTTGAGTTTTCACAATACCATGAGGCCGTGGCGCCACGGCGAATTTCGATGACTCGCCATGAAAATCTTATTGCCTCTCATTTTGTCATACATTGTCCGATCTGGACCAAAGAGCACACATATGATAAGGCTCCAGCCCTGAACATATTTCAACTGCCATATTTGACGTCAGCGACAGCGCCACCTAGTGGGAACAGGAAATGTCATGTTTTACACTTTGGGGTACAGTATTGTGATGGGTGACATCTGCAGCCTCAAATTTCTCCAGGAAAGGCGTAAGGAGTTGGTCTTGGGGTACAGTGAAAACTGTGACTTTTCGCGAAAGGGTGTGACCCCAGCAGCATGGCGAACTTTGATGTCTCGCCATGAAGAAACAAATTAGTATAACTCAATGAAATCCAGTCTGATCAGTACCAGACTTTACAGGCGTGATGTCAGACCCGCCCTGAACAGATTGATGTGCCCATTGTCAGGAATATGAAGAGCGCCACCTAGTGGGAACAGGAAATGTCATGTCTTACACTTTGTTGTACTGATTTTCACAGGTTCATCGTGGCCACCTCAAAAGCGGTGAATATCAACATCAGTCCCTCGTGATGTTTCAGTGCAAAAATTGTGACTTTAAACTGAACGGCGCACCCTGGTGGCAACGCTGTTCACCATGAAAGATGAAGTGGCTTTTGAGGGGCTTGGCAAGTATATAGAGGCTTTAAATTTAGCACACCCCTCCAAATGGATGAAGGCTTTGTTGTCATGTGATCATTTTTATTGAATAGCGCGAAATGGCTCCACAGCGCCCCCTACAAAATTTCAAAACCACAGCCCCAGCTCTGTGTTTTATGTATGAGTCTGAAACCTGGTAAGCTTATAGGAGATATCAAGATGTACAAAAAAGTCTCTTGGAGCAATATCCAAAATCCAACAGGAAGTCAGCCATTTTAAAATTAATGTGCAATTTTGGCAACATTTTCCCATCTTTTCAGGCACCGTACTTTGACGAACTCCTCCAAGGGATTTCATCAGATTGGACCGATCTGCAGTTTGTGGAATCTAAAGACCTTTGTGATGTTAAATTGCGAAGCTTTTTACGTCCAGGGAAACGGGGTGGTTATGGTGGCACTTAGAGTTTGAATCACTCGCCAAAAAGCAGTAATCTGCTGTCACTCAAAAACACAATGTCCAATCTCTCCCAAACGTCTCAGGTGAGATGACACTCGAGCTTGGAAGTGTTTGTTATGCCATTTGTACATAATGGTTAGAGCGCCACCTAGTGGAACGACTAACTAATCATGAATGAATGAGTTGAAATGTTAGCTGGTGGTTAAATGCATGAATTCCATCAATGTGACATCAGATCGGAGGTGCTGGTTTTAGGTGTTGGGCGTGGCTCGACGCGCCGGGGGTGCGAGGGCCCTCATAACGCTGCTTGCAGCTTTAATTATTATTATTATTATTATTATTCACCCCAAACAAGGGCCTTTTTGAGGGCCTAAACATGCTCAAAAACTCATGAAATTTTGCACACATGCCAGGTCTGGTGAAAAATTTTGTATTTTAATGGTTTTACTTATGAGCACTGGGAAATGGCTCTAGAGCGCCACCTATGCCTTGTTAAATGCAGCCCTACGACCACATGGTTTGAGCTACATGTATGAAATTTGGCACACATGTGTATCATTCCAAGACGAACAAAAAAGTCTGTGGGCCCATTGACGCAAACCCAACAGGAAGTCCGCCATTTGGAAGAGAAGGTGACATTTTGGCTCTAATTTTGCCATTTCCATGCCTCGAACTTTAACGAACTCCTCCTTGGGATTTGGTCCTATAAGCTTCAAATTTGGACAGTGTCAACTACACCCTTGTGCCATGTTAAATTGCGGAGCTTTTGAGTTTTCACAATAGTATGAGGCCGTGGCGCCATGGCGAATTTTGATGACTCGCCATGAAAATCTTATTGCCTCTCATTCTGTCATACATGTTCCGATCTGGACCAAAGAGCACACATATGATAAGGCTCCACCCCTGAACATATTTCAACTGCCATATTTGACATCAAGGACAGCGCCACCTAGTGGGAACAGGAAATGTCATGTTTTACACTTTGGGGTACAGTATTGTGATGGGTGACATCTGCAGCCTCAAATTTCTCCAGGAAAGCCTTAAGGAGTTGGTCTTGGGTTACAGTGAAAACTGTGACTTTTCGCAAAAGGGTGTGACCCCAGCAGCATGGCGAACTTTGATGTCACGCCATGAAGAAACAAATTAGTATAACTCAATGAAATCCAGTCTGATCAGTACCAGACTTTACAGGCATGATGTCAGACCCGCCCTGAACAGATTGATATGCCCATTGTCGGAAATACGGACAGCGCCACCTAGTGGCAACAGGAAATGTCATGGCTTTAACTTTGTTGTACTGATTTTCACAGGTTGATCGTGGCCACCTCAAAAGCGGTGAATATCACCATCAGTCCCTCGTGATGCTTCAGTGCAAAAATTGTGACTTTAAACTGAACGGCGCACCCTGGTGGCAACGCGGTTCATCATGAAAGATGAAGTGGCTTTTGAGGGGCTTGGAAAGTTTATAGAGGCTTGAAATTTGGCACACACCTCCAAATGGATGAAGGCATTGTTGTTATGTAACCATTTTCCTTGAATAGCGCAAAATGGCTCCACAGCGCCCCCTACAATATTTCAAAACATCAGCCCCTGCTCTGTGTTTCATCTATGAGTGTGACACTTGGTAAGCTTGTGTAAGATATCAAGGTGTACAAAAAAGTCTCTTGGAGCAATATCCCAAATCCAACAGGAAGTCAGCCATTTTAAAATTAATGTGTAATTTTGATGACATTTTCCCCCCTTTTCAGGCCTCATACTTTGACGAACTCCTCCAAGGGATTTCATCATATTGAAGCATTCTTCAGTGTGTAGAATCTAAAGACCTTTGTGATGTTAAATTGCGAAGCTTTTTCCGTTCAGGGAAACGGGGTGGTCATGGCGGCACGTAGAGTTTCAATCACTCGCAAAAAGCAGTAATCTGCTGTCACTAAAAAACACAATGTCCAATCTCTCCCAAAGGTCGCAGGTGTGATGAGACTCGAGCTTGGAAATGTTTGTTATGCTATTTGTCAATAATGGTTAGAGCGCCACCTAGTGGCATGACTATAATCCTGGTTGAATAAGATGAAATGTTAGCTGGTGATTAAAAGCATGAAATCCATCAATGTGACATCACATCCGACGTGCCGGTTTGAGGTGTTGGCAGTGGCTCGACGTGCCGGGGGTGCGAGGGCCCTCATAACGCTGCTTGCAGCTTTAATTATTATTATTATTATTATTATTCACCCCAAACAAGGGCCTTTTTGAGGGCCTAAACATGCTCAAAAACTCATGAAATTTTGCACACATGCCAGGTCTGGTGAAAAATTTTGTATTTTAATGGTTTTACATATGAGCACTGGGAAATGGCTCTACAGCGCCACCTATGCCTTGTTAAATGCAGCCCTACGACCACATGGTTTGAGCTACATGTATGAAATTTGGCACACATGTGTATCATGCCAAGACGAACAAAAAAGTCTGTGGGCCCATTGACGCAAACCCAACAGGAAGTCCGCCATTTGGAAGAGAAGGTGACATTTTGGCTCTAATTTTGCCATTTCCATGCCTCGAACTTTTGCGAACTCCTCCTTGGGGTTTCATTTCATAACCTTCAAATTTGGACAGTGTCAACTACACCCTTGTGCCATGTTAAATTGCGGAGCTTTTGAGTTTTCACAATACTATGAGGCCGTGGCGCCATGGCGAATTTCGATGACTCGCCATGAAAATCTTATTGCCTCTCATTTTGTCATACATTTTCTGACCTTGACCAAAGTGAACACATATGATAAGGCTCCACCCCTAAACATATTTCAACTGCCATATTTGACATGAAGGACAGCGCCACCTAGTGGGAACAGGAAATGTCATGTTTTACACTTTGGGGTACAGTATAGTGATGGGTGACATCTGCAGCCTCAAATTTCTCCAGAAAACCCTTAAGGAGTTTGTCTTGGGTTACAGTGAAAACTGTGACTTTTCGCAAAAGGGTGTGACCCCAGCAGCATGGCGAACTTTGATGTCACGCCATGAAGAAACAAATTAGTATAACTCCATGAAATCCAGTCTGATCAGTACCAGACTTTACAGGCATGAAGTCAGACCCGCCCTGAACAGATTGATGTGCCCATTGTCGGGAATACGGACAGCGCCACCTAGTGGGAACAGGAAATGTCATGGCTTTCATTTTGTTGTACTGATTTTCACAGGTTCATCGTGGCCACCTCAAAAGCGGTGAATATCACCATCAGTCCCTTGTGATGCTTCAGTGCAAAAATTGTGACTTTAAACTGAACGCCGCACCCTGGTGGCAACGCAGTTCACCATGAAAGATGAAGTGGCTTTTGAGGGGCTTGGAAAGTTTAAAAAGTCTTGAAATTTGGCGCACACCTCCAATGTGGTTAAGGCTTTGTTGTTATGTGATCATTTTCATTGAATATCCCAAAATGGCTCCTCAGCGCCCCCTACAAAATTTCAAAATCACAGCCCCTGCTCTGTGTTTTATGTATGATTCTGAAACCTGGTAAGCTTATAGGAGATATCAAGATGTACAAAAAAGTCTCTTGGAGCAATATCCCAAATCCAACAGGAAGTCAGCCATTTTAAAATTAATGTGCAATTTTGGCAACATTTTCCCCTCTTTTCAGGCATCGTTCTTTGACGAACTCCTCCAAGGGATTTCATCATATTGCACTATTCTTCAGTGTGTGGAATCCAAAGACCTTTGTGTTGTTAAATTGCGAAGCTTTTTACGTTCAGGGAAACGGGGTGGTTATGGCGGCACGTAGACTCTCAATCACTCGCCAAAACGCAGTAATCTGCTGTTACTCAAAAACACAATGTCCAATCTCACCCAAAGGTCGCAGGCATAATGAGACTCGAGTTCGGAAATGTTTGTTATGCCATTTGTACATAATGGTTAGAGTGCCACCTAGTGGAACGACTAGCTAATCATGAATGAATGAGTTGAAATGTTAGCTGGTGGTTAAATGCATGAATTCCATCAATGTGACATCAGATCGGAGGTGCTGGTTGTAGGTGTTGGGCGTGGCTCGACGCGCCGGGGGTGCGAGGGCCCTCATAACGCTGCTTGCAGCTTTAATTATTATTATTAGGGCCCGAGCACTGACAGTGCGAAGGCCCTATTGTAATTGCTCTGTTTATTATTATTATTATTATTTCGGCAAATGAATTGGCCTTTTGAGGGCCTAAACATGCTCGAAAACTCATGAAATTTTGCACACGCGTCAGGTCTGGTGAAAATTTACGTATTTTAATGTTCTCAGACATGGCCAGGGAAAATTAGCTCAGTAGCGCCACCTAGAAAAATGAAAAACGCGAGCCCCCGGTATGGGTATGATCTACATGTTTGAAAGTCGGTACACCTATATAACTTTCAGAGTCGAACAAAAAAGTCTATTATGGCAATGTCCTAAACCCAACAGGAAGTCTGCCATTTTGGATTGAAGGTGACATTTTGGCTCTGATTTTACCGTTTCCATGCCTCGAACTTTAACGAACTCCTCCTTGGGATTTGGTCCTATAAGCTTCAAATTTGGACAGTGTCAACTACACCCTTGTGCCATGTTAAATTGCGGAGCTTTTGAGTTTTCACAATACTATGAGGCCGTGGCGCCATGGCGAATTTCGATGACTCGCCATGAAAATCTTATTGCCTCTCATTTTGTCATACATTTTCTGACCTTGACCAAAGTGAACACATATGATAAGGCTCCACCCCTGAACATATTTCAACTGCCATATTTGACACCAGGGACAGCGCCACCTAGTGGGAACAGGAAATGTCATGTTTTACACTTTGGGGTACAGTATTGTGATGGGTGACATCTGCAGCCTCAAATTTCTCCAGGAAAGCCTTAAGGAGTTGGTCTTGGGTTACAGTGAAAACTGTGACTTTTCACGAAAGGGTGTGACCCCAGCAGCATGGCGAACTTTGATGTCACGCCATGAAGAAACAAATTAGTATAACTCAATGAAATCCAGTCTGATCAGTACCAGACTTTACAGGCATGATGTCAAACCCGCCCTGAACAGATTGATATGCCCATTGTCGGAAATACGGACAGCGCCACCTAGTGGCAACAGGAAATGTCATGGCTTTAATTTTGTTGTACTGATTTTCACAGGTTGATCGTGGCCACCTCAAAAGCGGTGAATATCACCATCAGTCCCTCGTGATGCTTCAGTGCAAAAATTGTGACTTTAAACTGAACGGCGCACCCTGGTGGCAACGCGGTTCATCATGAAAGATGAAGTGGCTTTTGAGGGGCTTGGAAAGTTTATAGAGGCTTGAAATTTGGCCCACACCTCCAAATCGATGAAGGCATTGTTGTTATGTAACCATTTTCCTTGAATAGCGCAAAATGGCTCCACAGCGCCCCCTACAATATTTCAAAACATCAGCCCCTGCTCTGTGTTTCATCTATGAGTCTGAAACTTGGTAAGCTTGTGTAAGATATCAAGATGTACAAAAAAGTCTCTTGGAGCAATATCCCAAATCCAACAGGAAGTCAGCCATTTTAAAATTAATGTGTAATTTTGATGACATTTTCCCCCCTTTTCAGGCCTCATACTTTGACGAACTCCTCCAAGGGATTTCATCATATTGAAGCATTCTTCAGTGTGTAGAATCTAAAGACCTTTGTGATGTTAAATTGCGAAGCTTTTTCCGTTCAGGGAAACGGGGTGGTCATGGCGGCACGTAGAGTTTCAATCACTCGCAAAAAGCAGTAATCTGCTGTCACTAAAAAACACAATGTCCAATCTCTCCCAAAGGTCGCAGGTGTGATGAGACTCGAGCTTGGAAATGTTTGTTATGCTATTTGTCAATAATGGTTAGAGCGCCACCTAGTGGCATGACTATAATCCTGGTTGAATAAAATGAAATGTTAGCTGGTGATTAAAAGCATGAAATCCATCAATGTGACATCACATCGGACGTGCCGGTTTGAGGTGTTGGCAGTGGCTCGACGTGCCGGGGGTGCGAGGGCCCTCATAACGCTGCTTGCAGCTTTAATTATTAGGGCCCGAGCACCGAGAGTGCGAAGGCCCTATTGTATCTGCTCCGTTTCTTATTAGGGCCCGAGCACTGACTGTGCGAAGGCCCTATTGTATCTGCTCCGTTTCTTATTATTATTATTATTATTATTATTATTATTATTATTATTATTATTATTCACCCCAAACAAGGGCCTTTTTGAGGGCCTAAACATGCTCAAAAACTCATGAAATTTTGCACACATGCCAGGTCTGGTGAAAAATTTTGTATTTTAATGGTTTTACATATGAGCACTGGGAAATGGCTCTACAGCGCCACCTATGCCTTGTTAAATGCAGCCCTACGACCACATCGTTTGAGCTACATGTATGAAATTTGGCACACATGTGTATCATGCCAAGACGAACAAAAAAGTCTGTGGGCCCATTGACGCAAACCCAACAGGAAGTCCGCCATTTGGAAGAGAAGGTGACATTTTGGCTCTAATTTTGCCATTTCCATGCCTCGAACTTTTGCGAACTCCTCCTTGGGGTTTCATTTCATAACCTTCAAATTTGGACAGTGTCAACTACACCCTTGTGCCATGTTAAATTGCGGAGCTTTTGAGTTTTCACAATACTATGAGGCCGTGGCGCCATGGCGAATTTCGATGACTCGCCATGAAAATCTTATTGCCTCTCATTTTGTCATAGAAGTTCTGACCTTGACCAAAGTGAACACATATGATAAGGCTCCACCCCTGAACATATTTCAACTGCCATATTTGACACCAGGGACAGCGCCACCTAGTGGGAACAGGAAATGTCATGTTTTACACTTTGGGGTACAGTATAGTGATGGGTGACATCTGCAGCCTCAAATTTCTCCAGGAAAGCCTTAAGGAGTTGGTCTTGGGTTACAGTGAAAACTGTGAGTTTTCGCGAAAGGGTGTGACCCCAGCAGCATGGCGAACTTTGATGTCACGCCATGAAGAAACAAATTAGTATAACTCAATGAAATCCAGTCTGATCAGTACCAGACTTTACAGGCATGATGTCAGACCCGCCCTGAACAGATTGATGTGCCCATTGTCGGAAATACGGACAGCGCCACCTAGTGGCAACAGGAAATGTCATGGCTTTAACTTTGTTGTACTGATTTTCACAGGTTGATCGTGGCCACCTCAAAAGCGGTGAATATCACCATCAGTCCCTCGTGATGCTTCAGTGCAAAAATTGTGACTTTAAACTGAACGGCGCACCCTGGTGGCAACGCGGTTCATCATGAAAGATGAAGTGGCTTTTGAGGGGCTTGGAAAGTTTATAGAGGCTTGAAATTTGGCCCACACCTCCAAATGGATGAAGGCATTGTTGTTATGTAACCATTTTCCTTGAATAGCGCAAAATGGCTCCACAGCGCCCCCTACAATATTTCAAAACATCAGCCCCTGCTCTGTGTTTCATCTATGAGTCTGACACTTGGTAAGCTTGTGTAAGATATCAAGATGTACAAAAAAGTCTCTTGGAGCAATATCCCAAATCCAACAGGAAGTCAGCCATTTTAAAATTAATGTGCAATTTTGATGACATTTTCCCCTCTTTTCAGGCCTCATACTTTGACGAACTCCTCCAAGGGATTTCATCATATTGAAGCATTCTTCAGTGTGTGGAATCCAAAGACCTTTGTGTTGTTAAATTGCGAAGCTTTTTACGTCCAGGGAAACGGGGTGGTTATGGCGGCACTTAGAGTTTGAATCACTCGCCAAAAAGCAGTAATCTGCTGTCACTCAAAAACACAATGTCCAATCTCTCCCAAACGTCTCAGGTGTGATGAGACTCGAGCTTGGAAGTGTTTGTTATGCCATTTGTACATAATGGTTAGAGCGCCACCTAGTGGAACGACTAACTAATCATGAATGAATGAGTTGAAATGTTAGCTGGTGGTTAAATGCATGAATTCCATCAATGTGACATCAGATCGGACGTGCTGGTTTTAGGTGTTGGGCGTGGCTCGACGTGCCGGGGGTGCGAGGGCCCTCATAACGCTGCTTGCAGCTTTAATTATTATTATTATTATTATTATTCACCCCAAACAAGGGCCTTTTTGAGGGCCTAAACATGCTCAAAAACTCATGAAATTTTGCACACATGCCAGGTCTGGTGAAAAATTTTGTATTTTAATGGTTTTACATATGAGCACTGGGAAATGGCTCTAGAGCGCCACCTATGCCTTGTTAAATGCAGCCCTACGACCACATGGTTTCAGCTACATGTATGAAATTTGGCACACATGTGTATCATGCCAAGACGAACAAAAAAGTCTGTGGGCCCATTGACGCAAACCCAACAGGAAGTCCGCCATTTGGAAGAGAAGGTGACATTTTGGCTCTAATTTTGCCATTTCCATGCCTCGAACTTTTGCGAACTCCTCCTTGGGGTTTCATTTCATAACCTTCAAATTTGGACAGTGTCAACTACACCCTTGTGCCATGTTAAATTGCGGAGCTTTTGAGTTTTCACAATACTATGAGGCCGTGGCGCCATGGCGAATTTCGATGACTCGCCATGAAAATCTTATTGCCTCTCATTTTGTCATACATTTTCTGACCTTGACCAAAGTGAACACATATGATAAGGCTCCACCCCTGAACATATTTCAACTGCCATATTTGACATCAAGGACAGCGCCACCTAGTGGGAACAGGAAATGGCATGTTTTACACTTTGGGGTACAGTATAGTGATGGGTGACATCTGCAGCCTCAAATTTCTCCAGGAAAGCCTTAAGGAGTTGGTCTTGGGTTACAGTGAAAACTGTGAGTTTTCGCGAAAGGGTGTGACCCCAGCAGCATGGCGAACTTTGATGTCACGCCATGAAGAAACAAATTAGTATAACTCAATGAAATCCAGTCTGATCAGTACCAGACTTTACAGGCATGATGTCAGACCCGCCCTGAACAGATTGATGTGCCCATTGTCGGAAATACGGACAGCGCCACCTAGTGGCAACAGGAAATGTCATGGCTTTAACTTTGTTGTACTGATTTTCACAGGTTGATCGTGGCCACCTCAAAAGCGGTGAATATCACCATCAGTCCCTCGTGATGCTTCAGTGCAAAAATTGTGACTTTAAACTGAACGGCGCACCCTAGTGGCAACGCGGTTCATCATGAAAGATGAAGTGGCTTTTGAGGGGCTTGGAAAGTTTATAGAGGTTTGAAATTTGGCACACACCTCCAAATGGATGAAGGCATTGTTGTTATGTAACCATTTTCCTTGAATAGCGCAAAATGGCTCCACAGCGCCCCCTACAATATTTCAAAACATCAGCCCCTGCTCTGTGTTTCATCTATGAGTCTGACACTTGGTAAGCTTGTGTAAGATATCAAGATGTACAAAAAAGTCTCTTGGAGCAATATCCCAAATCCAACAGGAAGTCAGCCATTTTAAAATTAATGTGTAATTTTGATGACATTTTCCCCCCTTTTCAGGCCTCATACTTTGACGAACTCCTCCAAGGGATTTCATCATATTGAAGCATTCTTCAGTGTGTAGAATCTAAAGACCTTTGTGATGTTAAATTGCGAAGCTTTTTACGTTCAGGGAAACGGGGTGGTCATGGCGGCACGTAGAGTTTCAATCACTCGCAAAAAGCAGTAATCTGCTGTCACTAAAAAACACAATGTCCAATCTCTCCCAAAGGTCGCAGGTGTGATGAGACTCGAGCTTGGAAATGTTTGTTATGCTATTTGTCAATAATGGTTAGAGCGCCACCTAGTGGCATGACTATAATCCTGGTTGAATAAGATGAAATGTTAGCTGGTGATTAAAAGCATGAAATCCATCAATGTGACATCACATCGGACGTGCCAGTTTGAGGTGTTGGCAGTGGCTCGACGTGCCGGGGGTGCGAGGGCCCTCATAACGCTGCTTGCAGCTTTAATTATTAGGGCCCGAGCACTGAGAGTGCGAAGGCCCTATTGTATCTGCTCCGTTTCTTATTATTATTATTATTATTATTATTATTATTATTATTATTATTATTCACCCCAAACAAGGGCCTTTTTGAGGGCCTAAACATGCTCAAAAACTCATGAAATTTTGCACACATGCCAGGTCTGGTGAAAAATTTTGTATTTTAATGGTTTTACTTATGAGCACTGGGAAATGGCTCTAGAGCGCCACCTATGCCTTGTTAAATGCAGCCCTACGACCACATGGTTTGAGCTACATGTATGAAATTTGGCACACATGTGTATCATGCCAAGACGAACAAAAAAGTCAGTGGGCCCATTGACGCAAACCCAACAGGAAGTCCGCCATTTGGAAGAGAAGGTGACATTTTGGCTCTAATTTTGCCATTTCCATGCCTCGAACTTTAACGAACTCCTCCTTGGGATTTGGTCCTATAAGCTTCAAATTTGGACAGTGTCAACTACACCCTTGTGCCATGTTAAATTGCGGAGCTTTTGAGTTTTCACAATAGTATGAGGCCGTGGCGCCATGGCGAATTTTGATGACTCGCCATGAAAATCTTATTGCCTCTCATTCTGTCATACATGTTCCGATCTGGACCAAAGAGCACACATATGATAAGGCTCCACCCCTGAACATATTTCAACTGCCATATTTGACATCAAGGACAGCGCCACCTAGTGGGAACAGGAAATGTCATGTTTTACACTTTGGGGTACAGTATTGTGATGGGTGACATCTGCAGCCTCAAATTTCTCCAGGAAAGCCTTAAGGAGTTGGTCTTGGGTTATAGTGAAAACTGTGACTTTTCACGAAAGGGTGTGACCCCAGCAGCATGGCGAACTTTGATGTCACGCCATGAAGAAACAAATTAGTATAACTCAATGAAATCCAGTCTGATCAGTACCAGACTTTACAGGCATGATGTCAGACCTGCCCTGAACAGATTGATATGCCCATTGTCGGAAATACGGACAGCGCCACCTAGTGGCAACAGGAAATGTCATGGCTTTAACTTTGTTGTACTGATTTTCACAGGTTCATCGTGGCCACCTCAAAAGCGGTGAATATCACCATCAGTCCCTCGTGATGCTTCAGTGCAAAAATTGTGACTTTAAACTGAACGGCGCACCCTGGTGGCAACGCGGTTCATCATGAAAGATGAAGTGGCTTTTGAGGGTCTTGGCAAGTTTATAGAGGCTTGTAATTTGGCACACACCTCCAATGTGATGAAGGCATTGTTGTTATGTAACCATTTTCCTTGAATAGCGCAAAATGGCTCCACAGCGCCCCCTACAATATTTCAAAACATCAGCCCCTGCTCTGTGTTTCATCTATGAGTCTGACACTTGGTAAGCTTGTGTAAGATATCAAGATGTACAAAAAAGTCTCTTGGAGCAATATCCCAAATCCAACAGGAAGTCAGCCATTTTAAAATTAATGTGCAATTTTGATGACATTTTCCCCCCTTTTCAGGCCTCATACTTTGACGAACTCCTCCAAGGGATTTCATCATATTGAAGCATTCTTCAGTGTGTAGAATCTAAAGACCTTTGTGATGTTAAATTGCGAAGCTTTTTCCGTTCAGGGAAACGGGGTGGTCATGGCGGCACGTAGAGTTTCAATCACTCGCAAAAAGCAGTAATCTGCTGTCACTAAAAAACACAATGTCCAATCTCTCCCAAAGGTCGCAGGTGTGATGAGACTCGAGCTTGGAAATGTTTGTTATGCTATTTGTCAATAATGGTTAGAGCGCCACCTAGTGGCATGACTATAATCCTGGTTGAATAAGATGAAATGTTAGCTGGTGATTAAAAGCATGAAATCCATCAATGTGACATCACATCGGACGTGCCGGTTTGAGGTGTTGGCAGTGGCTCGACGTGCCGGGGGTGCGAGGGCCCTCATAACGCTGCTTGCAGCTTTAATTATTATTATTATTATTCCGGCAAATGAATTGGCCGTTTGAGGGCCTAAACATGCTCGAAAACTCATGAAATTTTGCACACGCGTCAGGTCTGGTGAAAATTTACGTATTTTAATGTTCCCAGACATGGCCAGGGAAAATTAGCTCAGTAGCGCCACCTAGAAAAATTAAAAACGCGAGCCCCCGGTATGGGTATGACCTACACGTTTGAAAGTCGGTACACCTATATAACGTTCAGAGTCGAACAAAAAAGTCTATTATGGCAATGTCCTAAACCCAACAGGAAGTCCGCCATTTTGGATTGAAGGTGACATTTTGGGTCTGATTTTACCGTTTCTATGCCTTGTACTTTAACGAACTCCTCCTTGGGATTTGGTCCTATAAACTTCAAATTTGGACAGTGTCAACTACACCCTTGTGCCATGTTAAATTGCGGAGCTTTTGAGTTTTCACAATACTATGAGGCCGTGGCGCCATGGCGAATTTCGATGACTCGCCATGAAAATCTTATTGCCTCTCATTCTGTCATACATGTTCCGATCTGGACCAAAGCGCACACATATGATAAGGCTCCACCCCTGAACATATTTCAACTGCCATATTTTACATCAAGGACAGCGCCACCTAGTGGAAACAGGAAATGTCATGTTTTACACTTTGGGGTACAGTATAGTGATGGGTGACATCTGCAGCCTCAAATTTCTCCAGGAAAGCCTTAAGGAGTTGGTCTTGGGTTACAGTGAAAACTGTGACTTTTCACAAAAGGGTGTGACCCCAGCAGCATGGCGAACTTTGATGTCACGCCATGAAGAAACAAATTAGTATAACTCAATGAAATCCAGTCTGATCAGTACCAGACTTTACAGGCATGATGTCACACCCGCCCTGAACAGATTGATGTGCCCATTGTCGGAAATACGGACAGCGCCACCTAGTGGCAACAGGAAATGTCATGGCTTTAATTTTGTTGTACTGATTTTCACAGGTTCATCTTGGCCACCTCAAAAGCGGTGAATATCACCATCAGTCCTTGATGATGCTTTAGTGCAAAAATTGTGACTTTAAACTGAACGGCGCACCCTGGTGGCAACGCTGTTCACCATGAAAAATGAAGTGGCTTTTGAGGGGCTTGGAAAGTTTATAGAGGCTTGAAATTTGGCGCACACCTCCATTGTGCTTAAGGCTTTGTTGTTATGTGATCATTTTCATTGAATAGCGCAAAATGGCTCCACAGCGCCCCCTACAAAATTTCAAAACATCAGCCCCAGCTCTGTGTTTTATGTATGAGTCTGAAACCTGGTAAGCTTATGTAAAATATCAAGATGTACAAAAAAGTCTCTTGGAGCAATATCCCAAATCGAACAGGAAGTCAGCCATTTTAAAATTAATGTGCAAATTTGGCGACATTTTCCCCTCTTTTCAGGCTTCATACTTTGACGAACTCCTCCAAGGGATTTCATCATATTGAACCATTCTCCAGTGTGTGGAATCTAAAGACCTTTGTGATGTTAAATTGCGAAGCTTTTTACGTTCAGGGAAACGGGATGGTCATGGCGCCACGTGGAGTTTGAATCACTCGCCAAAAAGCAGTAATCTGCTGTCACTCAAAAACACAATGTCCAATCTCTCCCAAAGGTCGCAGGCATGATGAGACTCAAGCTCGGAAATGTTTGTTATGCCATTTGTCATTAATGGTTAGAGCGCCACCTAGTGGGACGACTATAATCATGATTGAATGAGATGAAAGGTTAGCTGTTGGTTAAATGCATGAATTCCATCAATGTGACATCAGATCGGACGTGCTGGTTTTAGGTGTTGGGTGTGGCTCGACACGCCGGGGTGCGAGGGCCCTCATAACGCTGCTTGCAGCTTTAATTGTTATTATTATTATTTGGTGTGTTGTCTGCACTGCCCCTGTGCACATCTGTATGTAGGCAGGTGTGTGTGTGTGTGTTTTTCCTTTCTGCTGTGGCCAAGTTACAGGCACCTTCAGCTCTGGGGGCGTGGTCTAACTTGAGGGCTGGCCACACCCGAAGTCCTGGCCGCACACCTGCTCCTCATCTGGGCTCGTCGGGGGAGCTATTTAGATGAGCGATGGAGCTTCCACCGACGCTGGATTATTGCGTTTGACTACACGTCAGTCTTCAAACTAGTCAAGTGTGAGTGTATGCCTGCTGGGATAAGTGTTAACGGCTGCCTCTATTGTTTTCCCCTCAGGAGGAGTGTGGGACGAGAAGGAGCAGTGAGCACGGGGAGTGCAGGGACACTGGGGCAGAGAGCACTACACGGGGACTTTTGGGAAGAAGACACTACACGGGAGTCTGGGAAACTGGGGATTTATTGTTGTTTATTTCACCACCTTGTAAATAAACACTGTTGCACTGAAGAGTCCGGCGTTTGGGTCCTATTTCCCCATCTCCCCACGGTCTGCCAGCCAGACCGTGACACAAATAGCTCCTCCGACAGGCCTGATCAGCTGCAGGTGTGGCCAATCACCTGCCAGGGCCACACACACACACACACACACACACACCTACAAGCAGGGAGAACGAGGGACAGCAATACAAAATACATACATTATAATATTAGTCCATAACTGCTCAGGGTCCTGGGTCTGACACATAAAATGTGTCCGTCACAATAACGTTGCAGGCTATGCTAGGCTTTGGCCCACATCAGTCTAAAACTGTATGTAACCATGAATAACGTGTTTTGGAAACTAACAGCACAACATGCAGCACTGTTAGTTCTCTCAGTCTCAGAGCAGCGTTTCTAATTCTAATCTAAGTGAAGCTGTCAGAGAAAACAGCAGCCTCGAGCAGCCAGGATATTAGTTTACAGAGGCTGTTAGAATTATATGCCTAACGTTAAAATGTTGGTGACACAAGAATTTCATCTTAATGGCACTGACGTATTCATAGGTCATAGTTATGCTTTTGCAAATATTCCACCTTGTAGTGCAGTTTGCACAACTTGTTTTAAAAATGCACTCAGCCTACAAACATTACTGATCAGTCAAGATCTGCACAAAGTGACAGACACACTGAAGCAGCTCCACATTTTATTCTTATTGTCATGTATGTCCTATTTGTCAGGTGACAGAAGAAGCAACACAAAGCTCAGAGAGCAATGGTGACACAAGATCACAGGTGGAATTGGATGATGACGCAGAATGAGAAGAGCGAAAGTGGATCGCTAAATGAAACGGATGAACCAGAACTGGTTTGTAAAAATGCTGCAGCTTCAGTGGTGTGGAACTGGTTTAGCTTTCGTCCGTCAGATACACAACAAAGCACTATTTTTGGTAGAGCATGCTAGCGGGCCGGCGTTATTACCGTGTTGTTTGGAAAATACGGCGCACTTAAAATCAATCCTTTGATTTTTCTGAAAGTCGACAGAGCCCCTTATAACCCCGTGTGCCTTATGTATGAACTCTGGTTGTGTTTACTGACCTCGAAACGATTTTATGTGCACGGCGCTCGAAAATCTGTCAGATGTTTCAATACGACTTTGCTAAGCTACCACCGCTTGATGGATTGTCGGAGCGTTACGGCTGTCGTAGGCAGGAGCCTCGCGGAGTGAGCCATGTCTCCGTGACGACCAGGACACAGCAGTCACGGACGATTGGCTGTGCGGCGAGAAGTAGGTTCAGTTCGTCTATTTTGTTGACGACCGACCGTGCGCTGGTCAGAAAGATGCTCGGGAGCGGTGGTTTGAAAGGCTGCTTCTTTAGCCTGGCCAGCAGGCCCGACAGGCATCCCCGCTTTTGTTTGCGTTCCTTCCGCCGCCTGCGTTTCTTGGCAGAGCCGATAATCCACGGAGCACCCGATGTTCTCGCTATCTCCGGGGGGATGTTGTGCACCCTCTGATAATCACTGGTAATGGGGATCTGGCTGTTATATTCGATCTTGCATAATTCCAGATGGTTGTAGGAAAATTTGGCTTCACAATAAGGAAAACAAAAGAAGAAGAAAAAGTGGAGAAACAAAAAAGAAAGGCACCCAAGTGGAGAGCATAGAGCCGCTGCGTCTGTGCGCGCCGCCATCTAGTATACTTCTTCTAGTACACAGCCTGGAGGTGTGTTTGGGGTCATTGTCCTGTTGAAAACTGGTCCCTAAATGCAATTTCTCAACGAGAAGTTTGGGCTCGGGTGAGTCTGCGTGCTGAAGATATCTACCTATTCGGAACCATGGTAACAGGGTTCTGGCTGATCGGAGCTGGCTTGAGAAAGCGGAACCGGCTGTTCAAACCCCCACGAGGCTGCCCGCTGGGATTGGAACGATGGGAGAGGCGTGAGTTTCTCAAAATGGGCTCATTGAGTCAGCACGGATAAGATCTTGGAGAGACTACGGCTGCTGTGGATACTCAGAATAAGATCTCTGACTGCAGACTGGATACATCTCGGAAGGGCTCGCTCAGAATAACATCTCTGGGCGCAAATTGGATGACATCTCGGGGAGGCACACTGCCGTGAGTTCTCAGAATCGAATCCCCCCTGCCATCCAGGAGGGCAGGGGGGTGCCGCTCAAGAACCAGGAAACGGGCAGGGAAAATCATCACAGACCCCTCACACCCTGCACACAGACTTTTTGATCTGCTGCCCTCTGGCAGACGGTACAGAAGCCTGCAGACCAGGACCACCCGACACAGGAACAGTTTCTTTCCCCTCGCCATCTCCCTTCTTAACACTTGACCTGTCACACTGCTCCCACTGCCAGACTGCAGCTGCACCTTATGTACATTTGTAGTATTCATTCCACCTCATTCATTTCTGTATTTTATGTATATACGTTTAGATTCGTTATTTATAGTTGCTGTTGTGGATAAGGCGTAGCTTTGGGTCACGTGGTGTCGGTAATAGTGATTGCTATATCATCTGTTCACGTCCTGAGGGAATTTTTGTGAATGAGTGGGTGATGGGGGAAGTCGACTTTTGCTGACCGCTCAAGCTTGGAATGTTTTGATCACTGTTTTTCTACCGATTTTAAGGATTTGATAACAAATAAAGGAGTTTTAACCTGGAACTTTGACTTACGTTTTAAACAGCGGGCGCGTCAACATTATTCGCCTATTCAGCTGCTCGGCGACTCAAAGGCTTGACAGTCGCCAATAGTTGCTTTACACAGCTTTGTGTATGTATGTGTAGCAGACATCTACTAACGAGAGAACATGTTTTATCATCATAAACACGGTGATGTGAAGCATCATTAAAGTGTCACTTCAGTAATGTTGACTCGTGTTTTTAATAATGACTTTAAAACACTAATTTCTGTGGTTTATTTTAAGTTTACAGAATATAACATGTGGTAAGACGACGAGTTTTACTTCTCACTGTCCGTGTCATGTGTATCTATTTATCATGTATGCTACTTTGCCGAAAATGTTTCATTGTGTTCATGAAATAAACCAGACTTTCACTGTCTGCATCTTTTACTGTTTTCTGCTTTTGTTCACTCCAAGTTTGACAAACCTACAGATATCCAGAGTTAACTCACTAACAATGTGGAGCAGTCTCAGTGTATTTAGCTGCTTTTTCCCTGAACACAACCAACTGAGAGAAACGCCTGTAGGCCTCACTTTGGTCATTTGAACGCTGAAGGAGATTTGTTCCATAGACACCTTATACTAGTGTTTCCTGCACTACTATGTTCTATTTAAATCCAGATGACTTTTATAGTTTGCAGTGAAATTTGTTAAACCGTTGCTTAATGGGACAGAAGTACAAGTCACTCTTTACTAACACATTTATAGATGAGTTTATTGCTGAACGACACAGCTAGCAGTCTCACACACTCTTTAGGTTTTTCAACTTTTGTGTGTAATGGTTTAGTCTATCAAACCTTACCCTTTTCTCCCCAGTATCACAACAGTGTGACTCCCAAAGTACAGATCAGTAAACAACCAATGATTCTAAATCCAGAACAGAAAGATACAGTTGGAAGATGAATGATTGCGTTTTTATGATGTGTAGTAAAACGACCCCCTCTTCTTCTTCTCTGTGTTGTTGTTGTTCGTGTGTGTGTGTGTGTGTGTGTGTGTGTGTATGCCTTAGAAGTCAAATAATACATTAGCCCTACTTAAAAAAACATCTGAATTACATTTAGAGCTGAGATTCTAAGTTGTAAGCAGAAATCTTAAGCTCAGCCAGAAGCATGTTTCCCCACTTTCACAATGCTGAGGTGTCAAATCCACAACCCCCAACAAATGGTTTGTTACACGCGGGTGTGTCATTTTACGGCTTTAATGTTTCCAGCTGATAAGGAGAATGAGTGCATTTCAAATGTGCGTCCAAAGGCTTTAAACATCCGCTTTGTCTGTAACGACAGTATCAAACTACAGAGAATTGTTTTTACTAAAATGAAACATTTTCAGATGAAAATGTTTCATTTTATTTCACTGTAACACCCCCTCAATGCCATTTTTAGGACATTCTTGGTGATCCCATGTTTTCATATTTATGCTTTTGGCACTGAGGGTATCTGATACGCACGTTGTCACTGTGTTTTGTGCTACCAGCTGTGAGGGCTCTGCTTTTGCTTTGAGCAGTCTGTTTTTATTTTGTCTCGCGAGTGTGTGTTTTTCAAACCAGATCCTCCTCAGTTTGATTTTGTTACCACAAACTTTGTGTGAAGTTCACAACAGAGGTAAAGAGATTTAAACACACCAGTTTAAGGACGCAGCGATTGGACCAGCTGCACAGGGCTGGTGAAGCAGAGAGTGTCGGGGGGAGATGTGCAACAGAAGCAGAGGGAACATTTTACTAGATGATAAATGGCACATTTAGGTGATTAAGGATTTGTTGACAAGATTAAAAGACACGTCCGTCAGAGTTCAACAACATTACAGTTTGATTAAATAAAAAGTTTTTAAACTACACAAGGTTCATTTTCTCCTCTGATAGTAAGCATATTAAACATGTCAAGAAAGAAAGAGTATAAAGAAAAATAGTAAATGTGTGTCTAATTAAACTCTTCCTGTGAACCTTATATCATCCTTTAATATGTTCGGTGTTACAAACTTGAAGAAGCACAGAAAAGATCATCAGACATTAATCTAATCAGTTTTCAGCCTTCATTCATATTGAAAAGTTGAAATCTTCCCTGCTAGACCCAAGTGCAGCGTTTAACACCGTTGGCCAGAACATTTTATTACAGCTATTATTAAATGGAGAGTCCTCTTCACACACTGAGGTTAATTATGAAGCTCCACAGGCTTCTGTGCAAAGACCAGTTCTGCTTACATTATACGTGCTTTAGAAGACATAGCATACATTTTCACTGCTATGCATATGATACCCGCTTTTATTGGTTAAACTGCCGGGATGTCTTAGACACATAATGAGCTTTAATTTTCTGCTTCTAAGTTCAGATAAAACTGAGGTTATTGTAACGGGGCGTAAAAATCTTAGAAACACTGGCTAACACGATCCTTACTCTGGATGGCATCGCCTTAAGCCGCCTGTTGCAGTCATTTGGCACATTATAAGTCAAATTGAAGCACACGATCCCAAAGCACAACATCAACATTTATTTACATACAAAAATGAAAATTCTTTTTACAGAAAAGAATTGTAACTTCACAATATTGCATTAAGATGAGCAGACAGATTTTAATCTCAGCATCGTGCACACAGATTTTTCAGGACACTGGAAGAGTTCCTGCCGTGGATTTAGATGTTAGTGTTGTGTGGATGATCCCATTCTGTGATCTTTGTGTTACTAACACTGATGCTTTTACACTTTAGGACCCTCGAGACCTCTGCTGCTCAGCCGTCCTGATCGCTGCCTCCACTTTAACCAGAGGCTGTAACCTCTGATCATTTCACCTGCACCGACAGTAAAACTCTTCTCCAGAACCAAACGTGCCATAAACCCATCACAGCTTCATCATCAGCTCAGTCTCAGCAACATGCAGACGACCGAGCAGCAGAAACTCTGCAGGGAACGTCTGAAGTCTGTTCTTCAGTTTTCCCAGCTCACTGTTTATTGAACATGAGACAGAAAAATAACTTCACCTTTAATGTGAAACTTTTATCGCCTGTGACATGTTTGCAGGAAGTTTACATGCTGTGATTTAGTGTCACAGCCATAAATATCACACAAGGTAAAAACTACAAGTCCCAGCATCCTCTGTGTTTAGGGAGGAGCAGTGAAAGTGAAAGTGTTGATTCTCCGTTCAGAGCAGCAGGAGGAGGAAGGTGGAGCTGAGGCAGGCGAGTGCTAACATGAATATGTTTCTTCTTATGACATAAAATAATTCCACGCTGTTCGTGTCTGTGGGTGAAACGTGAGGCCGGTCGGCTCCTCTGAGCGCTGGTTTCCTGTAAGTAGAGAGGAAGTGAGTTTAGCTGAGAGAGCAGGAGGAGAGTGAGAGCTGTGCTGAGGCAGGTGAGTGTTAACACCGCTCTGACATTACTGTGTCTCTGTGGCGGGAACAACAGGCTCCGTCAGTGGAGGCAAAAATAATCAGACTTTGGTTTTTCAAAGGAAACTACTTTATGTTGGGAGAAGCCGCGCGCTCATTGGATAACGACTTGTCAATCTCAAGTTATTAGCCAATGAGCGCACAGGTTCACAGTAAGACCCGCCCTTATCACGACGTCTTTAAAACTAAACGTCCAAATTCATCGGCTGCATCCTCCCGAGGACCCGGCCTTCGCGGTGTACGTGGGCTGGGTCCTCAGAAGGTTGGATATGCTGGAAGTAGTGAGGGCCAAATGAAGCTTTCCGAAGCACTGAAGCTTGTATTGAAAAACTGTTCATTACTCGAAGCTTTTCAACACAGTCCTCTCCGGTGACATCTGGTGGTGAAAATTTTGAAGAGCAGCTTGAATCTGCAAAATAAAACGGACTGCTCAATCATCACTGCTCACTCAAGAGCAGGGACGTGCAGGGGGGGGGGCTAGAGGGGCTTGAGCACCCGCCCCTTTCCTGATGAGTGCCCAAAGTGCCCTTTTGTTGAGGCAACTTTTAAATTTTCTTTATTCATTTATTTATTTATTTATTTATTTATTTATTTTATGTGTGTGTGCGTGTGTGCGGAGTCCTGTCTGTGCCCTTCAACAATAATATTTAACTATTAATCATAGTTTTGCTAAATAAAAGGATCTGGCTTGCATCAGTCACATGATCACATTTAACCAATGATCGCCCTCGACGGCAGAACGCGCTGGTTACGAGCCGGGAACGAGCTCACAAAGAGCACGCGCATCTTTTGCGGTCCGGAGCTGTAGGAGAAACACAAGTTAACTCAGAGACACAGACTGATGCGACAAACCCAGTAAGTAGGTGTACAGCGTACACTGTAGTGTGTAGCACACAGGAGTATTAGCTTATTACGTACACGTTGGTAAGTTGTCTTGTTGCAACTGACGAACTGAAACAAACGAGCGTGCTCCGTGTGCAACAGCGCGACAAACATTACCTGTCCTTTTATTAACTGCACAAGTAGTGCTGGTCACAGCTGCTGGCTACCTGTGTAAGGCTGTCATGGGTCTGTAGCTCTGTCACCGTTTTAGTGAACATATTTAGTTTTAAAGTAAGTTACAGAGCATTTCCTGCCCTTCTGAGGGGATTATATTTCACTAAAAAACGATCTAATATGCATGTCCACATAATAATAATTATAATTATAATATATTAAAAAACACACGCTGTATTTTAAAGAACATACATTAAGAAGCAGATTATATTAGATTTATATATTTAATAAGACAAAATTTGGATTTTACAGCAGTAAAATGATTGTATCTCTACAGTTTAAAAATGTAATAAGCTTTGCCCTGCACAGAGTGGATAGTGAAACAAATGCAATCATCATAAATACATTATTTCATATTTATTACTTCCCCCTCCTCATTGCTTTATTATTGTAGCTCTAGTAATAAATAATAATGTAAGGATTCTGGATCAGCACTATGATGCCCATAGTATATACAGTATTCTGAAGAAGGTCTAAAATGTCACTGTGTGTGCATGTGTGTGTTTTATTTAGCTGGATTTAAAAAAATTATTACTCATGATATAACATTGTGCAGACATGGCTGGTAAGGACATGAGGAGGAAACAGCAGGAGCTGTGTGAGGCTACTAAAGGCAGGGCTATAACATTTTTCTGTCATCATTTTATTATAGATTAAGTGCAAGAGTTGTTAGGTGTGGATAATTAGATTATAGTTTATTGCAATAGCAAGTTGTGCCTTGTTCTCAGATAGACAGCAAGTGGAGAGTGATATATGAAATGATGGGATGGAAGGAAGAAGAGAAGCAAAGAGTGATTCACAGGCAGAGCCGAGTTTATGTCACAGTTTTTTGTTGCCTTATGGTTCCAAGCGCTGTCACCAATCTTTGCATTTTGTTATTATCTCATGACACTTGTTTAATCAGCTACCATCTCTCCTGTGGACTTTTTAATGTCTAGAGTCTCAGATCAACACAGCCCTGCCCTTTCCATGTTAGATTGTTGATGAATGTGTGTTGTTGTTATTCAGCCTGGTTCAATGTGCCCCTTTTTAACTTTGAGCACCCGCCCCTTTAAACCTCTCTGCACGGCCCTGGACTTATATATCATGTTTAACCTGAGTAGCGAAAGTCCGCGGTGATCTGAAAATGATGTGCCGGGAGTTGTGCCGTTCTCGGTGGCTTCAGTGACCCTCGAGCTCCTGGCTGGCTATAGTGCTGGTGGGTAGCAGACGTCTCCGAAAACGTCGAAGCACTTTTGCAAATATGCGGTATCTTGATAAACCGAGCAGATATTTGATGTTTACACAGCTACTTTCTCGCCTGAAAATATGTTAAAAGTTTATTTTGTGACCCAGAAAGATTAGTATGAGTAATTTTAAAACTTAGTAGCGGCCGCCAAATTGAGGAACTGGATTTGGTGGTCATGAAAATGGCATTAAACAAGTCCCCAGGGACAGATGGACTCACTACTAATTTTTATCAATTCTTCTGGAAGGACCTAAGAACTTTATTGTTTGATGCATTAAAAGAATCGATAGAGAAAAAAAGAACTGATGCCGAGCATGAAACAAGCGCTGATAACCCTGATCCCTAAATCGGGTAAGGATAAAAGAATTTTAGACAATTTAAGACCCATCACCTTACTAAACACTGACTATAAGATCCTGTCTGGAGCTGTAGCTGAGAGGCTAAAGAAAGGCATCTCAAACATTATCAGTGAAACACAATCAGGTTTTTTGAAAGGAAGACTAATTCATAACAATATTGGGCTGGTTTTGGACCTCCTTGAGTACAGTGAAATAATCCAAGATGTCACGGTCCTGAGTCTGTGGACTCAGTGTTTTTCTGTTTGTATTAGTTATCTTTGATTTCATGATGTGTTTTGATTCTCTTGGGTTTGATTTTTGTCGCTAGTATTCCTAACTCCCTAGGTCCTTGGCATTTCTTGTGTTCTCCTTCTTAGGTCGTGGTTCTGTGTTACTTCTGTTAGTATACAGTCATCTCTGTCAGTGTGTCTCTTGTTCTGTCACTGTATCCCCTAGTTTAGTCCACGTCTGTTCAGTTTCCTGTTTTACTTTGAAAGTCTGTGTACTATGTCAATGTGTTGAGTTTTGCCGCCCCTTGTCTTGTCATGTCTGATGAGTCCCAGCTGTGTTCTCCTCCTGTTTCACATTCCCTAATCACCTCAGTATGTATTTAAGCCCTGTGTTTTTCTCTGCCAGTTGTTGCGTCCTCCACGTTTGTTGTGTGTGTATTCATTGTCGTCTACCTTCATCATCTCCAGTCTAGTTAGTTTAAGTTGTTGTTTATGTATCGCCAAGGGTGACTCACCAGCAAATAAAGCTGTCGTTTAAGTTAATGTTTTGTCTCCGAGTCCTGCACGTGGGTCCAGCCACTGACAGCTACACAACTCATCGTGACACAAGAGAGAGGATACATCCTGTTCTTGGATTTTTACAAAGCATTTGACTCAGTTGAACATACGTTCATATTAAAAACTCTGCAGTCTTTTGGTTTTGGACAGGAATTTATCAATGTTATAGAGATGCTATATAATGACATTAACAGCTCTGTTTTGCTAGAACATGGTACATGCTCAAGGTTTGAGGTTAATAGAGGGATAAGGCAGGGATGTAGCAGCTCACCACTTCTGTTCATCATGGTTGCTGAGCTGTTGTCTATTTTGATTATAAACAGTCACATTGAGGGGTTAACTGTGATGGGTGAACAGATAATAATCAGTCAGCTCGCAGATGATACCACCCTGTTTTTAAAAAATGAGGACCAGATTCCTTTAGCCTTGCAGGTGATCAACCACTTCTCCAAAGCTTCTGGCCTACAGCTGAATATTAATGAATAAGAAATTCTAGCTCTGCATGAGTGTCCCCTGCAAGCAATAGATAATATACAGATCAAAAAAGAGGTGAAGTATCTGGGCATTGTAATTTGCAAGGATAAGACATCAACTGAAAATAAGAATATCTGTACCAATATAGAAAAGTGTAAGTCAATTTTAAACAGGTGGCTGCAAAGGGACATAACTCTGTTTGGGAGAATCTTGCTAACCAAAATGGACAGTCTGTCCAGACTAATCTATCCAGCCTTTTCTCTGACCATATCTCCAAAACGAATTCAATCTATAAATAATCTTAATTTTAGGTTCATATGGAGGAACAAATGTCATTATATAAAGAAAAATGATATGATTAAGAATTATGAAGAGGGTGGGGCTAATGCCATTGACTTTGATGTTATGAATACTGAAATGGTTAAGATCTTTCATTAGGAACAAAAATTCCTTTTGGAACATTATTCCCAGTGTGATTTTTTGGCAAAATGGGTGGAATAGACTTTTTGTTACGTTGTGACTTTGATTGCAGTTCGTTACCTGTTAAACTCTCAGCTTTCCATCAGCAGGTCCTTCTCTACTGGAAGATCTTAAGGGATTTGGGCTGTAGCTCATTTTACGGATGATAATGGGGTCTTATTAAAACATGATACGTTTTGTGAGAAATTTGATGTAAGATGTACTGCTAACAGATATAAATCCCTAGTGAAAGCCATCCCAGTCCCTTTGAGATCAAGGATAAAAGAAAATATTGTGCACTCTAAAATTTCTCCTGGACTGAGGCAGCTCTGCATAGCTGGAGCTGAATTTGGTGACAGCAGGTTTACAAACAAAGTGATCAGGAATATTTTGATCAACGACATTTGCCCTAATCCGGTTAAAAGAAATTATATCCTTAAAGAATTTGAGACCATGGAGGTTAAGGCGATAAGAAAAAAGTATATTTCACTTCCTCTTTCCCCTAAAGTAAAAGAGGTTCACTTTAAAATCATTAATGAGGTTTATCCAACCAATGAATTCTTAAGACGGAAATTTAACTTAGATGTGAACGCCTGCACATTTTGTGAAAATGATATTGAAAGTCTGGATCACTTGTTTTTCTACTGTGAATCAGTGCACTCCTTCTGGACTGACATGTGGAGCTGGCTACAGTCCAGGAGAATTCAGTTACCACATTTGACGGTGACAGTAATAAAGTTTGGAATACTTGCTGAGAATGCAGATTTTGACCTGTTGATTAGGACGATTTTGTTAATGGGAAAATTTTTTCTTCACAAATGCAGATACTTTAAAGCTAAACCATGTATAAACAGATGGCTGAATGACTTTAGACTCTGGGCTAAATCGCTGAAACTTGTGAATAACAAGAAAGCTCATAAACTTGTTGTTTTATTTAATGAGTTTAATCTATGTTAAAAAAAAAGAAACCTCCCTATTTTATAATCATGACTGCCATTTTTTGCTCATGGTATTTTTTGCCTTTGGTTCAAATCCTTCAAAATACATACAAAATCAGTATTGATACTGACGTAAATTAATAGAAATAGAGATGGACCGATACGTAATATCGTGTGACGCCCACAAGTGTATGGTCACAATTGTAATTTTGTTGTGAATTGTTTTTGATGTAAAAGACCTGATTTTATGGTGGTATTGCACTTTTCATTTAGCGTTATGGACAATGTAATTGCGTGGCATTGCCACAAGGGGGAGATAGTGGTGAGTGCGATAGGCCGTTGCAACGCGTCTCTGCCTCAGACGAGGAAGAGCCTGCAGACCGAACGCAACTGATGTCTCCTGTCTCTGCTTTTCTGTTAAAAAAACAGGTTAGTGGTTCAAGTTTGCTCACTGCAATGTACATATAAAGGCAAGAAACCTTTTTCTGTCTTTGTTTAAAGACCACGAATGTTGTGAGAGAGTGTGTTTTCACTGACTGAGAGAAAGCTAACTATACCGCCATTTGTAATGGCAGCCGCCATTTCACTCGTAGTCTAAATAGGCAGCTGGTCTTATTACCTGTTTTATTTTGTGACAAATGGAGCTCTTAGACACTTCTTTTATCCTGGCATTATTGGAAGTTACAGTTGATTAGGACCTACCCAGTTCTTATGTGTCAAATGTAAATAGTCTGATGTATACTGTTTGTGGATGATTGTGAACTGTTTGTGAGCAAGGGAAGAATATTTTTGTTTATTGGTTACAAATTTAATATATTGTTTGAATCTGTTAAAGTATAAGAAAAGTATAAAGGTGACATAAGCGGGTTAATTGCAGTGTTAGTGGTGCTGCACAGAAATGTTTTGATGCTGAAATGCAGTAAAATTGGTTACAGATTTATTGTAAATAAGGACGTTCATATACAATGATTATTTTGTAAGTTTATTCTTGCGAGAGTGCAAGGTAACCAAAAGGGTTTGAGCTATGGACCTAATTGAATGTTTGTGTTGTTAAAAGAGAAATGTGTGTGTCTAAATGAAAAGAAAAGGACGTTGTTAAACTCTGTTAATAAATCAGACGAGGAAGAGCCTGCAGACCGAACGCAACTGATGTCTCCTGTCTCTGCTTTTCTGTTAAAAAAACAGTTTAAAAACAGACCCCATCGAAGGCCTGTAACATAATTTTGGTGGCCCGTACGGGGATCAGCATGCTACGTGGGTGACTGCTGATCCTTTAATCAACGAACCAGAGACAGCCATCACAGGGCAGGCGTGTTGGAACAGCAGACGTGCAACTGAGGCAGCAGCGGGACCTGTGTCGAGGAGGGGAACCCCTGCTGGAGAGGTGACGGGCTGCGTGTTTGAGCTGACTGCACTGTGAGGAGTGCTAGCCAAAAGACACAGAATGGAGGACAGTGAAAGAAAAGAACTGGCTTGGCAGATCAGAAAGAGTCTTTATGCACTGACAGCAGAGGAACTCTTCCAGATTGCTACAAACATCACACCAGTACCTGATGTGGACCCCGCAAGTGTAAGACGTGGTGATGAGGAAAGTTGTTTTGATTATGTTTGTGCTTATCTACGCTGTAAGACATTGCTTGACTTAGAGGATCAGGGGTTTTCACACCTACTGCTGTTGAAAGATGCTATTATTCATCTCATTGATAGTCATGCCGCTGAAGTATCTCACCCTGTAGTCTCAGAGGAAAATGTTGTTACTCTCACAACACTTAAGCACCCGGAACAGAGTGATGTACTTACCTCAGCTATATTGCCTCTTGAGTCTGTTAATCCACAAATAACAGAGTATGAAATGCTAAAGGCTAACTACGAGGCACTTGGTAAAAAGTTAGCAGATTTACAAGTGACATCTGCAACACAAGACACACCCACCCCCACTATTACACAGTCACTCCAGCCTCGAGCTGAGAGCGTGACAAACAGCCGCTCCACCACAGACATGCGACAATCTAAGCCTGATCACATGGTTTCCCTAAGAGACCTGCCATTTTTGCAACACAGAGAGTTTAAAGTACATGGTGGTCAGGTTGGGGACATTGCATCTGACATTAGCTACCATGGACTGTGTAAGCAGATTGAGGAGGGGCTCAAGGTGAAGCACACAGAGGGAGAGATCATTCAAGGTGTGCTCCGTATTATCAAGCCTGGACAGTTTAAGGACATGTTGATCAGTAAAGATGACTTGACCCTCATTGAACTCAAAAGCTTACTACGTTCACACCTGAGTGAGAAGAGTGGGAGTGAGTTATTTCAGGAATTGTTGAGCACTAAGCAACATGACCATGAAACTCCACAACAGTTCCTCTACAGGATGATTGGACTGAAGCAGAAAGTCATGTTTGCATCCAGGCAGGATAACATGGACGTTGCGTATGAGACACGTACGATCCAAAATGTATTTCTACGCACCATTCATCAAGGTCTTCTACCAAAATATAGTGACATTCGTAATGAACTCAAGCCACTACTATCAGACTACAGTGTGTCAGATGAAGCCTTGATAAGGCAAGTGAACAAAGTGTCAAGCGAAGAGAGTGAGCGACAGCGAAGACTGGGATATTCCACTCGACAAAAGGTAACACATGCTCATACTGCTCAACTTGAACCTGCCAAAGACACTGAAATGACTGACTGTAAATCTAAGAGTAAGAATAAAGTCATAGAAGAGCTGGCTGCGAAGGTGGAAACCCTGACCAAAGTGGTTGAGTCTCTCACAGCCAGTCAGGCTCGTGAACCCACTTGTCAGTGTGCACACCCAAAGCAGAAGCCCAGACAAACTGCAAAACAGTATGGCTGTCCCAAGTGTATTGAAAGTG
Source organism: Copadichromis virginalis (assembly GCF_057382275.1). Lineage (NCBI taxonomy): Eukaryota > Metazoa > Chordata > Actinopteri > Cichliformes > Cichlidae > Copadichromis > Copadichromis virginalis. The sequence continues at coordinate 49,574,930 of NC_140639.1, forward strand.
GGGCTACTTCATGCACTCATTGTTTTATCTGTGGGGAGACAGGTCACAGGGCAATGGGATGTCTCAAACGAAGCCAACCCAGAAGCTCTAGTTGGCCTCCTGCTGATACACACACGCCCAGAACCAGTGGACAGCCAGACCCAAAATCACGAGGTATGTGCTCAGAAGAGTTTGCTCATGTCAGAAGTAGTTGGGCGACCCTTCCAACGAAAAATGCAGACACAGGGGCAAGTGAGAGAGTGGCACAGCTTGTTGGGAAAAAATGTAAAATCAAGTGGTACATTCATAGCTTTGCAGTGGACTGTTTATTGGACACAGGTGCACAAGTGAGTCTCATTGATCGCCAGTGGGCAAAAGCCTACCTCTCTGACCACAAACTCCGGCCACTGACAGAACTTATTGGAGATAAGGCTCTTAGTGTGCTTGGTGTTAATGGCCAGCCATTACCCTACGACGGCTGGGTGGGCGTGATGGTGAGTCTCCCAGAGAATAGTGACCCAAACTTGACTGTACAAGTCCCCTTTTTAGTAAGCAGTGTGCCCATGGACTGCCCCCTGATTGGTTTCAATGTAATTGAACAGCTGATACTGGGGCCAAATGCTAGTACAAACCTCATACCCACCATTGTGAGCCTCCTGCGCAGCGCGATGAACCTCCAGGATGACACAGCGACGGCACTGGTCAACTTCATCCAGACCAAGCTTACCAGTGATAACGTGGTCAGCCAGAGTGTCCTAAAAGTGGGCCTGTATGATGTAGTAATCCCGGCTGGTCAAGTTAAGTATGTTAAGTGTAAAGTCTCCTCTACAGTTGACATGTCCAACCCCCTCGTGCTCTTTGAACCAACTGAGAGCAACCCACAACTGCAACAGCTTGATATTGGCAACAGCCTCCTCACAGTTTGTGATGCCAGAGTCCCATATGTCAAAGTACCTATTGGCAATCACACTAAGCATGATGTGACCCTCACCGGCAGAGCAGCCCTTGGAACTATTGAACCAATAGCAGGAGTCGTACAAACTGACTTACCAAACCTCGGTGAGCCCAAAGTGACTCAAGATGTCGACCCTGATGTATCTCAAATACCCCAGCAGTGCGGTGAAGATCAAGCAACACAGGAATGGGATCCACCTGTTGATGTTAGTCACCTGACTGAAGACCAACAGACTGTTGCCAAGAAAATGTTAAGGGAAGAGTCAGGGGCTTTTGCACGTGATGAGAATGACATGGGGTGCATTCCCAGCTTGGAAATGGCAATAACACTCAAAGACACAACCCCAATTCAGAAATCGTACACCTCAATTCCAAAACCCCTCTATAAGGAGGTTAAAGAGTATATTGAGGACCTCTTGGCAAGAGGATGGATTGTAAAGTCTAGATCCCCTTACTCTGCGCCAATAGTTTGCGTGCGGAAAAAGGATGGCTCCCTAAGGCTCTGTATCGACTACCGTCTCCTGAACCAGCGCACAGTACCTGATCGCCACCCATTACCAAGAATCCAGGACCTCATTGACACCTTGGGAGGGTACAACTGGTTCTCCATTTTGGACCAGGGAAAAGCCTATCACCAGGGCTTTATAGCAGAAGGATCCCGCCATCTGACTGCATTCATCACCCCCTGGGGCCTTTATGAATGGGTGCGAATTCCCTTCGGTCTTACCAACGCACCTGCTGCATTCCAACGCAGTATGGAAGAAATGCTGGCTCCCCTTCGGGATGAGTCCTGCATTCCATACTTGGATGACATCTTGTGCTATGCCAAGACTTTTGAGGAACATGTGGAAGGGCTGAGGAAAGTCTTGAGAGCCCTGCAGAACTACGGAGTCAAACTCCGGCCGACAAAATGTGACCTATTTAAAAGAGAAGTGAGGTATGTTGGGCGCTTAGTGTCAGCTGAAGGAGTACGCATTGACCCAAAAGATCTCGAGGCAGTGTACGCCCTGAAAAAGGAGACACCTGCCACAGTGGGAGATGTGAGGAGGATTGCTGGGTTCCTGAGTTACTATCGCTCATATATCCAGGATTTCTCGAGAATAGCAAAACCCATCTATGAGCTTTTGCAACCCAAGAAAACCAAAGAGGAGCATCTTCTGGGGAAGGTTACAGGACAGAAGGGGAAAGGCGCACAGTTACCATCCAAAACACCAGTTGAGTGGGCAGAGAAGCACCAGGGTGCCCTGTGTAAGTTGATTGATATGTTGGTAAACCCCCCTGTACTTGCCTACCCGGATTTTGAGCTTCCCTTCGTCCTTCATACAGACGCATCTGATAAAGGACTTGGGGCCGTTCTCTACCAACATCAGAGTGGGAAGCTAAGAGTGATTGGATACGGCTCCCGAACACTGACACCGGCTGAAAAGAATTACAGACTCCACTCGGGCAAGCTTGAGTTTCTCGCCCTCAAGTGGGCTGTCTGCGAGAAGTTCAGGGATTACTTGTTCTATGCCCCGTATTTTACCATCTACACAGACAACAATCCCTTAACTTATGTCATGAGTACCGCCAAGTTGAATGCGGTTGGGTTCAGATGGGTGGGAGAGCTATCAGATTTCAGGTTTGATATAAGGTACAGACCTGGCAAAGTAAATGTTGACGCAGACACCCTGTCGAGGAGTCCCCTTGACATTGACAGATACGTCACTGAATGTACAAAAGAGCTCTCCAAAGAAGCTGTTGCCGCTACTTGGGAGGGATGTGGAGCAGGCAAGCATGGAGATGTCGCATGGATCGCTGCTCTGGTTTTAGCGCAAGGTGACCAGCTTGAACCAGTAATCCAAGAAATGGTCACGCCCATCAATTTGGATGAACTACAAAGGGCTCAAAGAGCAGATCCTGCGATAGGTGAGATCATGAAAATGAAAGACTCAGATCAAAAGCTGACAGATGACATGAGACGGAATGTGAGAGGTCCGGCAAGGAAAATGATGCATGAGTGGACAAAGCTGAGCTTAGAAGACGGAGTTCTGTATCGTAAGACTGCAGAAAAGCGCCAACTAGTCTTACCAGCTAGCTTCAAATCCCTGGTCCTGAAACATCTGCATGATGACATGGGGCATGTCGGGGTAGAAAGAGTTCTCAGCCTGGCGAGGCAACGGTTCTACTGGCCATACATGAGGCGAGACATCGAAGCCTATGTCACCCGGCAGTGTCCGTGCATCAAACAGAAGAAACCGGTGACACATGTCCGAGCTCCCATGTCCAGCATTACCACAAGCTCACCAATGGAATTGGTTTCAGTTGATTACCTCCACTTAGAGCCAAGCAGGGGCGGATATCAGTATATCCTAGTTGTGGTAGACCACTTTACTAGGTATGCCCAGGCCTATCCAACCCGCAACAAGAGTGGCAAAACTGCAGCTGAAAGGATTTTCAGTGATTATATCCCCAGGTTTGGCTACCCTTTAAGGCTGCACCATGATCAGGGGCAGGAGTTCGAGAACGAGCTTTTCCGGACTCTACAACAGTTGAGCAATGTGGGGCACTCTCGAACAACTCCGTACCACCCTCAGGGCAACCCAGCTGAACGCTTTAATCGTACCATCTTGCAGATGCTGAGGACCCTGAGTGAAGAAAAAAAAGAAAGATGGAGAGAATATCTCCCACAGATGGTTCATGCGTACAATTGCACTCGCCATGAAGCAACGGGTTACTCGCCATTCTTTCTGCTTTTTGGTCGACATCCACGAATGCCAGTAGACCTCCTGTTCAAGTTGGTTACTGATGGAGAGCCACAAACTGCAAGAGGTTATGCTGAGAAATGGAAAGAACGAATGACTGAGGCTAACAGGATTGCATCTGGAAACAGCCAAAAGTCAAGTGATCGTGGAAAGAAACACTATGACCGGCATTTGAAAGGAGTGGTACTCCAACCTGGAGACAGAGTACTAGTGCGGAACCTGACTGAGAGGGGTGGTCCTGGCAAGTTAAGGTCCTACTGGGAGAACACCATTTATGTGGTGAAGGAACAGATCAATGACAGCCCAGTGTACAGAGTGACCTCAGAGGCAAAGGGGAAGAAAGTGCGTGTTCTGCATCGCAATCTATTGCATCTTGTCAATGAGCTTCCTGTGGACTTGCCTGCTGTAGATAAGGGGGACGGGCCATCCGCCGTCAAGAAAAAGAAACCAAAACCAGCTCAAGGAGAGACAGAGTTTCAACCCCACTCTGACGCAAGCTCCGATGAGGATGAGAGTTCCATGTATTATGAGTTGAGGTATGATTTGAGAAGTGGGAACAAAGAGGATGCACTACATACCTGTAACCATACTGTTGGACCCCCAAGAGGAACAGCTGAGTTCAGCAGAGTGGTCAACTGTGGAGCACCTCAGCCAACAGAAGCAACAGATGAATTGAGGGAACAAGGAATGGAACAAGATGGTGGACACCAAAGCACTGAACTTGACAACGACATGGGAGAGGAGGAACATGAGAGGGTACAGGAATCAGGAGTCACTGAAGTGCCTTTCACAGTCGACGAAGGAGAAGTTGGACTGCCGCTTTCAGAAAGGGCACAGTATACACCTAACGTGGCCCCGCCGACTAATGAATCAGTTCTAAGAAGGTCTACTAGAGAACGACGGCCTGTTACACATTTCACATATGACACCCTTGGCCAGCCCTCTCTCCGGGTGCATCCATCAGTCAGTTGTGCTGAAGTGCACGAGTCACCAAACACAACACACTACACCATGCCACCATATCCCCTGTTACCTTACTTCCCCCTAGTGCCATATCGCATTCCAACATCTCACTGTGCACACCCAGGCACCTTCCCTGTATATTATAACTGCCCAATCTATACATGTTAGTACACAAGGAATGTGGGTATGTGGGAAGGGGATGTGATTTGAGCTGTTTGAATAATGAGTATAATGAGTTTTAGAGGGTAAGAGGTTAAATGTCAGGAGCCATTTTCTTTTTGTTCGGGAGTGTGTGACGCCCACAAGTGTATGGTCACAATTGTAATTTTGTTGTGAATTGTTTTTGATGTAAAAGACCTGATTTTATGGTGGTATTGCACTTTTCATTTAGCGTTATGGACAATGTAATTGCGTGGCATTGCCACAAGGGGGAGATAGTGGTGAGTGCGATAGGCCGTTGCAACGCGTCTCTGCCTCAGACGAGGAAGAGCCTGCAGACCGAACGCAACTGATGTCTCCTGTCTCTGCTTTTCTGTTAAAAAAACAGGTTAGTGGTTCAAGTTTGCTCACTGCAATGTACATATAAAGGCAAGAAACCTTTTTCTGTCTTTGTTTAAAGACCACGAATGTTGTGAGAGAGTGTGTTTTCACTGACTGAGAGAAAGCTAACTATACCGCCATTTGTAATGGCAGCCGCCATTTCACTCGTAGTCTAAATAGGCAGCTGGTCTTATTACCTGTTTTATTTTGTGACAAATGGAGCTCTTAGACACTTCTTTTATCCTGGCATTATTGGAAGTTACAGTTGATTAGGACCTACCCAGTTCTTATGTGTCAAATGTAAATAGTCTGATGTATACTGTTTGTGGATGATTGTGAACTGTTTGTGAGCAAGGGAAGAATATTTTTGTTTATTGGTTACAAATTTAATATATTGTTTGAATCTGTTAAAGTATAAGAAAAGTATAAAGGTGACATAAGCGGGTTAATTGCAGTGTTAGTGGTGCTGCACAGAAATGTTTTGATGCTGAAATGCAGTAAAATTGGTTACAGATTTATTGTAAATAAGGACGTTCATATACAATGATTATTTTGTAAGTTTATTCTTGCGAGAGTGCAAGGTAACCAAAAGGGTTTGAGCTATGGACCTAATTGAATGTTTGTGTTGTTAAAAGAGAAATGTGTGTGTCTAAATGAAAAGAAAAGGACGTTGTTAAACTCTGTTAATAAATCAGACGAGGAAGAGCCTGCAGACCGAACGCAACTGATGTCTCCTGTCTCTGCTTTTCTGTTAAAAAAACAGTTTAAAAACAGACCCCATCGAAGGCCTGTAACAATCGCATTGGTCCATCTCTATTTCCCTTTCTGGATTAAGTAAGGTTGTAAAAGCAGCTCGATGTACAACCTGTTCTTTGGATCCTCTACCAGCCTGGGCTATAAAGGAACTGTGGTCAGCATTAGGACCCTACAACCTGTTTCTTTTAAATACTTCATTGAGTCTTTCCTGAATGTTTTAAATCAGCTGTGGTAGTACCAATCTTGAAAAAGCCTGGGCTGGATGTTGGTCGCAAATAGGGCAGGGTATCGACACTGAATTCTAGAATCAATTTGATTCCGATTCACAAGGTCCTGAATCAATTCGATCCACGATTCGATTCAATTCGATTTGAATCTGGGAAATTTTGCCTCAGACAGTCAGAAATATTATAATTCAGATCAGTACATTTACATATTTTTGTATCTATAAAAAGGAAGCTGACACTCGCAAGACTTTATCAAAGGTGTGAGCATCACAGCAGAGGCCTTTGTGTCAAAGTAGCTGAAGATCAAACAGAAAAACATGAAGGTGGTTTTATAAAAATATTCTACAGTAGATCAAAAACGAAAGAAAACCATTAATCAACATATGAACATTACCTCTGAAGTTACAGCGGTTTTATGACAGACACAGTGTTTTGCATTTTGCATAATTTTAAAAAGTTTAAATTTGTTCAGAAGCCTGTTGAACGGCAGAAATTAGGTTTTCTTTTCGGAAGTAAGTAAAAGGAAAAAAACAGCGGCCGACAGCGCTGTAAACAACGGTAGACTTGTGCGTAACAAGCAAGCGAATAATGCAGAAAACAGATTTTTAGACAGGAAACTGTGTGTGAGAGAGAGAGAGAGAGAGAGAGCTGTGCATGACGTGTGATTTTTATCCTGGTGGAAGCAAAACAGCAAAAGTCAGAGTGAGTTCATGACGATGTTTATGTGAAGCGTAGTTTGGATCTTCTTTTGCTGCTGGTTCAGTCAATATTGTTTGGAGAGAGATAAAACTAACAGCTTTAGAATCAGCGTAAAAAGGACGTAAACACAAAGCTCGGAGCCGCCGAAACATCAGAATCAGCGAGCTGTCTGCTTTCAGCCCCGACCGTGTCCGTGCCATCGGGTGAGAAAGGCGACATCGCACTGATTCTGATGTGTCGGCGGCTCTGAGCTTTGTGTTTACGTCTTTGTGCAGAATCCGTGTTCCTGCTCTCATTTACTGTTTCAGCTGTTTGGTGGTTGTTAAAGTTTTGTGAGGTTTAACCTGAGATTCTGGCGTTGGTGCAAAATGCAGCTGCTCGCATTTTAACAAGAACTGGGAAATTTGAGCACATTACCCCTGTTCTGAGATGTCTTCACTGGCTACCTTGTCAGGTTCGAGCAGATTTTAAGGTCCTGCTGCTCACCTACAAGGCTTTAAACGGATTGGCACCTTCATACCTCTCCGACCTTTTACACCTTTATGTTCCATCTCGTGCTCTCCGATCTCAGGACTCTGGTCTTCTAAAAGTTCTTAGAGCCAGAAAAAAGACAATTGGAGAGCTTTTTCTTTTCATGCCCCGTTTCTGTGGAACAACCTCCCACAAGATATTCGGCAGGCTGCTCTGTGGAGGTTTTTAAAACCAAGTTGAAGACACATTTGTTCACCCGATCCTACATGTCTTAATTCTATGGCTTTTAGTTTTTACATTTTTATTGTTTTTAACTTGTATTGTGTCTTTTACCTGTATTGCTATGTATCGCTTTTATTTTATTTATCTCTTTAGTTGTACAGCACTTTGTTTGAAAGCGCTTTATAAATAAAGTTATTATTATTATTATTATTACAAGGTCCACGTTTACGGGAACATCTGCTACAGATATGGGAGAATATTTGATTTCTATTGTAGACAGAAGCCACGGGTGTGTTCAGTCAAACGTTTAGAATAAACTTTGGTCTATAAATGTGTTTCATGATTTATTTTTAACTCCAACTGCTTATTTGTACTATGCTTTCATTTCAGAGCGCAATGAGAAATAAAAAGGATATTTTCAATAAAACTGTCACGATCCTGGGTCTGTGACTCAGTGTTTTCTGTTTTGTATTGTTAATCTTTGATTTCATGATGTATCTTTGTTTATTCTTACGTTTTGGTTCTGTGTTTTGTTGTACCTCTAAGTTCAGTCTTTCTATTTCCTGCTTTGTTGTGAAGGTCCGTGTCTCATGTCAGTGTGTTTGGTTTGCGTTTCCTCTGTCTCGTCTTGTCAATCACTCCCAGCTGTGTCCTCCTTCTGTGTCTCATTCCCTCGTTATCCCTCTGTGTATTTAAGCCTTGTGTTTGCCTCTGTTAGTTGCTGGTTTGTCTGTGTATCTGTCAGGGTCCTGGGTCTCCTGAGCTAGTGGTTTCAGTTCTTTGTGATTTTTGTGTTATGTCAGTTTAGTTTGTGAGTTATTCTATGCTTCCTAGGTTTTGATTCCCTGTCCCCCTTGTTTCTCTGTGCACTCTGTTCTGTGTTTAGTCTTCTCTGTCCATTTGTTCCGCCCTGTGTTGTTGCCTTCTGTGTCTCCCTCTGTGTAACTGTCTATATAGTGATGTGTTGTGGTGCTTTGCTCCCACCCCTTGTGTTCCGTGTTTTCGTCTTCCCTTCGTGTACTTCTTCATATTCGTGTACTATTAGTTTTTAGGTTTTTGCTTAGTTTCCATGCTCACCTTCGCCATTTCTGTTTGTATCACCATGTGATGAATAAACTCACTTGCATCTGAGCTGCCTGCATAAAGGGTCCTTTGATAATTTACACACGGCTCGCAAACCGTGACGAAAACACTGGAAAAATTGGGCTGTTCTAAAACGTTTGACGGGTAGTGTATATATTTAGTTTATATATTTTCTTTATTTATAATTGTTTGTTTTATATTGTAGCAAAGTGTTACTTGGATACTTCTCTATGTGCTTCTTCATGTGCAATTTTGTTGCATTCTGAGCCTTAGAAATTTATTGTGATGAACTGCTGTTAGAATCAAGTTAAATTCTGATAAATCAGACAATTACCTCTCCAGCTGTTGTTACAGTCTTTGTTTATCGGATCCTTACAGGGTAAAAGATGACGACACCTAAAGAAATCCTTCTGGGGACTTTGAAGGATTTGGGACGTGATGACTTTGAAGAATTTAAGTGGCATCTGAAGAACGGGTCTGTAGAAGGTTTACCAGCAATCCCAGAGAGTGAACTGGAGAATGCAGAGAGGACGGACATAGTGGATCTGATGTTTGATACCTACTCTATCAACACTTTTGAAGTCACTAAAAATCTTTTGGGGAGGATAAACAAGAATGATCTGTTGGAGAATTTAAATAAAACCATCCCAGAACCCACAGGTAAGTCAGGGAATGACTAAACAAAAAATACATAAACAATAAAAACATTAGTTAACATTACACAGGTGCCATTAAAATCTATATAAATAATAAATCCAAAACACTTGCCAACACTTTCAGGAGTGAGAGACTGCAGAAAGCCAACAGTTTGTGTTTTATGCATCTGCACAAATAACCTCCTGTGTACACATGAATATCTGCTCTTTGGGTTGGTTTGATTAAAATGGGACCAGCAGCAGGTTTTCTGCCCATTTTACAGATTTATATTGTGAGATTGGTTTTAGAGCTGTTTTATCAACATAAATGAGGCGACAACAACAGTTTGGGACACGTCACAAATATGATCAAAGTGCTTTCTCTTAAATCTATTTACCAGTTGAAGGTAAAGTTAAAAAAAATGGCTGCCATTTCTTTCTGCTGTTTGGAGACCCAAACAAAAAAATGCCCAGACAGTAAATGCTTTTTATTATGGTTGATAAACAGTACACTAAGGTGATTGGTCAAAAGTTGGAGGAAAGCCACAGTTCTCCTTATATGACTGAAATCCACCATTTCAGCTCATGCTTTTTCTTCTGCAGCTTTCTTGGAGATTCCACTTCAGCCTTCTGCTGGCAACGCTCCAGTTACCAAGCTTCCCTTAGGCAGCATCATTAGAAGACATAGCATACATTTACACTGCTATGCTGATGACACCCAGCTCCATCTGTCCATGAAGTCAGATAACACACACCAATTAAACTGCAGGAACGTCTTAAAGACATAAAGACCTGGATGGCCGCTAACTTTCTGCTTCTTAATACAGATCAAACTGAGGTTATTGTACTCGGCCCTGAAAATCTTAGAAATATGGTATCTAACCAGATTCTTACTCTGGATGGCATTACCTTGGCCTCCAGTAACGCTGTGAGGAACCTTGGAGTCATTTTTGACCAGGACATGTCCTTCAACGCACATATTAAACAAACATATAAGACTGCTTTCTTCCATTTGTGCAACTAAAGTTAGAAATATCCTGTCTCAGAGAGACTCTGAAAAACTAGTTCATGCATTTATTACTTCCAATTCATTATTATCAGGAAGTCCAAAAAATTCCCTGAAAAGCCTTCAGTTAATCCAAAATGCTGCAGCAAGAGTCCTGACAGGGACTAGAAAGAGAGAGCAGATTTCTCCTGTATCGGCTTCCCTTCATTGGCTTCCTGTTAAATCCAGAATTCAAAATCCTGCTCCTCACATACAAGGTCTTAAATAATCAGGCCCCATCTTATCTTAATGACCTTGTAGTACCATATCCCCCTATTAGAGCACTTCGCTCTCACACTGCAGGCCTACTTGTTGTTCACAGAGTATTTAAAAGTAGAATGGGAGGCAGAGCCTTCAGTTTTCAGGACCCAAAAAGATAGTTGGGTTTTTTTCTGTTGTATTATTGTAGGTTCTTTATCTTACAATATAAAGCACATTGGGGTGACTGTTGTTGTTATTTGGAGGAATTAAAAAAACGTTTATACTTGAAATTCTTTCATTTATTCTACATATTTATTCATTACTGGCTCCATAGTGTTGTTTATGTAATATGTGAAATGTTGCTAGTATTGATTTGGTGCTGTATAAATAAACATAATTAAATCGAATGTGTCTCTATAAAACCTGCCCTCAGTTATAACTAGAGTTGGATGTCTCGAGACCGGTCTCGAGACCACTTTTACGTGGTCTTGGTCTCGTCTTGGTCTCGACGGACTTTTTTCTTGGTCTCGGTCTTGGTCTCGCTGTTTCGGTCTTGCGTTCTCAAATCGACATAGTGTTCGGGAGATTTGGAGTCAACCATCAGCGGAGCGGGGGGGGTGGCTTACTGGGCTTAAGCCCGGGTCATTTTTTCAGAAGCATGGGGTCTTTTGGAGTGTAATTTTTTAGTTAGATGCCTGACTGACAACTGTATAAAACAAAAACAACACACGAAGCACAGAGCGCACCGTCGTAAATTCCCCCTAATTTTGGTATGATCCGAGCTCAGGCACTAGGCGACTGAGCACAGCACCCATGTGAGCGAGGGGGGAGAAGCTGCTGGCTGCGAGTTTGCTGCAGACAGAGGACAGCTTAAGTTTGACCAGGTACCAAAGCAAATCATTCGTACTGAACTAATAATGTAAATATGACGGTGTATCACAAAAGATTGATATCAAACTGATCACTTGGTTGCGTTACTTGCTCTTCGAGTGAATCAACAAATGGCGAAATGAAAAGCCGAACAGCAACAATGCTGTTTCTTTAGAGATTTACATTTCATATTTTCAGTTGTTACCCTCCACGGCTAAACAAACTCTCTAAATCGGTTTCAATTGTGTACTGATGTACACAATCTTAATGTACAACCTTAAACCTGCTGCTGGTCCCATTTTAATCAAACCAACCCAAAGAGCAGATATTCATGTGTACACAGGAGGTTATTTGAAACCAGATATTTACATACACTTTATGGAGAAAACATAAAAACTTTTTTTTACTGTTAAACATCAATTTAGAGTAAACTTTTGTTTTAGATAAATAAATGTTGAAATATCTTTTGAATTAGTTAAATGTCAGAATAAAAAGAGGGAGCTGTCTATTTTAATCACTTTCATCAAATTTAGGAGTACATGTACACTAAGTTTATTGTTAATTAATAAGAAACTCCAGACGATTCGATTCTGAGCTGAAGAAGCTTCTGATAGGTTCGTAGAGTCCATGTGAGTAAGTTTGTGGCACAGCTGTGGATGCATATAAGGCAAAACACAGAGCCTGTTTCTTTGACATGGGAAAATCAAGAGATATCAACCAAAACACCAGGAAAAGAACTGTGGAGCTCCATAAGTGTGGCTCAATCTGAATACAATTTGGTGCCATTTGCAATTAAGAAATACAGATAGTTTCTCTCTTTACTCTCAAAGTTAACAAATATGTTTTTTATATTTATCAATCTAAAAAAATAAACATTTAGTCTGATTTGATGTTACAATTAAAAAGTGTTTGTGTTTTTATCTGAAGAGTACATAAATATGTGGTTTCAACTGTATAGTTGATGATGTTGGTGTTTGGCTTGATTGTCAGCACAAAGAGGGAGAGAGAGAGGAGCAGAGAGGGAGAGAGAGAGAGAGAGGGAGAGAGAGAATGAGGACAGAACAGAGATGAACAAGAGCAGGTGAGACACACATGTTAGTCAAATGGTTGTTTGCCAAAACTCATCAGAACATGTATCTAGTACCTAGTGTTTCTTTTTAGATACCATTTGTTACTTTTCAAATTCTATATTTATTACGTTTGCACAACAAGGCTACATAATTATATAAACTTTTCTCAATCTAAATATTGTACTTTGGTAGAATTAAAAAATAAGTGTAGTGCAGGTCTATGATGATTTTTTAGTGCTACTATCATCTAGTTCTGATTCTGGTTCTGTCTTGGTTACTGTTGTAGTCCTGTTTTAATTCCAGATCAGTTCTGGGTCTGGTTGAATTGGGGTTTAGTCCCTGTGTCTTGATACAGGCCCGACTTTGTTCTGCCTTGTTGCTTAATTAAAAAACTAGTTTAAGGTGTCCTGCATATGTATATAGAATAGCATCTGGCTGCAGTTTAAAGACTTTTTTTGTCTCGGTCTTGGTCTTGGTCTCGTCTCGTCTCAGTCTCGGTCTTGGTCTCGTCTCAACTTGGTCTTGGTCTTGTCTTGGTCTCGATACCCTCTGGTCTTGGTCTTGTCTTGGTCTCGGATTAGGCGGTCTTGACTACAAGTCTAGTTATAACCCAAGTGTCAGGGCTCAATGGCTCATGAAAAGGAATGGAGTCAAGCACAGAACCAAAAAACGGAGGCTGAGTGACTTTTAACAGAAATGTATTTTACTAGATTTCTTGACGGAGAAAGCTGAATCACGGCTAAATTCAACAGCAAGCGAGGTATTATGAGAAGTGCAGAGCTGAGGCCAGAACATAAGCTGAGGCAGGTCAAAGGAACAACAGGGGCAGAATCGGGCGAATAGAAACTATCCAGGATCACTGGAACAAAGGAGATAATAATCAGAGTGGTCCACAGTGTAGTGAATGAGTCCAAGATTTAAAAACTAAGAGGTGTTACGTGGCTGCAGGTGGAGATCAGCTGGAGGAGGAGATGAATTAAATCTGGGTACAGAGTGAGATGTGGGTGCACAGGGAGGCAGGCAGCTGAGGATGGCAGTTTGCAAGAGTGAGTTTTCCCAGCAGTGGCAGGCCAGAATCCTGAGGCGTGACTTATGGCGAGAGTTGGAAGATGTATCCAGGTGCCGACTAGGGAACAGGAAAAGAGGGTTACGCGAAACAAGCTGAGGAGCACAAGACAAAATGTGAGGCAGAGAACTGACTGTGGTAAGCAGACAATCTGGAGAAGGTTCATTGTGAGTGCTGCTCATAGATACTGCCGGAGTAATTGGCAACAGGTGAGGAGCAGGGAGGAGTGAGGAGGGCTCCACCCAGGGGAGGAGAGCTGATGCTGTGGAAAGTTACTCAGACTCACCCGGATCATGACACCAAGAGTCCAGTGAACTGAACACATAACCACAGTAACCAGAATGCAGTTTTCTCATTTGTGTCATTTGCTGTTTATTCATGCAGAGATTCTCACTGAGTGTCAGCTCAAACTCAAGTCAGACCTGAAGCAGAAGTTCCAGTGTGTGCTCGAGGGGATTTCTACAACAGAAAACCCGACCCTCCTGAGTCAGTTCTACACAGAGCTCTACATCACAGGGGGAGGGACTGCAGAGGTCAATGATGAACATGAGGTCAGACAGATTGAAACAGCATCCAGGAAACCAGACAGACCAGAAACAACCATCAGACAAGAAGACATCTTTAAACTCCCACCTGGAAGAGATAAACCAATCAGAACAGTGCTGACAATGGGAGTGGCTGGCATTGGGAAAACAGTCCTAACACAGAAGTTCACTCTGGACTGGGCTGAAGACAAAGCCAACCAGGACATCCAGTTCATGTTTCCATTCACTTTCAGAGAGCTGAATCTGCTGAAAGAGGAAAAGTTCAGCTTGGTGGAACTTGTTCATCACTTCTTCACTGAAACCAAAGAAGCAGGAATCTACATCTTTGAAGACTTCCAGGTTGTGTTCATCTTTGATGGTCTGGATGAGTGTCGACCTCCTCTGAACTTCCACAAAACTACAATCCTGACTGACCCTAGAAAGTCCACCTCAGTGGATGTGCTGCTGATAAACCTCATTAGGGGGAAACTGCTTCCCTCTGCTCGCCTCTGGATAACCACACGACCTGCAGCAGCCAATCAGATCCCAGACTGTGTTGGCGTGGTGACAGAGGTCAGAGGGTTCACTGACCCACAGAAGGAGGAGTACTTCAGGAAGAGATTCAGAGATGAGGAGCAGGCCAGCAGCATCATCTCCCACATCAAGACATCACGAAGCCTCCACATCATGTGCCACATCCCAGTCTTCTGCTGGATCACTGCTACAGTTCTGGAGTTTGTCATGAAGAACAAAGAGAGCAAAGATCTGCCTAAGACTCTCACAGAGCTCTACCTACGCCTTGTGCTATTTCACCTAAAAACGAAGGACATCAAGTATGATGGAGGAGCTGAGACAGAGTCATGCAGGAAGATCATTGAGTCTCTGGGAAAACTGGCCTTTGATCAGCTGCAGAAAGGAAACCTGATCTTCTATGAATCAGACCTGACAGAGTGTGGCATCGATATCAGAGCAGCCTCAGTGTACTCAGGAGTGTTCACACAGATCTTTAAAGCTGATGAGTGCCACATGTTCAACAACGTTGTTTACTGTTTCATCCATCTGAGCATTCAGGAGTTCTTTGCTGCTCTTCATGTCTATCTGACCTTCATCAACTCTGGAGTCAACCTGCTTAAGAAACAATCTCCTCTCTTTAAAATCTTCCAGAAAACACTTACTGTAAAAGACTTCTACCAGAGTGCTGTGGACAAAGCCTTAGAGAGTCCAAATGGCCACCTGGACTTGTTCCTCCGCTTCCTCCTGGGTCTTTCACTGCAGACCAATCAGGATCTCCTATGCATGCTGACACAGACAGGAAGTAGCTCACAGACCAATCAGGAAACAGTCCAGTACATCAAGAAGAAGCTCAGTGGGAAACTGTCTGCAGAGAAAAGCATCAACCTGTTCCACTGTCTGAATGAACTGGATGATCGTTCTCTAGTGGAGGAGATCCAACAGTCCCTGAGATCAGGACGTCTCTCCACAGATCAACTGTCTCCTGCTCAGTGGTCGGCTCTGGTCTTCATCTTACTGTCATCAGATCTGGATGAGTTCGACCTGGAGAAATACTCCCGTTCAGAGAAGGCATTTTTGAAGCTGCTGCCAGTGGTCAAAGCATCCAAGAAAGTGCTGTAAGTGAATCTATGAACAAATATGTTTAATAATGCTAGATGAATAAAAGAATATGTCTCCATTGTTATTCTTCCTCAGGCTGAGAGATTGTAAACTCTCAAAAAGAAGCTTTGAAGCTTTGTCTGAAATTCTCAGCTCCCCATCCAATCATCTGAGAGAGCTGGACCTGAGCTCGGACAAACTGCAGGATTCAGAATTGGATTTGCTGTGTGTTGGACTAAAGAGTCCTGACAGTAAACTTGAAACTCTCAGGTAAGGATACAGACTTTTTGACACTTTTTGACTCTTAAATCTGTAAGTTTATCTTGATGCGGACGTTCAAAGTCAGCACAATTTTCCTTTTAAGTTCCTGAGTTTATATTTTTGACTGTCAGGTTGTCTGGACAGATGTTTTTATTTTATTTTATTTTTTTACTTGTCCCTAAAGTCAGAACTAAACCCACATGTAGATGACTTTCTGTTACTGGAGCAGCCTTCCTGAAGACAGCAGTGTGTTTTCATGCTTTTAAAGCCAAACTCACCTTTCAGACCTGGCTTTCATTTATTATCTATTTTTGTTTGTTTATTATATATTTATTTCTACTGTTTAACTACTGCTCACATCTGTTATCCTCCTTTTTAATTGTTCATTTCTTTTTACCCAGTGTTTCTATATTGCACTTTGTATTTGTCTATATTTATCATGCACTACTTTGCTCATTTATTGTTTGGTTTTAATGTTATTAAATTTCGGTTCTTTTGGTATTCGTTATGGCCAAAAAGACACGGCTCAAAAGTGGTCTTTTTACTTTTTAAGTTATTAAATTTGTAACTGTAGTGATTTGTGTGTGTGACAGACAGGCACTGCCAGGGATTTTTGACACAAGTTGTTCTTGTAAAATCAGTCTGTGAAGGTTCTCAGACATCCAGGTCATCGTAGTCTAAGGAGCTTGGAAAGAAAAGCGTCTGGACTTCTTTAAGTTTCCTTGAAGATGTTTCACCTCTTATGAGAGAAGCGTCTTCAGTTCTAAGGGTCAAATGGTGGAGTGGGGCAGTCAGTGAAAGGGCAATGGTAGTGTCTCAGGGTTTGTATGTTTGGGGGGTTCAGAGGGAAAAGATGAATGCAGGTCTGGAGTTGGTGTGTGAGAGCAGGGAGTGAATCTGATCAAACATGAGTGTCATGAAGCCTGTTTGCAGTTATTTGCACTGTTTTCCACTCTGGATGTTGTTTCTGTTCAGCTGTGAGTAGAAAAGGCTCCATTCTACAACCTGTTTGTGTTAGTTGTTCAATAGAAACATTATTTGGTGCTGATGTTGCACTTCTTTTATTCACAACCAGAGTTTTTGAAGTCTGCATAAAAATGATTTAAATGACTTTTGAATATTACTTTAAATACTTAGATTTAAAGTTCTGAAAAAAGTTTAAATACAAAGATCAGTATTGTCTAATGTTTTGGCTGCAGTGTGTTTTTGCAGACAGGTATAACAGAACAGCTTTAGTGTTTAGATTTTTTAAACTTGAGTATGAACTTATACAAAATGCAGCAAGATATTAAAAAAAAAAAAGTGGCATCGTTCCATCTCTGCTTTGATTAGAGACACAGCTCTAATCAAAGAGGTGGTCCGCTTGCCTCCGCCCCAGAGAGAAGGGTTACATCTCCTGGGTTTAGGTGTTTTCCAATTTGTCATCATTTTGAAAAGTTTACATTTCTTCAGTGTTGAGCAGCAGAAATGAGACTTTCCTATCAGAGGTCATTTTTGAAAAAATGAGGTAAATCAACCATGAAAACCATGAAGCAACATGTGAACATGAGCTGATGCTGCTGAAGTGAAGCAAAGTTACAGAGGTTTGATTACAGACACAGCTGAGAGTTTTTAATCTGTCATCATTTTAAAAAGTTTCCATGGAACAGCAGAAATGAGGCTTTACTGTCAGAGGCCGACAGCACTGAACACAACAGCAGACTGGTGGCTAATAAACAGTGAATGATGCAGAAACAGATGTTTGAAGCTGTTCTTGGAGTACACTGAGAGAGAGAGAGCTGTGCAGGCAGGAACAGCCAAAGTCAGAGAGAATTCATGAGCATATTGATCAAACGTGAAGCAGAGTTTGGATCTTCTTTTGCTGCTGCTTCACTCAGTTTTGGTTGGAGACAGATGAAACCTGCAGCTTCAGGATCTGTGAGCTGTCCACTTTCAGCCCCGACGGCGTGTCCGTGTACGTGCCGTCGAGTGAACGATCCACGCTCTGTGTTTCCATCTTTGTGTGTTTAGCTGCTCTCATTTACTGTTTTATCTGTTTGCTGCTTGTTGAAATAGTTTGTGAGCTTTAACCTGAGATTCTGGCAAAATACATTTATATTAAACATCGATTCAGGATTGAATGAATCAACATCGTTTTATTCAAATTAGAGCTGGGCGATATGAGATTTTTTCATATCACGATATGTTTTTTTTCATTTCAGGCGATAACGATATCTATCACGATATAAGCCAAATAACTATATTTGTAAGATTTAAATGTGCCGTTGCTCACAAGTAAAATGTGAAATAATCAGCAGCTTGTTTTGATTTAAATATTTATTTCCCATAATAAGTTCAACAGGGTAGATGTACTTAAGGAACATGAGACTTTTTCAGATAAATAAAGGCAAATATTGCAAACTACACAAAAGGCAGCCGCTAAAGCGTTTAAGTTTCAAAATAGAACAAACGAAACAGACTAAATTGTCAATTCCACTTAGAAACAAAATATTAATTCTAAAAATAAATCTTAGTTTGTTTTACAGAAGAACAGACAAAACTGACTAACTTTTGTCAATATCAAATAAACTGAGAACTAAAAGGAAATTCTCAATCTCTCCTTGTTGTATAGCTGAGCTTTTCAAACAGTTTTAACAGTTACTTTAGTCTGACAAAAGCCGAATGACGAATTAGCGCTTCCAGTCAGAGACTGAGGCTACGTCCACACGTACACGGGTATTCTTGAAAACGGAGATTTTCCGTTTTCGTTTTAAAAAAATAATCCCGTCCACACATAAAGGCAGAAATGAAGAAAAACGCTGCTAGGAACATGCCAAAGCAGCAGGTGGCGCTAGATTCCTAACCGTGCCGAAATGCTGGCCAATCAGAAGTCTAGAAGCCTCGGTGGGAAAAAGTAAACAAAGCTGGGGCATAGAAGCAGAACCGAGTCGTAAGTGTGGAGGGACAGTAACTGTGTGTATATGTAAGCATTTAAACACCGCAGAGAGTAGAATTAACAGTAACAGTATTGTAGAAATTCATTTCACCGAAACAATAACGTGGCGCACAGTGTGACGCATGCACCAGTTTATTGTATGTCCAGACTTGCTTTCGGCACAATTTACAGTGCACGCTACTCTGTTTTTTGTCAGACTTGAAATAGCCGAAATACCTTCACACTACGGAACTTCTATGGCTCTTCCGTTCGACAATCTCTCCGGCATTGGAACCATCATCTGTTTTCTCTTCGGTCACGCTCGGTTGATTTTTCTAGTCGGCACACTCATTTCCTCCATTACCCGCTGGCTGCTTCCCAAACAAACACACGTGCGGCTTGGCACTTGTGCTGTACGTAACAAGTCACGCGACGTGACGCTGCGGCTGTGATTGGTTCGGCTCTGCGCTACTTAATTTGGATTGGCTGACCTTTAAAAAAAAAAAAAAAAAAAAGGACAAGAGCGGCGAGGTCTATCGCGATAGCTTAATTTCTCTATCGAGTAAAAGTTATATCGCGATACATATCGTTATCGTTCTATCGCCCAGCTCTAATTCAAATTAAAACCATTTAAATGGGAACATGAATTTTTTACAGCCGCCTCTAATGCTGGGTAATGTCAGCTGGTCCATGTGCAGCTGGCTGAGGCTCAGGGAGCGTCTACAAAGTGCAACACTGAAAGAACATCATCCATAAATATTGAGTAAGAACTGGACTCTCATACAGCGAGACTCAAATGCCTTTAAACATCAGCTTATCCTGCTGATCCAAGTCCAACACTGAGTTTGTAAAAACATGTTTGTCAATCATTTTGTTTGGTTTCTGAGGAAAAAGATTCAATAACTTGCTGCTAATACACAACATTTCATCATATTTCCTCATAACCCTCTTTTGTCTGACCATTTGATCCCATTTGAATTTGCAATAAAGGATCCACAGAGTTTGGTGACAATAATGACAGTAGATGTTTGTGTGAAAGTGCTGGAAGCAAATGAGTGTGTGATGTTCTTTCAGTGTTGCACTTTGTAGACGCTCCCTGAGCACTGGTCTCACAGCCAGCTGCACATAGAGACCAGTGTTGTTAGTCCAGGTCAGAAGATGACTTGTTGGAATGAAAATGAGCTTGTAGTTTGTCTGCTTTAATAATGTGACTGGAAAAAGGTGTTGGACTTCAAATATGTCCATTTCTGTCACACTTCACCTTTAAAAGTGAAGCCATGTGGTTCCTGGAAGGAAAAACACGACTTTTTCAAGTCTTTGTCCTGTTTTTATGAGAAATGTACGACTTTAATGTGAAACATTCAGAGTTTTTTCTCTTGTTGTGTTTGTTTGAAGCTGCTTCCTGTTGGCTTCAGCTGTTTGGAGTTTCCATTTTCTAAACTTCTACATTCTGAACCTTCTTCAGCTCTGAACAGATGATGAAACACTGAATGATTTCAAGCACTTTGTCTAATAAACTTACATCTTTCATTCTTTATACAGATTGATGGACTGTGGTTTGTCAGAGATCAGCTGTGATTATCTGGCAGCAGCACTGAAGTCCAACCCCTCCCATCTGAGAGAGCTGGACCTGAGCAGGAACTACAAGCTGCAGGATCCAGGAGTGAAGCATCTGTGTGGTTTCCTGGAGAGTCCAGGATGTAAACTTGAAACTCTGAGGTCAGTCAGCATGTTTTAGTTGTGCTGAGATGAATATGATGTGAAAGTTGTGCTGACACTAAACTGCAGACATCAGGCTGATATTATACTGATCCACACTGAGGATCTTCATGGTAAAGTCTGTTTTCTTCTTCTCTGGTTTAGTCCATTGACTGCAGCAGAACAATGTTCACATTTCAAACAGTGATACTCAACGTATGGCCCGCGGCCCACACGCGTCCTGCCCACCTTTCCTGATTCAGAGAGAGGGGACCCTGATTAACTGTGTAGCTTCTTCCTCACAGTTCTAAGTATCAGACACAACAATGAATAATCCACAGCTGACTGTCTTTAGCAGGTCAAAGGTCACGGCACACAGCAGACAGTCAGAAATATTCTAACTCTGATCATTTATCAGTTGTGACACTGTGAGACTTGATCAGAGGTGTGATCATCACAGCAGAGGCCTTTGTGTCAAAGTCACTGAGGATCAAACAGAAACACATGAAGCAGATTTTCCTCTTCTGGCTTTTTATAGCAGATAACCTTCAAAATATTCTGCAGTCGATCAAAAACTGAAGCAAACCATGAAGCAACATGTGAACATGAGCTGATGCTGCTGAAGTGAAGCAAAGTTACAGAGGTTTGATTACAGACACAGCTGAGAGTTTGTAATCTGTCATCATTTTAAAAAGTTTCCATGGAACAGCAGAAATGAGGCTTTACTGTCAGAGGCCGACAGCACTGAACACAACAGCAGACTGGTGGCTAATAAACAGTGAATGATGCAGAAACAGATGTTTGAAGCTGTTCTTGGAGTACACTGAGAGAGAGAGAGCTGTGCAGGCAGGAACAGCCAAAGTCAGAGAGAATTCATGAGCATATTGATCAAACGTGAAGCAGAGTTTGGATCTTCTTTTGCTGCTGCTTCACTCAGTTTTGGTTGGAGACAGATGAAACCTGCAGCTTCAGGATCTGTGAGCTGTCCACTTTCAGCCCCGACGGCGTGTCCGTGTACGTGCCGTCGAGTGAACGATCCACGCTCTGTGTTTCCATCTTTGTGTGTTTAGCTGCTCTCATTTACTGTTTTAGCTGTTTGCTGCTTGTTGAAATAGTTTGTGAGCTTTAACCTGAGATTCTGGCAAAATACATTTATATTAAACATCGATTCAGGGTTGAATGAATCAACATCGTTTTATTCAAATTAAAACCATTTAAATGGGAACATGAATTTTTTACAGCCGCCTCTAATGCTGGGTAATGTCAGCTGGTCCATGTGCAGCTGGCTGTGAGGCTCAGGGGGCGTCTACAAAGTGCAACACTGAAAGAACATCATCCATAAATATTGAGTAAGAACTGGACTCTCATACAGCGAGACTCAAATGCCTTTAAACATCAGCTTATCCTGCTGATCCAAGTCCAACACTGAGTTTGTAAAAACATGTTTGTCAATCATTTTGTTTGGTTTCTGAGGAAAAAGATTCAATAAGTTGCTGCTAATACACAACATTTCATCATATTTCCTCATAACCCTCTTTTGTCTGACCATTTGATCCCATTTGAATTTGCAATAAAGGATCCACAGAGTTTGGTGACAATAATGACAGTAGATGTTTGTGTGAAAGTGCTGGAAGCAAATGAGTGTGTGATGTTCTTTCAGTGTTGCACTTTGTAGACGCTCCCTGAGCACTGGTCTCACAGCCAGCTGCACATAGAGACCAGTGTTGTTAGTCCAGGTCAGAAGATGACTTGTTGGAATGAAAATGAGCTTGTAGTTTGTCTGCTTTAATAATGTGACTGGAAAAAGGTGTTGGACTTCAAATATGTCCATTTCTGTCACACTTCACCTTTAAAAGTGAAGCCATGTGGTTCCTGGAAGGAAAAACACGACTTTTTCAAGTCTTTGTCCTGTTTTTATGAGAAATGTACGACTTTAATGTGAAACATTCAGAGTTTTTTCTCTTGTTGTGTTTGTTTGAAGCTGCTTCCTGTTGGCTTCAGCTGTTTGGAGTTTCCATTTTCTAAACTTCTACATTCTGAACCTTCTTCAGCTCTGAACAGATGATGAAACACTGAATGATTTCAAGCACTTTGTCTAATAAACTTACATCTTTCATTCTTTATACAGATTGTGGAACTGTGGTTTGTCAGAGATCAGCTGTGATTATCTGGCAGCAGCACTGAAGTCCAACCCCTCCCATCTGAGAGAGCTGGACCTGTGGGGAAACAACCTGAAGGATCCAGGAGTGAAGCATCTGTGTGGTTTCCTGGAGAGTCCAGGATGTAAACTTGAAACTCTGAGGTCAGTCAGCATGTTTTAGTTGTGCTGAGATGAATATGATGTGAAAGTTGTGCTGACACTAAACTGCAGACATCAGGCTGATATTATACTGATCCACACTGAGGATCTTCATGGTAAAGTCTGTTTTCTTCTTCTCTGGTTTAGTCCATTGACTGCAGCAGAACAATGTTCACATTTCAAACCTTCAAAGAAGAAGAAAAATCCTCCACTGGAAAATTCACTGTGAAACTCTCAAACTCTTCATTGCACCTTAAAGTCTGTCTGACACTGAAATCCAAAGCAAAATGTGCGTTTGCTTTACAGACAGCAGTCCAACACAAACATACACACATCATCCAAAACACAGTCCAACATCCAAATCTCCTCCACTGCCAGCATGAATGATGGGAAAGAGAAGGAGGAACACTCTGACATTCAGGGTTAGAATGAGTTTCATCAAGCAGACTGTGAAGATCAAAGCTGCATTAGAAAGCTTACATGAATGAATGAGTGGACAGAAGTGGACAGAGATCATCTGAAGCACTTCAAAGGCTTTAAATCAGCACATTTCTCTTTATTCTTTATCAACTCTGTTAGTTTCTCTCAGTTTTCTGTGGAATGAAGCTAACAGCAGGCTAATAAGATGCTGACCAATAGGTTTCTATTAAAGGTTGTAATTTGTATATGAAAAAGTGCTTTGGCTCAGCAGGGATCAGCTTACAGGTAGAATACAGCTGCTGGATGGGATTAGCATGTCATAGCTATCTACCAAACTGCTAACTGGGGGATTTCAGGCCATCTATGGATCATTTTTGCTAACTGTTTATTCAGCTTAGGCTCACAGGGCTGCAGCCTGTGCCCTAGCTGTCATAGGGCAAGAGGCGTGGTCCACCTGCACAGGTGAGCAGTCCATCACAGGGCCAACAGAGAGCGACAGAGAAGCACTCCCTCACATCCACACCTACAGCCAATGTAGAAGCACCAATGAACCTAAGCAGCATTTCATTGGACTGTGGGAGAACATCCAACCTCCACAGAAAGGCCCAGCTGACCAACAAGCTTCAACCTACAACCTTCTTGCTCTAAGGCACTAGTGCTAACCACTTTTGCCCATTTCAGCCCAAATCCTGCATCTTCCTGTTTCTGACTCCAGGCCAGCTCCACTAACACTTTCTCATCAGACACTGCCACCTAGTGGAGGAAGTCTTAGTTCCATTTGAAGCTTCAGATTACAGTTAGTTCCTTTACAAAGAGGTGGAGGTGGTGGGGCCACGGCACCATCATCACTGAGTGCCATAGGACACTTAACCTTTGTTTCCATATGCTGGGAACTTCCTGTTGTTCCAAGGAGGACTGGAAAATGTGTGAAAATCTCCCAGTCAGTTCCTCACAGCACACTTCAATCATTTCCCTCCCACAGCATCAGGACCAGGGCTTTTTCTCTCTTTGGTCCCACTAAGAGATTTCCACACAAACACCTCATCAGTGGGACTCTCAGAGCTACCAGCCCTTTGCTACAATCACAAAGCTCTTCATTGAAATCAATGATATCAAAGCTGGAATCAAATGAGTCCAAGTCTTCTGCTGATTCAGCATCACATTCATCTTTGCTCCTTGTTCTGCATCCCCACCATGGACTTCATTCCTTTCCAAGCCAGCCTTGAGTGTCCTTTATTCAGCTCATCCTCTGCTTTACTTTTACACCTGATTTTAGCTGCTTTATCTCTCTTTCAACAGGTTTCTGTGCCTCAATCTTTTTCTTCTCTCCCTCATAACAAGACAGCTTCTTCTGCCTGAGAACATGTTGGAGTGATTTACTAATCCAGGGCTGCTTATTGGGGAAAATACTTCCTGTTTCCAAAGTAATCCCCATTTTTCCCAGAAAGAAATGTCAGTAGAAATCGATGATCTAAGTGAGAACATGAGCCTTTAAAAAGTCCCAGTGGGTGCAGTCAAAGCAGTCCCTCAGTCCCAGTATAGAGTCTTTGGTCCAGACTGGAACAGCTGTGTGCCCAGTTTGAGCTCTCTTCAGTGCTGTGACCTGACAGACCCAGAGGGGCCATCACATCACATTTAGAAGCTCCCCTGATGGAGCCACAACACATGTCCAATACTTAGTCTGTCTTGTTGGACCAACTGGAAGAAATGATTCAAGGACTTAGTCACAGAACAGAGATTCAAATCTCCAAAATCCAACTGGCTGCATCAGGACATATAGTCTGAAACTCTGCACAGTTTCCTGTTTGAAGCTGCTTCCTGTTGGCTTCAGCTGTTTGGAGTTTCCATTTTCTAAACTTCTACATTCTGAACCTTCTTCAGCTCTGAACAGATGATGAAACACTGAATGATTTCAAGCACTTTGTCTAATAAACTTACATCTTTCATTCTTTATACAGATTGAGGGGCTGTGGTTTGTCAGAGATCAGCTGTGATTATCTGGCAGCAGCACTGAAGTCCAACCCCTCCCATCTGAGAGTGCTGAACCTACAACTTAACAACCTGAAGGATCCAGATGTGAAGCAGCTGTCTGATCTTAAGAAGAGTCCAGACTACAGACTGAAGACTCTGGAGTAAGTAGAGTGATGGAGTGAGTGGGTGGTGCTGTCAGCAGTATTGTACTAAACACAGTCAGTATGAAACAAAGATCCAGTGTTTCCTGTAAAGCTGCAGCTTCTCAGTGAAGCTGTGAGAGGAGAACGGTGACAGGCTTCAGGATTGGACACAAACACTTCCTGTTTCTCACCTTTATGGTCACCATAGTAACGGCTGACACGCTCTGATCAAACACTGTCAACAGCCAATCAGCTCTCTGAACAAAGCAGCACGCAGACCAATGACTGCATTGATTTCCAAGTTTAAAGCAGTGAAGAACACAGTCTGTAGGTGAGGAAGAATTTAGTGAGAGCAGATGTTTGGATGGAATTCCTCCAGTTAACAGCTGGAACCGTCCATCTGGATTGTTGGGCTTGTTGTTGGGGTTCCTACAGAGCTCAGAGTGGACACACCAAGGTTCTTCTAATGAATGAAAGTCCAAACTCAAACTAGGAGGGAAAAACATTTTCAGCAACTTCAATAAAAATCCAAAGATTAGAAAAAGTGAAGCAACAATGAGTCCTAGTACAGTCCCAGCACTGACGTCCCTGCTGCTCTTTATACTGGATGTGCTGCATCACTGACTGACAGCTGATGAAGAGTCTCTGGAAACACTCGTTTATCTCCTCTGCTCTTCCTCCTTCTCTCTGCAGGTGGTGATGATGGTAAACAGGACGGTGTGTGTGCTGAGAGAGGAGCAGCTGTGTCCTGATGATCCAGAGAGGTTGAAGCAGCAGCAGCTTGTGTGTAGAGACGCTCTGACTGGGCCATGTTACTGGGAGGTGGAGAGGAGAGCTTCATCCAGCAGTGACTGACAGAGGAATGAAGTGCAGATGACTGTCAGTGCTGCAGAGTGAACTGCTCTGAGAACAGCTCCACTGTCAGACACAATGTAGAGTCCAGCATCAGCCCTGTGTGTCCCTCTGGATCTGACAGAGGATCATCAGTGTATCTGGACTGCTCTGCTGCTGCTCTGTCCTTCTACAGTCTCTGCACAGTCTCTGTCTCACTCTGGAAAGATTTTACAACTTGTTGTAATTACAGAACGTTAATATAATATTCAAACATGTGATCTTCTCTTTATTTCTGAATCTTTACCAAATAAAGAAAAACCAAACTAACAAACAGAAGCTGTCGTGTCCTTTTTCACCACATCTGTGAATCTTTTCTGTGTTTTTCCTCTTTTCCTCCTTCCTGCAGCTCCATCTTCATCATTCTGTGTCCAGTATATGTGAACACGTCCAAAGCATCTGAGCCTCATGTTACCCGTTTGTGTGAGTTACGCCTGTCGTTGTGTTGTGGTGTATAAATAAGGGGCAGGAGACAGCGCTGGATCTCTGAGTTCTTTACTCTCAATTTCTGCAACATCTGCAATATATAGAAATGCAAACCTGTGAGCTGTGTGTGTTGTGCGTCTGCTCGGCCACCTCTCCTCCGGCCGTGCTGGAAGCAGCTGTGCGTTTGACAGTTTTATCGACTCGACAATAATCGAACAAATTAAATGTTCAAAAATATCAACTTAAGCACTTCAAAGTCAACAAAAAGCTTAAAACAATGAAATAATATTTCACTGACAAAACAACAGCTCATAAGAACGATACACAAAATAATACAGAAACAAACAAACAAAAGTTATTAACCAGGATCCATGTTTTTGTCACAAACACTGAATCAGCTGATTCACTCTTTATGTTTCTGAGTTTGTTTTGTGATTATAGTTCTGGTTTCTGTTTCTGTGTCTTCACTGTGTCCCACGTCTCCTTACTTTGGACTCTGTGTTATATTTCCTGTTTTACTTTGACAGTCCTGTGTTACTGTTTCCTGTCTCGTGTGTGTAATTGGTCCCAGCTGTGTTTCCCTCCTGTCTCCCGTTCCCTGATTACTAAACTGCGTCCACGCCGCCGGCGCTCCTCTCCACAGCTGGATTCCAGGATTTCAGAGCATCCAGCTGTGGTGAGTGATGGAGACACTTTCTCTGCTCCCTCAGTAATCAGGACAGTTTATTGAACATCAGAGGACATAAAGGACTGTTTTTCACCTGCCCGTTCTGAACCTGGACATTAAAGACTGCTGGCTTCAAGGACATTAATCCCAGTGTCAGCCAGCCAATAACAGCCTGTGTTTTTCAGCTCTTTAGGAGTCAGAAATGAGAAAGACACAGACTGCTAACCTCTCCCTGCAGGAAATAAGCTCCGCCTCTTCCTGTCCTGTATATGAGTGATTCTGACATGAGACACAATGAGTTTCCTGTTTATTGTGACTTAAAGCGAGCAGCAAAGACACTAAACTGTGTGTTTCCAGCTGAAGCTGCTTTTTGTGTTGCTCCCACAATCCTGTCTGAAACAGTCAGTGAGGAAAACTCAATGTGACTTCAGAGTGACAGAGGTAAGCGACTCATGTTGTAACTGACGTCAGACGCCGGAGATTTTGGCGGAAAATTAAAGCGAATGGTAGTTTAGAATTGAACAAATTCCTTTAAGCTTCAGTATTACCAAATACACTTATCAATAGTCTTCTAACTAACAATATTTGTCTAAATCATCTCCAACACCCTGGAGAACAACGGGGAGAGTTTAGAGGCTCTCCAAGATTACATTGATCAGTGCTTCCAGGATCTTGTGATGAAGAAGGCTCAGAGTGCAAAACCTTCATCAAAACCCACCTGAAGCTGCTGGAGGACACGGTGAAGAACATCGCCTTTGATAGAGTGCATCGCATCGGCCCCATGCGGGCTGCGACCGGGAGACCACGTCCTACTGTGGCCAAGTTCGGCCACTTCAAACAAAAGGAACAGGTGAAAAGTCTCCGTGTCCATCGGTGTTTCTCCACGTCTCTCTTCCTTCTTCGTGTCATCTCTGTGTTTCCCTGCTGCCCTCATGTTTTCTGCTTTGTCTGTTAGTTCTTCCCAGTTTAGGTTGATGTTCACTTCTTCCCTCACCTTTGTTATTTTCACTGTAAATAAATCTCCACTCGCATCTCCACCGCCGTCTGCATCTTGGTCCTCATTCACTCCACCACACGACTGCTGCCCCAGCCGTGACAACTTTTGATGTTTCCTCTACATTTACCTTTAAAAATTATTTACTTTACCTTGTTTGGTATCATTTGGTATCAGATGGCCGACTTCTAAATGGTCACCATGGTCACCACCCATCTTGAGGAGTTTGCCCCCTCACATATACTAATGTGCCACAAACAGGACTTTAACATCACCAACCATTCCTATGTTATTACGGTGTATCCATATAACTGGCCCACCCTGTACAGTTATGCTTTCATTGTGACATACTGTATTAACACAATTCAGGGAGGATTCTAGGATCAGAGCTTCGGGGGGCTGAGCACCCAGAGAGCTGCCCAGCCAGCCAAGATACACTTTACTCGTCACAATGAGACTTCTTCCCCGTCTCTGTCCCTGCATCCTCCCTGTCCTCATCGTCTGTTGTCTTCATCTCCTTTATCAGTCATCATAATTTTACCGTCTCTGTGCAAGTCTGCAAATTTCTTTATTAAATCAAAAGATTCTTAAATCCATCAAGTCTCTCTGTGCCTGGGTCCTCGTCACAAAACATGACATCACTGTTTTGTACTTTTTAACAATTTAATCCCACATTTGTGAAAGAAAAGCAAAACACTTTTTTGAAAAGTCTGTAACAAAACCATCAAATCTGATCAAGGTTATTTAAATGCTGCCAAAGAAGAATGGATTGGAATAAAAAAAATACATATCCTAACCTTAATTACTGGAGGAGAATAATGAATGATGCTCATAGTGAGTAAGAAGTAAACTGAGTGCATATTTTGGACAGAGATTCACTTTTAATGTGTTTGTATAATATAATACAGATACATAAAAACACTCCTGAAACAGAATAAATTATTACAAATAAATTATTACAAAATATTAAAAAATATTATGGATACTTTTGTTGTTAAAATGTTACCTCTCAACCAAGTTCTGCCTTTTATATTTTTAGTAGTGTGTCACACAAACAGGAAATATTGTCAAAAAAAAGTAAGTAAGTGCTGAAGCACCCCAAAAATGAACCAAAGCACCCCAAAAATGAACCAAAGCACCCCAAAAATGAACCAAAGCACCCCAAAAATGGGCTAAAATCGCCCCTGTTAACAAATAATAGCCCAACAGTCACTTTTATGCTTACTGTAGCTGTTAGCTAAAAACACTAATTTAGCCTAGTTTGCCCTGAATTCAACTTTGACAGACATGATCGACTGTTTCCAGTAGAATTCCTCGTTGTCATCTTGTTCCCTCTCAGAGCCCCGTATGCTTGCAGAGACCCCTACAGTAGGGAAATGTGCCAAAGAACGTCCAAAACATTGCATTTTAGGTTTATTTATGCCTTACACACAATCCCAACTCTTTAGCTAACTTAACAACTTTGGCTAAAGTCTATAGTTAGTCTTACTCGTTTGTACAACATTTCTGGATCGCCACTGTTTGAAATGATATGACATATGACTCTCACTGAAACAGCAAACTTTGTAGAAAACAACACTTCTGATTCTCTATCTAGCTGTTTGGTCACAGCTGTAGATTACATTATAAGTGGTTGTTCACTCTTGTCAATAATTACATTTCTAAATTCTATTTGTGCAGTTACATGTAAACAAAGTCCAATATTGTATCTAAATGATTGTGTTATGGTGGGACAGTTTCCAATTTTGTTGTATTATTGCACTAGGTATGACTGTGCAAGAGTTATCTTATCTTCCTTGCTTGCACCACACTCTTTGCAGAAATGGTGCACAGCAGCACTGCATCATGTTATTGTGTTGTATAATATACCAGAACTA
Source organism: Copadichromis virginalis (assembly GCF_057382275.1). Taxonomy (NCBI): domain Eukaryota; kingdom Metazoa; phylum Chordata; class Actinopteri; order Cichliformes; family Cichlidae; genus Copadichromis; species Copadichromis virginalis. Next base: position 49,605,151 of record NC_140639.1, read on the forward strand.
ATACAAAGCAATATCCATGTACACTATAGGTCCATGCCAATGTGCCCAAATGGGACCTCCATAAATGGTAAGGGGCGCAAAGGCACTTTAAGACCAGTGGGCACACCATCGGTGCACATCCGCTCGGATGCTTTTTTCTATTCATTTATTTCCCTGTTTATTTATCGATGCACAAAAGCAATTATCTCAGAGACACCATCCTCTTAACAGAGACTCAAATCAGGAACCTGCAGATTATTAGTCAGCAGCTTTAACTTCCTGTCTTTGTCTCACTAAACCTTCCACGTGGAAACTTGAGCTGCCCACTCAAGCACAGTAGGCTTTAACTGGCTCTGCTCAAGTCACTTCAGTATCTGAGAAACTGTCTCGATGCATGCCAAAGAACACTTTGACAATACGCTTGTGTTGAGTCAAATCCACCACAAGCATATTCTATGGCAGTTTAATTCCACTCCACATAAAAATAGTCACGTATTATTTCCCCCCACCACACTTCCTGCCAGTAGCTGGTGCCCCCACCCACAGTGCATTAGTGGTTCTCTGTGTTTAGTGGCTCACTCTGGGCGGCTGCTCGGTGGGGCCCGGCCCCCTGGCTCTGTTGGGCCTGTGCTGCGGGTGGGGTGCCCTCAGGTCTCGGCCCTCTGGGCCCATTTACTGCTCAGTAACATTTAATATCTATTATTTACTACTACTTACTAGCCTACTTACTGCATATTATTGGTTGTTGCTGTGGGTTCCCCACTGTGTTGGTTTTTCCTTGTGTTTTTCAGCAGATGATGAAATAGATTTTCAGTATTTTTTCTCTCTTCCTCTCCATCTATTTCTCTTCTTCTCTATTTTTCCCTCTTCTTCTGTTAACTTTCTCCCCAGCTTATCTTTTTTCTTCTTTCCTGACCCCCGTTCTGATTCTAATGACTCAAAATAAAGTAAAATCATCATCAAATATGACTATCAAGTGGACCAGTATAGCAAAAACCATAATGGTGGCAGAGGCCACAGAGCCAAGTGGCAGGATTTTCAACGTTCAAACCAGATAAAAAACAGAAATTAAATGGTGTTAAAAGCCATGAATTAAGGCAATTCATTCACAACATCATTACAAGTTTTACTGGACGTTAATATTTTTCTCTTTTTTCAGTGCAAAACAAACTAACAGTACACATGATGCTGGCAAGTTAAAATGTCAGTGTCTTTTATAGATAGCATGTCTAGCATCATAGTTTTATAGATCACGTAGTCAGGGTAAAAACTCCATCTCTGATTGTTATTGTACATGACTGTGACATGCAGCGGCCTCAGCATCATGATGAAGGCGACCGGAGGAGATAGTTTGGTAGACATCGATGTTTTGCCGATGAAGGCTCATGTAGCGGTCCTCTTTGTCCTAAACAACAATTTACACTGTCATTTACATTTAATTAAAGTGCAGCTTAAAACACAGACATAATGCACTGCAGCCTCGGCACAATTAAGTGTAAAACAGAACTATGGAAAACTCACAAACATCTGGCGAGTTTCAGATCCTGTTAAGTTAGTTAGACCTGATCTGTTTTCTCTGTTAGGATAAAAACATCAGAGGTCATGGGGTGAAAAATACCTCAAAAACAAGACTAGCTATGTCTACAACTAATGTGTGGTGTTTGAAAAGAACCTATGAGATACTTTGAACACCACAGTGGCTGCTGTATGCAGTAATGTGCTCAAGTGATTTCAAAGGGTCATTTCATGAGTTTAAGTGCGTCAGTAAAAGTTTTCACCTGCGAGGATTTCTCCTCAGGCTGTAACCACAGGTTATCACAGCCACACTGATGAGTGAAGCAGCAGCAGAAATGATGGGAACTGTAGCCATGAACTTCATGCCAGAAGAATCTCCATCGTCTGTTGAATGTTGCCACACACACACAAAAAAACTTCATTTTGAAAACGTGAAAAGTCACGAAATTTGCATTAACCTGTTATATTAAAGTGGAAAACTTGTTTATCTTTTCATTACATTAGAGTTTCAATTGCATCATTCAAACATTTCACTGATGAAATAACACCAAAGTTGTGATTGGAGCAGTTTTATAATGAAATTTTAAACAAATTAGCCAGAAGAAGAGCTTAAAAACATTCCAGATGTTCATCTCCTGACTGAAACCTTTCATTAATCCGCTGCAGGCGGGAATGACGACCTCAAACCATGTATGACAGAAAAGAAAGTGTTAACGCAGTTCCAAACATCCACCTTGAATCTGCGGTGTGGGTATAAATAGAAAATGTTTTTACCTCTCACAGTCACACTGAGATGGAGAACATACAATCCACCACGAAATCCACACTCACAGGTGTAGTTCCCACTGTCTTCAGATGTTAAGTTGAGCAGGTGGAGAAACACAGTCTCATTTTCTTTGATCAGTGTGAACCTGGAGTCACAGCCATGAATAAAGCCTCGGTCGTAACGATAGAGCAGACGACACTGTTCTCCTCGGCTCCTCTCTGTGCTGATCTCACACAGTATCATCACAGTAATATTCAGAGTTGTTTTGCTGCATATTTGAGTGGAATCGGGTTTCTTTCCAATTGTCTTCACAAGAGTCTCTATAAATTGTTCCAGTTAAAATGAAACAAAATCGGGATTATAGTTTCTATATATTTGTTGTTGTGGGAAAATCAATCACATATATTATTTCACTAACCTAACTAAAGCTTTCTTCTTAAACACCTGGCTTTACAGCTTTTCTTTTTTAATTATATATATTTACCTTCACTGCTAAAAACCACAAGCAGAAGCAGGAGAAAGCAGAGTTTCCGTGCAGTCATGCTGGTGAGGAAGTAACTGTGGCTGACAGTGTGAGGTAGACTATAGTGAAAGCAGGAAGACTTGCACCCTCCTTATTTCACCTCTTGTGTCTACACTGAAACTTTTACTATGTCTAAAATAGAAGTGCATAAAAGTGGAAGGACAGTAGAAGGTAAACCACCAACATTGTTTAAGCCAGACTGATCTCTCTGTTTATCTGGATGGACATTGTGTTCAAATTATGATGAGATGTTTGTTCAAAAACAAAACTAGTCTGATACAAAGAGTCATGTTTGCCACAGTTTATTGTGTTTGTATTGTATTAAATCTGAGAGCCTGAGTTGGAGTATTATGACTGAGTGGTCTCCATTACTGGGAAACAAATATCCAGTGTGAAAAGATGGACGTTTATTATAATATATGAATATTATTATATTAGTATGTCACCTAAAGTTTTATATACTTTAAAATGTTTCATAGAGCTTTATTATCCACTCCCACAGTTCCTGTGCTTCTTGCTGAGCGTGTCTTGTTGTCGTGTTGATGGTTCACTGAGATGAGAGTCTGGTAGGAATCACTCGATGGCTGCTGAAGGT